>NW_009954185.1:7072547-7113895 GCF_000747805.2 Chaetura pelagica | reverse complement strand
TTCAGCAGCCCCGCGTCATCATGGAGATGCACATCTGCTCCAGATGCTGCTGCTGGCCTCCTTCCTCTGCCTGCCCTGCCCAGCCAAGCAGGGTTATCCCTTCCCTCCTTCCAGTGCCAGCTGTCCCAGGCCTTCCTCTTGCATTCTGTGGGTAACCACTGAAAAAACCCAAAACTGTTTGGCTCTTTTGTATTTTGGTTATTTTTTTTTCTGAGTATGAATTCTGGGTATTGCTTGCCAGGCAGTTCCAACAACCTGATCTTATCCAGGTATGCATTAGGCTAGTCGTGCTCTATCTCCTGTATGGTCAATTTGCAAGTTTGTCCTGAGGAGCTGTAATCCCATTGGTATTATTCAGCATATTAATTAATAATATTCTGAGCGAGGGCGGAGAGACTGCAAAGTGAAACAAATACATGTATTGGGCCTCAGTTTTAGGACCTTAATACCATCCACTAGGTGCTTGGCATTAGAAAGACATTTTCCCCATCTACATATTAATGTGAAGATGTCTAGCAGAGTCCCTCAGCCTCCTCTGAAGCATCTGGTAACTGCTCGTCATGGAGGGAGGGAAGGGCTTGGGGTTGTTTAAAGAGTAACTATCACAGACTTTAGAGAAGTGATTTTAGTAAATATTTGTAAAAGTGTGACTTTGTAACAGAGTTCAATGGCGAGGTTCACTCTATTACTATGTGGAAGGAATATGAAAAGCTTGGAACTGGGTTGGGGTGATACACGAGAAAGAATAAGGGTGACCTTCCTGTTAAGTCATGAGGTCCTTTCTGAGCCTCCCCTCCATGACAGTGCTCCCATAACCAGAGATTATGGAGAGAGCTGAAACACCAGTGCTCTGATCAGGGAGGACAAATTTTTCTGTTTTCCTTCCTGCTACCAACATTCTATAAAAGTTTTGACTGGGTGTAATCTGTTTATCCTTGTAATACCTGAAGTCACACCAGCCAACTTAGCAGAACTGTTCTGTAACTACCACCATCAAGAATATTTTTATCAGAATAAAGTCTATTCTTCTGTGCAATGTGAAGAGCAACTTACTATACCCAAATGTTTTGCATTAGGGTTGGCATCTAAAAGTAACAAGCAAACAAAAAGCATACTGAGCAAATCCTAGCCCATAAAGGCTTACAAAAGCAGGCCTAAACTATTTAGGTACATATTTATTTTTAGAGGCTATCGAATTCTTTGGAGGATATAGTCTTTTAGTTATAAAAATGTTAATAAATACTTGGTTTAAAAGGAATTAAAAGGTTGCTGTTCTTTCCTACGAAGATTGCTAAGTGTAGTCACAAGAACAAATCCTAAATATTTTGTTAAAATGACTGAAAGTTGCACATCAAAATGTTCTTTATCATCAGCATTCTGGTATAGTTATTGCTTTTCTCTTGCTTAAAGTAGCATGACAGTGTCAGAGCTAAAACTAACCAAGAAGTCAGACACGCATGCAACGTGTCAGTAAGGCTTTAATTTCCAATTTCTAAAGTAATTTTTAGAACATGGGAAAATATGTATTTAAAATAATTAAAGGTATACTATGGCTGTTAAAACTGGAAAAGTTGGTAACCATTTTAGTTATGTATTTTTTCTATTTTTTTACATACCTGTTCAATTACAGACTTCCCAGTAATGTAAAGCTTATGTGAAATGGCTAGTCATTCCAAACTTCACAAGCCTGCATCAAGTGATCTCTCTATGCTTCCGTAGCTCAAAGGAGTATGAGGAATCTGCACAGTTGTATCTTACTAAATTCTAATGGAAAAAAATACTCCCTTAAAAATCTTCATTACATTAAGTGTTCCAAAAATATTATAGGTGGGGCTAGCACAAGTGCCAACTCTTATGATTGCCAGATACCTCCTATTAGAAGACTGCATTTTCAGTTGATTAAAAACTTTGCCAAACTTAAACTGTTTGGCTGAAAATTTCCCTCACCAGGTGTGTGCCTCAGGGATAACTTATTTGAAAATCTGCAGCCAAACAGGCTAGACCTTTCCAAGAACGAGCCTATTGAAGAAGCATCTATGGCTTGGTCCATGCTGCCAAATTACAGGAAACTTTTATTTGAGAAGCTACTGTAACCCCATGTTTGGAGCTGGTAGAAGGAAGGAAGGAAGGCTGTTAAGGAAGTGGATTTTTCTGCTTCATTCTAGCCAGGCTGTAAACATTTGAAAACTTCTGATCACTCACACTTGCTAGTAGTGACTAGCTGGAGTTTGATAGGAAAAATTCCCAACAATTCCACCTTTGCTAAACATACTGCTTTCTCGCACAGCTGCCCAGGTTGATGAGATGGCACGTAAACCCACCCCATGCTCTACACCAAAACTGTGCAATTCAGCCCCTGTATTGGCTGAACTAGGCTCAACCAGAAGCACTGGTCCAGGTGCCATGAAACAAGCGTCTTTGGCTCTTCATATTTTTCCTGCTTCCACCCAGACAGCCTATGGAAGTTGTTTTATTTTGATATGGAAGAGCTAAAGATATCAAACCAGTGCAGAAGAAAAAGAAGGGAGAAGGTTATCAGTAAATTGACAGAGCCTGGCAATGCAAAGGGGGCAGGTTGGGTGCAGAAGAGAGGAGGAGACTCTCAGACTAAGCAGGAAAGTTAAAACTATTTGCAAAAAGAAACTGGATTTCTTGTCTGGGGAGGCAAATGGAAGCAGGTATAAAAGAGGCAGTGCTCAGAAGCTAAAGCTTTGTCAAGAGAAAATAGGGAATCACCAACAACTCTATATTGTTTTTCTATGGAGGTGCTTTAAAGAGAATTGTATTTTTATTGTCATCAGTTGGCTCAAGTAGCAGGTTCAAGTAGCTCAAAATATTCCACTCCTGATGACTCATTTGGATGTTAGTAGACTGCTACAAGATAAAACCTCTGTTCATGCAATTTGCTTTCAAATGCCCCTAGCTTGCAAAAAATGACATGCACAAGCATGTGCATTCACACACACATACACATGCATGCACATGTAAAAACTGTATTAAAACAAGGGTTAATCTTGTTCAAACAGGATTAAAGGGTGCATAACCAAACAGAAAAAAAACACAAATAAAATCTACTGTGCAGCAACACTTCTTGTTTACAGCCCAAGTGTGATAAAATCCTCACTCACAGGCCTGTATTCCATCTTTTCTGCTGTGTCCCAGCTTCACTAAATGGATTGCACAAAACAATGCCAATATTAGCAGCCACTCAAATTTGTACTCTCTTCACTGAACAATGTGCAGCCCCATGTCTTATTTAGTGGATGCTTCTCAAAACTACCTACCAGAGCCTGAATTACAAGGTTTTCCTCTGGCACTTCTTACCATTGTGGTCTTTGAATGCTTCTCAAGAGATTTATTTCAATTACTTTCATGAAAATCCTGTGAGGTGAAGGAGAGAGACTACCCACATTTGAAAGGGTAAGAATTTGGCAGAAGTAGTCCACTCATTCTGGATGCCTAAAACTGAGAGATGAAGAACCTGGCTTTTCAAGTTACTCAGCTTTATAAAGTACTACATTTATTGGCACTGTAAATTGAAAGCACCCTTCCCCTAGATTCTGCTGACAGTGGCAAACACTTGCCATGGTTCACAACCAAAGGAGAATACAAGGAACCAAAATTAACAGACCTTTAATTTGATTGTGTTAAAGAACAAGAGTAAAATGCTTGACCAAATGTATTTCTGCCAAACACACACATCTCCTCCTTTACAAGGCAAAGTTTTAATGCAAGTACAACTGTTCTCTAGGAGGTGTTGTCATGTTTCCCATTACCCCAGTTTAATAAAATTTGTTTTTTTAGCATTATAGTGTTTAAACACAATATAAAATAAAATCAGTTTTAGGAATTATTTTCTACTCTTTATTATCTTTCTTTTAAGTAAATACTAGGATTTGGGGGAAGTTTGACTCCTAAGTTTTGAACTTTGGTGTTGGCAATATCAGTAATGCCTTAGCAGGAGGTGTAATGGGTTGCTGAGACTTCCCTTTTTTGTGTTTGAGAGGAATACAATACACATAGGTTATAAATCATAATTGCTGTAACTGATGACTGTTCAGTGGTCCACGTGGACTGACTCAGGTGTTCTGGTGGTCACTAAAATGTGATCATAAAAAAAAAACTTGCCAGGCCAAAGCATCATCACCTTCCCTAGTAATTTCTCCCAAAAGCAAGACTGAAAGACCACAGAAAATGCACATTTCCCCTACACTACCAGATGCTGGAGGACATGTTCAGGGCAGCACGGGGGAGGCCACAATGCTCTTACTGTCTTACAGACTGGAAAATCTGTAGGTATCAGATTATTGTAATTTTGGATTACTATTATTCTAGTAGCACTTTGTTCAATTTTTCATTCTTCTTTCTTGAATATTTTAAGTGTTTTCAAGAGTGCCTAGAGCTGAAAATCGTTACTTAAACCTGTATTAACATGAATGCCAATGTTAACTTTTACAGGCATCTTTAAGACACTCTAATTGCAGTACTGTTTTAACCTAGCTATAGAAACAAAACTGTAAGTGGGATAAATCCAGAAATCACTGGAAACATGACTTGTGTTAAATGTGAGGGTAATTGAAAAGAAAATTGTTTTTCAAGGTGAATGATTTTGTAAGAAGTCACTGCAAAGAAGTCTAACCATAAATACCTTATTCATAGCAACAGGAAACCTTGAGCACCAAAAGGGAGACTTGGTCTTTGGAAGAATAAGCTTCTACATCTTAGAGCAATGATGCAAACAGCAAAGATTGTGAACTAAAGGGTAGTCAGATGACAGTTTCCAACAGGAGACAGAGTATGCTGTAGTGATGCAGCAAACAGTTGCTGGAAGATACGCTAGACACAAATCCCAGACTATGAGGATAACAGGCAAAATGTGGTCTCCTATATTAGTGCTAGCATCTTGTCAGTGATGCACTGATGACTGTTTGGGATTAATTGTTCTTAGTACAAGGCTATAAACTGAAAACAGGCTTTCTCAGGGCAAGCTTAACCAGGTTGAAAAAATTTCTCCAGGAGAGAAACAGTTCAAGTAGTCTAAACAGAATTTTAAAGGACTCAAGTATAATTTTGAAGGCACTCTCCTGATCTGAGGAAATTAAAAGTTCTTCCCTACAAAATATTTTTTCAATGCTTGCCTCATGTCAGGACTCCTGTAATACTTCTCAAGAAATGCACTCATAAAAAACTATGCTAAAATCACTTCATGGAATCCTAGGCAGCTGTAGGTCAGAACAGCTGACCTACATGGAAGAAATTTCCCAAACCAGCCTGAACTGCTGGCTAGCGTGTGAACGTTTTCAAAGGAAAAACCCCGACCAACCCAAATGTGAATACAGCGCTTTCATTTTCTTACAGACTGTTATTTCTGATAAAACTTCCAATTTTAAAATGTCTCTTTCTTTGGAAAAGGTACAACTCACATCCCTGCACTCCCGTAATTAGGGAAAAAATTAATCTGGTAAGTGACTGAATGAAGAGAAAATAGGAAAACCAAGAGTCAAAGTTGCTATATTTACAATGCATGCTGTTAATTCTGAAAGGTGAAAAGGCAAGTAAGAAAAAAAGTGTGTAGAAGATCAGAAAGTACTGGAGTATCCTTCTTCATTTGGTTCCCAACCACTCAGCTGTGGTTTATACTCTGAATAAAAGTCTTATAATTCTTATCTAAACTATCTAAGAGCAGCACTCATATATTCTGGAACAAGACATACACTCCTGGGAAGTAAGGCTGATACGCAAGTAAAAAGCCAGTGGAAGAAGTAGGAAAAAAACCCCAAGCAGTCCTCTGTTCAATGAATTAAAAAAAGTCAAAATCAACCACGTAGAAATTTAAACTGATATAGTTCAGTGTTCACTTATTTCCTGGCTTTTGTTTCTTTTTCTCACATTGTTAATAAAACATGGCTTTTTGTTTATGAATTTACTTCTAGCACAGGACTGCTTGACAAGCAATGTTTATGCATTTTGTCATGTCATTAGTTACTTCCATATAGCTATGCATCCTGACACTAAAATATACCTTCCACATTTTTTTTTTATTTTAAATAGATAATTTTTTAAAATTCTTTTAAAACAAAGCAAATAATGAAAAATTGAGTGGAGTAGTGAAATCTATGTTAATTCAATTGCATCTTTAAGGTTATTCTGACATTTGAAAAAGTGGCCAAGCACATTGTGCCTGCTTGTTTTTATACACAGATACATCTGTCAGAAATTCATGCACAAGCTTGTATGAGACTCCTAGTATTTTGTGTTTTGTAAAATAAATCTGTATTGGTCTGCTCCCAATCTAAATATACTTGTGACTAAAGCTCTCACATGCAGATAGACATCTAGCAAATCAAAATCTGTTCCCAGGAGCTGTAACTTACTGAATTTATATACAAAACCTAACAGGTGATGAAAAAAACCCCAAACATCAAAGATTACTTTAATTCTACCATAATACACTTCCACAATTAGATCTTATTTTATTGAATGATTCATGCCTTATTAGCTTTTCTAGATTTGCTTTTATATTTCCGCCTCGCTATTTTAAGATGTATTATCTTTAATCCAAAAACTACCATCCTACCTAAAGCTACTTAGAATTCTCTATGATGAAATCTCATTGAATGAAGATTAGTGAGAATTATGGATCTTTTGTGGTGCAGTCTGAGGAAACATACCAACCACCATACAGCATAACCCAAAAATGTCTTCCCCACCTTCACATTTTATAATATCAAGACTTGAGGCTACAAAATATGAGGGGTATTTTTTCTTCACTGAGCAAAAATAATAGAAGACATGCTGATTTGTGTTCAGCTTGTACTTCATAGCAGAAAGCAGCACAGCTTTCACATATTCATGTATTATTTGACTATGGGCAGAACCTATAAAGTGGTGCATTGTTTCTGTAGAGAGCTGCTAACTGGGATTAAAATCTCAGAGTGGAAGGAAGATTAAAACAGGACAAAACTCATCTGGAACTTGACTGCTTTGCAGGAAATTCTCCTATTTAGAGCCACCCCAGATGTTTTGCCTGAATCTGTCTGTACATGCAGTTAGCAGAGAATGAACAGAAAATTGCCATTATTTGGGAAAGACCAGGGCAGTTATTTTTAAAAGTTTAATACTTTTTATAGCCAGTACTTTCTGTTCACTTTAAGATACAACACCACTTACAAACTCTAATAAGTTATTTCCCTCATCATCTAAATGAAACTGGAGTATAGAGCAGTTAGAAGTTCTCAGAATTACTGAACATTTATATTGCAGCAGTGTACAAGGACTGTAACTTTGGGCTCAACTGTGTTGCATGCAGAGCAAAGACACTGATTCTCAAGCCTTAAAGCCTCAACAGCCCTTTCTGCAAAATAAATTAAAAAACTATCTTAGATATTTGTAATATACAATCTCAATTTTTAGTTGAAGAAATGATATTTTAAGGGTATTCCTCTGCAGTTCAGAGTAGTTAACAGCAGCTACAAGTAGGTATTAATTACAAAAATCACTCTAGCTTTAGCACCTTCTTGACTAAAGCAAACATTTTCCTTTTAGAAAATACAAATAATAGGTTACTATTAAATTTCTCCCCCAAACTCTGAGTTAGTTATTATTTTTTTACATGGAAAATCTCAATATGCCTTTTCTGCAATAAAAACGTTTAAAAGACAAAATTATTTGAAAGTTTGTTTTCTTACGTTAGTAACTGCAGAAAATAATAAGAAAAAAACCCAAACCCTTAGTTTGGTGCTTGTATTTTGTATTCTCATACCTACAATACTGAGTTTAGCATTTCTTAAATGGAAAAACTTAAGATTAAAAAAAATCCCCATGGGTGAGGTTTATTTACAAAAAATAATTCAGCTATTGCTCACTTATTCTTTATACGTGTAGATGGGGAGCAAGTTCATGTTACTTTGAAACAATAGCTTTTGTTCTTGAGATATATTTTAGAGGCAGAAAAATACTGGTTGCTGCAGCTCTATGAGTTCTTGGTATATTGAACAGTAGAGGAAATAGTCTTAGAAATTATGTAAACTGCTTCCAGCCTCAACTTAGCAGGCTGCTTCTTTTGCCAGTATTTCAAAACATGTTTAGCTGAATAAGCATATTTTAGACATTACAACAGGGTGTAATCACTTTTTCATCTGATCTGCTCTTCATGTACACTTTATTACAAAAAGGTGGGAAGCTATACATGGTGAAAAAATAGGCTCAAAGCAATTTAAAAAAAAATAAAAATACTCAAAACATTTTCCATTTCCCCCCCAGCACCCTCCCCAGTAAAATGCATTAAAAAGCCTCATGTAGATTATGAGTGTATGACTCACATGGGAGTTTCATACAGCTTCTTCTTCTCCTGTAAGCCTCAGTGGGATTCTCTCTCTCACCAGTACTAGCTACCACATGGTAAACTGTTGTTTAAGATGTTTTCTTTCACCTGAAGTGAGCTAAATGGCTTAAGCAGCACTTGAGAAATCACTTCTTTCCCTCAGCGACACCACTCCAGTGCCAGGGAGTGGGGATGTGAAAGCTCAGGCTCCCTAACAGAGGGGAGAGAGAAGTGCTGGCACCCAGCTCTCTGTGAGGAGGCCTCCTGCCAGAACAGCCCAAACACTCAGCCCGAAGTACTTAACCTCAGAGGACACCACACAGACTATACACTTGCTGAGGCTCAGAAGGATATTGAAGGTTGTGAACAGAATACAAAGCAAACAGATAGAACTGTCACAGAACTGCAGGTCCAGTTTTCCTCTCCAATCACTGGCCTTACTCCTTAGGACTTGAAAGGATTCAGACTTACACACAGTGAAACACTTGTTCAGCTGCTTTTAAAGTGAGAAAGCAGAACCCATATGAAGCAAACTACATCTTCCCCACTCTTCTCTTTCCAGAATTCAGAGATCCCATGCTTGCCTGCCATAAACACCTGCAACTCAACTAGGAAAAGATTGTTTTCCAGCAGCCAAGGATCTGGACTATGCATGGTCAAGATTGCAGGCAAATACCACTGTGAGGGCAGGTTTGATGTAATTTGGTTACCCTGCTGGAGAAAGACAGTGCCTGAGCTCGAGATGTCATTCAGATTAGTCATCTAGTGTGGAAGAGCAGAGCATGTGGTTCAGGAATGCAGGCTCATACTCGCTTCTAAGTCATCTTTGGCTAATACCTCGATTCAAGCTCCGTGATGAAAATTTGAACACTTACACAGACTTTGTACAAGAGAAAGGGAACTGTTTAATGAAAAAATGACTGTGTGTGTAAATTGTAAAGTAAACATTTTCCGACTGTGTTGCTATTTATAAGCAAAAACCTGGCAAAGAGAGTGGTATGACTAAGAGTGGTGGACTGCGAAGTGCAGTACATGACTGAGCTTTTCAACTTCCGGTCACTTTTTGAAAAAAAAGACCTTTGGTTGCTATTAATTATCTGTTACCTGCTCTCCAGAATTTACTATGAATGCTACCTAACACTACAGGAATACATCAGATCCCTTTTTCATTTCAGGGTGCCAATATGGTAGAGCATGCTTTGGAAAACTTAAAGGAATGTAGATAATAATGAGAAGAAATAAAGTGCAGGGAAAGGCTGGGAGCAGGAGCAGTGGTTTGAAGATATGTTGCAGTTCATGCTCACTCCCAGGATGCACTAACTAGAACCCTGTGTCTGGGGGATACAGGGCAAGGGTAAAAAGAGGAAGGAAAAAATGGATTGCCATTGTGAATTAAAGCAACCCATTCGTTCTCAAAGTAAGACACATGAAAAGGCTGTTCACATAAATACTAGAAAGCACGATCGTAACTTGCTGTGGCTTTACCACCTTTGGAAAATGTGGAGAGAGGTATGAGACCTCTATGTCAGGGACTTAAATGCATGAGAGCAGAGCAAACTCGAAAACTTGTCCATATATTCTCAGTAATTACCTCTATGTGATCAAGAACATGGTTATCCAGTGCTACCTACCTGCATACTTGTTGAGCAATACGCTCAACTTCACAGATAGTCACCTTTCCTCTTGTTTTCTCAGAACATACTTAGTGCCAACTGGACATAATAGAGCAGAGGGGAACAACTGCCTTTGCTCTGATGGACAGATACCTGTCCAGTTTGGTTTATGTTTATACCTAGATTCAATTTATTGTATTTAGTTGTCTGTATTAATGCAGCTGGTTTGCATTTTTCACGCTCACATTAGTAAATACCAGGGACAAGACTCTTGATTAATGATGACAAGACTGAATTAGGGATGTAACTAAGGGCTGTATGATCATCCAGATTCAATCACTTTGCACAAGCAAAATGGGGAAGACTAAGAGGTAAACAAATGAAAATGCTGTTGTTAAAATAAGATCACATTCCAGCAACACAATATGAAAATAAAGTAGTATCAGTGACTTCAGGGCTCCTTTTAATTTCTGAGCTGTATGTAATGATTTAGTGCAATCTGTTGTTATTTCAACCTTAGAGTATCCAAATATTGGTAAATACAAGTAAGAATAGTGGAGAAGGGAAAAAGAGTTATGTTCCCCCCAAATATGGAGTCTTTTCTTTATAAAATTGAAGTAAAAACTGATCGTGAGACCATGACATATGGTGCTTTCTGCACAGTTGGGCAAATAACACCCTTTTACATTGATTGTGTGAGGTCAAGTGATATATCAATGTTGAGATTTGCAACCATCACCACAACAATTGAGTTTGCTTAGGATTATCAGGAGCAATTAAGAATGTTTCACTTGAGGGAAAACTCATGCAGCTCTTTATTTATTATTTAACTAATGGGAGGGCCTGTTGATCTGTAAGTGTCCATCTATTATTTAAAAAGGAAAATGCAGTACAGTATTTTCCTCCCTATATTAGAATATTTCCTTATCTTTAAGAGCTGAATATAACTTTTCATAAAGGGACAAAAATTGCTTTTGAAAGATATCACATTATTTTCTAAGTTACAGAATGTCTCTGAAAAAATTAATTATCCCATCAAACATAAATAACACCATTTTACATGAGGAAGTTACTGTGCTGAACCTGCAGATACCTCCATCTTATGCCTGTAAATATGCTATGTAGAAGACCTACCCTGAATCACCAGCTTTCCCCACCTCCTCAGGACCATTACAGCTCAGGAGGCCTTGCCTAAAAGGATCTTCAGCCAGAAGAACTAGACTGTCTGTGTAACATGCTTTAATCTCATAATAATGTTATATAATGTCTGCTCTGGAAAAGTTTACTTTTAGAATCATAGAATGGTTTGGGTTGGAAGGGAACTTTAAAGGTCATCTAGTACAGCCCCTCTGCAATGAGTAGGAACATTTTTCCTAGACCACCTGGCTGCTAATCAAGCTTTTCTCCCATCTCACTTTTTGGTCAATTGAGACTCACTCTCTTCACTCTCCCATGCACTTAAAATTATGGAACTAAAGTAAACTTACATACTGGTCCTTCTGTTCAAATACTGTCATCTATTACCTTGACTTGTTATGTCTTGTCTAGGTTATAGCTTATCTGTGGTGTCTATTTCCATAATTTTACAGCAGAACAGTCCCTCCTGAGATGGCCTTAAACTCCACTAGTTGGAAGACAGAAATTAGCTAAGAGAAGTTTTAAGGCACATCAGAAGCCTACCATTATATTTATAACTTTTCATTCAGGGGGTTGATTTACCAATTTTGAAGGGCCAAAGGATTCTTTACTGTTCGCATTGTCTAGAAAACAACACACTGGAGCCTCTTCTGCCTTTAGAAGGCTGCAAAGGCTTTTGCATAAACAGGGTCCAGTCCACTTCTATAAAGATTACCTTTATAAATCCATAAAGATTTACAGTACAAACATTTCCTATATAGTCACTGGCCATTTTGTTTGAACTCAAATATGTTACTGTGTGCAAAGACAGTAGCCAGCAGCTATTCAGAAGCACTCAGAGAATGTGTTAGCAGTTAGTAAGTGAACTCATTTTTCTGTTTAAAATCCTTTCAAGAAACGAATAAACCACAATAACAGTAGAATCTTTAACAATATTACTCAGACAAATATTTGGACATCTGACATGCTAGAGTGAAGTGTGATAGCATCTATCATCAGCTGATGCTGTACAATTATACAGCATTTTCCTGCAATCAGGAACTGCATCAGATTAAAATGCTGTGCAGTAGAGAAAGGCAAATAACTTCATTGCAGAAACAGAATCACACAGTCCTTAGAGTTTTCCTCTACCAACACCAGGAATGCACATTAAACAAGAGGAATTTCAGGTGTGTAACTGGGGACCAGCCAGCAACTGGCCCTCACTGACTATCAGTGGGAGTTATACCAGTAATATTTCAGATACTGAAGACCACTGTATATTTAACTACAAGACATTTGTGGTGTAACCAAAGTTTTGGATATGAATCTCCTTAAAGGAGTCATATAATGCTGACACAAACTAACAAAACTGTATCTTCATAATATGCAGACTGAAACTTATTTAATAATCCATTAGGTCATTTGGCATTTTTACTGGGCAGTACTTCAGTATGTGCATTTCAAAATCAGTTGCTATAGTTAACGTAAGTTTTGCTGTGCAAAGATGAGAGCACTAGTAAGTGTTAAACGCCCTAAAAATATTTTAAATGTTTCTTACACAATAGAATGCTACAATTTCACAAAGTCTGCTACCTCTAGACTTTTACAGTCTTGAAGTTGTAATTTGCACTCAAGTGAACACCACTTGAGGAATAAAATTCACTCTTTCAATTCTGCCAAATTATTGGACCCTAAAACTGTGTCACTGATCTAAGACTAAATACTGCAACTGCTATAATTCTTTATTTAAGTACCTTCTTTATTTAGGTAATAAAACATTTATGGTAGATACTAATTTTTCTGTTAGGTATCTGCCTTTCTGAGGTAACAGAAAATTTAGAGAAAGTCAGGAAAGAGCTGGATTAATGCTAAAAATACATGAAAAGCAGTTTATCCAGTTGGTATCACCATACTGCTGTACAGGACAGAACACAACAAAACCATGGCATGCATATAGCACTTGTATCTTTTACATATGAAAAATCATGTTCAACAGAAAAGAGCTAACTACGTTTGGTTCTGAGCTTTTTTGTTCATTTATGCTTTGCTTAGGGGTGAAGCATTAAAAAATGCCTTTGAGAGTAAACTGTTCAGTTCACCTATCTCTCTCCTACAATTTAAGACTTTAATGCATGCATACATGGAAAGAAAATGGCTGCAGAATTAGACTCACCATAATTAAAGTAATTAAAATGCATTATTAATCTTTAATGGCCATTATTCTTTCAATAGCCCCTCCAAATTTAAAGAAGCAGATAGCTGGAGCTCACCCCACCAATGGAAGAAAAGCACTCCTTGCGAGGCATGCCAGGAGGAGTCCCAACCAAGCCTTGCATCATCCCTTTCACAGACACCCAACATTTACACAAAGCGGTCAGAACTGGCCACATTCCAAGCCAACATGCCCTGTGAAGTGAAAATCCTTTGCTTATGTCAAACAAAATCCCAGAGGTACTATATACAATACCTAACTCAGTTTCATGCCTGGCAAAATACAAGTCTGCTAAATGCAACAAGCGCAAATTCCTCTTTTTGTAAGAAAAAAAACAAAACAAAACAGAAAAGACATTTCTATGGCTGGCAATGCCCTCACTGACTTTTCAGCCTAGTTCAACACTAGATGATTTATTTACTCATTCTCAGTCTGCACTTGTACCTTCTCACAGACCAGTTAGAAGTATTGAAGCTGTTATTAATGTGATGACAATGCGAAGGACAAGGAGATATCGGCTGATGTAAACCTTTATAAAAGGAAAGCAACCATTTTTGTCCTCTGCCTCACCCGTTTTCTAGTCTGGGTGCTCCTCCCGGTCTTATCATTTACTAAGCCTCTCGTTCACCACCACCCCTCCTACTCCTCAGTCGCTTCCAGCTCTTGCAAACAGCCCTGCCCCTTTTCAGATCTGAGTGTCACAGAACAGTGCACTGGGACAGAAGGGCCATTTTCACAATTATTTCACTCATTATATTTAACTTTTTTTTCTCTGTTGCTTCGTTGTTACAGGAGGAAATTTGGTGTGAAATACTGCACAGCAATAATATTAGCAAGGGAAAAAATCTTATATGGGACAGGCTCGGGGCTCCTGTGCTCCCTTTCATTACCTTTGTCATGGCTAAGTAATTCCATATGTCCTTTTTAAAAGTTAACTGTTATTGTACATGCTTTAGACTTTAACTTCACTGGTGAGGCCGCACCTCAAGTACTGTGTTCAGTTCTGGGACCCCCACTGTGAGAAAGACATTGAGGTGCTGGAGCGTGTCCAGAGGAGCCACCAAGCTGGTGAAGGGTCTAGAGAACAAGTCATACGAGGAGCAGCTGAGGGAACTGGGGATGTTTAGTTTGGGGAAGAGAAGCCTGAGGGGAGACCTCACTGCCCTCTACAACTACCTGAAAGGAGGTTGTAGGGAGGTGAGTTTCAGCCTCTTCTCCCAGATGAATGACAGGACCTGAGGAAATGGCCTCAAGTTGCAGCAGAGGAGGTTTAGATTGGATATTAGGAAGAATTTCTCTACTGCAAGAGTGGTCAGGCACTGGAACAGCCTGCCCAGGGAGGTGGTTGAGTCACCATTCTTGGAGGTATTCAAGAAATATATAAATGTGGCACTTCAGGGCATGCTGTAGTGGCTGAGGTTGTGAGTTTTTTGTCAGTTGTTTTTGTTAGTTTGGGGTTTTTTTGTTGTTGGTTTGGGGTTTTTTGTGTTGACAGTTTGACTTGTGATCTTAGAGGTCCTTTCCAACATGACAATTCTGTGATTCATCAAGATGTAAAAAAAAGATGGAGGTCTCACATATGGGCAATAAAAGGAGACTGTTCTCCTCACAAATTCCTCAAAGAACCCTTGAATTTAATTACTTGTCTACACAATAAATATCCTTAAACTTACATTGTATGTAGCAGAAGTAAAAAAGGATGATCAAGCAGTGCATGATTATTGCTTTTAATATAATTACATATATTTAAATTCCTGTTGAGTTGTGTGGAGTACCTTATCTACTTAGAGGCTGCATTTCATGATGCAAGTGGGCCACACAGACATGCACCAAACTGTAAAATACTATGAAAAATTGTACCAAAATTTAGGCTTTGCATAGCTAAAAATTTAGATTAATTCTTCTAAAAAAAATTCAATTTCTAATGTCATTGATTATGTTCTTAAACACTTTAATTGCAAAAAAGTAAAATCAGTATCTACTTTCTTGAGTACCTGAATTCAATGAGAGCAAGTGTTCAGAAGTATTTCAGGTTTTAATAGATCAATGAAAAAATACTAAGATAAAATAACAGCATGAGGGTAAGACAAGGATTAAAACTGTGATTTGCTGTACACTAATTTTTTTGTGCTTCGGCCCACATGCAGAGAAAGCATAACCATAACTTCTCCTAATGAAAAATGGTCCCCATTAAAACTAGAATCTTTATTAACTTCAGGCACTTTCTTTGCTTATTCGACATAATTCTCCCAGTATGAGTGAAGAAGATTACTTGCAGTGTGTCCCGAAGCAGGATATGTGAGAGGTTACATAAAGTTAATCAGAACAAGAGGGTTTTTTATGATCTTTCTAAGATTTGACAGGAGAGTGTGTCTCCTTTGCAGGGATCCAAGCTCTGTTTGTGAGCTGAATTTGTCTTTTTAAGTTTCACACTGTGCCTTAGTCATAGCAGGAGGTGAATGGAGAAGACAATTTTCTGAGAATTCCTCTGTCTAAGGACAGCTAAAATCTGCCATCAATTCCTCTGCCATCCACTGCAGAAACATTCTAGCAATGACCAGCCTCTGCAGACTCTTGCTCCTGGTCACGACCAGGACTTGAGTTGGGCAGGAAACACAAAGAAAATAGAGTAAAAAAGAGATCTTGGGATCAGTCAGCATCCATGTGAGCAAATTGTGACTGTAAACAATGACAGGCTGTCACTGCTCTACAGGGAAGCTGGGGAGGGGTCACCTACATAGCTGAGGAAGGAGGACAAGCTGTGGTGGGGATAAGGGCCTCTCCTGAGACTGGAGAAAATGAAGCTCAGTAGGCTGTTGGCAGTAGCAGGGCATGTAAATACTTGTCATGTTCACTGTTTTTTCTTTATGTCTATAAATTGCATAATGAGACAATGAGGAAAACAGCCATTTGTTCTAATGATAAATATCAGAAGCATCCTACCTCTTCAAAGCAAGGGTGTGCATAGCTCTGGAGTATGAATACAGCCTTCGATCCCATTGCAGAGCTAACAGGAGGGAAAACACACAAGGTGAGAGATTCTTGGAGATAAAATCAGTCTCAAAAAAAAAAGGGGGGGGGAGGGAATAAAGGGGAAAAAAAGAGAACACGTAGAAGAAATCCAAAGAACCAGACAAAATCCCATTTCCTCTTTTTTTCCTATCTTAAAATAAAGCACTTCTCAAAGGTTGATTTATTAAGAGTTTAATTTTGTTTCTCTCTGGAAAACTGGAAACTCACAGCAACCTTAATTATGGAATCTCTACAGATGTCCTCACACTGTACACAACTAATTAAAGGTTTTGTCTTCATCTAAAATTACTGCAATATTAGTAGTCTTCTTGCTCCTTTTCTGTGGCACAGAAATGTCATTAAGCAATTTCTGTCTTTTCTCTCCCCTATTCACAATCATTTCTAAAAAAATTCCCTCTACTGGTCAGGGCTGCAACCCTCAAAGAATCCACTGCAGTCCAGGATTTCCAATGACATTCAAACTGTGCCTGCAACTTTTGCTTTCACTTATGAGTAATCCAAGAGGTTTAGGAGCTGCCGAAACCCACCGCAACAGAAGCATGAACTAACATAACAGCTGCTTTTCCTGCACTTATGTGTGTAGAGGTACAGTATCTTTCACTATTCACTGTCACTATAAAACTAGTTCATTTTTATAAAAATAAATCTCTATTCTACAGTGAGTGAACCATTGAAGAAGGTAAAACTACTCAGGTCTGCAAGCTTCTCACCTCCTTTAAAATTCCAGAAACAACAAATTTCTCAAACACACACACACACGTGAATTAAAATAATAATGCCAAGAAATTATTAATTTGATAAATCTGATGCACTATGAGAGAATTACTGAGTTTTAAGAGTAAAATAACTGCCAAAAATAAAACTACTCTGAGTGTACTGTACCAATACACTCAACAGGATTTCAGAGAAAAATATGAGAAAAAAAAATAGGTAATTTTTTCTCAATCTAAAATCAGAATGTATTTACATGTTTGTAATGTAGTCTAAATGTTTTGTTGATTTCTGTCTGTTTTCAGAGCAGCTACAAGGAGCTTCCCATGTGCACAATTCCATTCATGATTATGAAAATATTTAAAACCACAGAAAGGATGTATGAGTGTGCAGACATGCTTTCTGACTTATCAAATTACCTTTTGATTACACTGAATGCTTTACAGATATGTCAGTACTTGCATGCATCCAGAACTAAATGCTAGATGAAATAATTAGTGAGTTAAAGAACTGTTGTGTCACATGCCAAGTGCTTTATGTCTTGCAAATTGTTGGGAAGAAATAGGTTAAGTGTAGTAACAAACACCAACCAAAAAAATCACTGTATGAAGCATACTAGCAAGTTAGAAAAAATGGCTGATCAGGATAAAGTGCTGCAGATAAAAACATCAGAATTGCATTTACTTGTTCCTTTGTCCACACCCAAACCTTAGCAGTGACTGGAGTTGATGGGATTCAGCCTAAGCTTTCACTACATGGATGTTTATCACCCACATCACTGTATTAAATCTGTCCATTTTGAAGTGACAGTTTAAATTTTATTTCAAAGCACAGCTGCATAGGCAGCTAGCTTCTTATTACTCCTTTACTAAACAGTAAAGCCACGAAGCAGTAAGTATCTAATTGCTGAAAACATTCTTAATAAATCAATCATGGCTGTGTTTAAAAAAGCAATTTCTACATGTGGTAAAATATTTTGCCTATTAAACCAGTAAAAACTGACTGAAATATTTATTTACTAAAGCAGTCTTGTGCCAGAACTGTTGGTTTTTTTTAAGAGTTAAAAAAAAAATTATTAAACGTTCTTCACAGATGAGTTTCCAACTACTGACAATTCTATGCTGTTTGCACCAGATCAGTAGTTGTGTAGGCTAAGAATGGAGGTTCACAAACAACAGGTTTTTTTGTACTTATTAATATTATTCTAACTGTGGAATCTTTTTCAGTTATTCATCTGCTAAACACTGTATTTTTCCATTAATACATTCCATGATTTTTTAGAAGTTTATTTTATGAGATGCTTTCTCACAGTAAGGTTTGATATTTGTAAACATTTCCCTTTAAAACATGTTTTTGCTACTTACATGTGTCTTAGCCAAGACGGCATTTTAAAATAACGTTCTCTACTGTATTTCTAAAGGGTCAGATGCAACTTGGCATGGGTAAGACAATGAACTGATTATACCTAAGCATTTGTTTTGGGGTAATTGTTTGCAGCTAGTGCAGCTGAAGAGTTAAAGCCATGTGCTGAATTTAAATCTATAAACATGAAAGATGGTGCCAACTTGGCAGCAAATCGTGCATTCAAGAGTAAACGGGTCTCCCTGTCTGCTTCAAATGGAGGCATCAGTATGAGGCTGAGCTGCTGCCTCTCGAGTTTACAGATGCAACCTTTCTTGCCTGTGTTGCCTTTTGCTCAAAACAGTCCATATTTTGCAGAAAGTGTCTTTAAAACAGACCAAGAAAGGTCACAGTTTGCATTTCAATGAGCATATCAAAAGAAGATTTGGCATATTTTATCACTTCTATAAGAAAAATCTCAGAACTCAAGATACAACTATAAAGACAAATAATTTGTATAACTGAGTTTTAAATAAATCAAACTCAAGCAGGGCTTACTGGTTTTAAGAGTAATGGGGCTACAGCAAGTTAGCCAGGAAATGAGATGTCAGCTCCTAACAAACCTGTATCCCTCACAACGTATTCAGACACACCATTTAAAATTCAAAATGCAGTTTGGAAGGAATCAAATTATAGTGGACAAATCCTAGATTTCATTTTAAGAAATGCAAGAGGCCAAACCTCGTCTAAAACTGGAAGATGAAAAACAAAGCTAAGGAAATGCTTTCATTGGGGAAGACATTCTTTTTTATACATATTTTTCAGCTTTGCATGCAACTTATCAAAAGCCCAGGTTATTGGGGATATCCCAAGACTGTTTTCATCAGATAAATGTATATGTGACCATTGAAACTATATGAATGGCTTCTGAAGTCTTGAATTCTTGTTGGTCCATGCACAAATTAAGATCTCCACATGAGTCTTTGCATGTAGCTAAGCAAGAAACATTTCAGGATGTAACCCAAATGTATCTAAATAAAAACAGGAAAAAAAGAAAGGCCAAGGCTGAACCAGAAGGGAGATTAAGCTAATGCAATGTTTTCTGTGTAAGGACAAATGTCATCTTTTATTCAGCTGGACTCTTTTTCATAGAAGAGAAAAAAATAACAGCAATACAGTGCACTGGTGAGCACTGCCCTCTCACTGCCTCCAGATGTACTGACATTTGATTTGCTGCTGATTAGTATGGGCAAAAGAAGAGGGGGGGGGGAAAGCTGGCATCAAGTCACGTCCTCCATCTTAGTCCCAGCTGGTACCAAGCTCCAAAGAAACAAAGCGACTTCAGACTGTGCTATCATATATTCATGACCAAGAAGAAATATAAAAACCAGCACGTTTGAATTCCTGACAACCATAGAAGAATAGTGCATTGGCATGTTGAATTTTTCCAGCCAGCCTTTGCTGACCTATAAACCTTTGTGACTGGAACAAATGCAAATAGAGCTGACTTGCCTCACAAACTACTGAAGGGTATTCAAACCGAGTTGTGTCTAACAGGCTAACAATAACCCACTGTCCCACCCATGCAAAACACACAGTCTGGGAAAAACAGCTTTAGAAAAGCACTTGACGGAGACATAAAATGCAGACCACGCCAGGGGAAAAAAAAAAAAAAAAAAAGCCATCTTTCTTTAAACTTCTTCACCTAAAACACTATAATACAAAAGCAAATGGAAGTAAAATTATCTAACTATTAAAATGAAGAGCACGCAATTTGAAAAACACACTGGGAATTAGCAACTGAAAAAATCAGGGGCTGCGCAGTCTGAAGTCAGTTCAGTCTTCAGCCATCAAATTTCATGCACTAAAAGCAAACCTACGGTAAATAAGAGAGTCTAAGAAATGGTTGTTTGCTAATGAATTACATACTAGGACTGAACTAAGTTACACTTTGGGAAAGAGTTTGGCTAGAAAAATCTCTGGATTACATTTCTTCTGTATGATGATTATTATTTCAGTGTTACTCAGGAGAGATATCTGAAGATATTGACACCTCCAGCTCTCACATGGCCCCAAAAATAGCTACAGATTATGAAGATCAAACTCATAGTAATTCAGCAAAAGACTCTGAGAGAAAGGAGATTCCCTCAGAGAAAGGAAATACAGCACCACTATAAGGCATTTTTTCAGTGAAACAAATAATTTATTTTTGTAAGGGAGTTAAAGTGGGAAAGAGGGTGGCTCTTTTCTTGAGTATCTGCATGCCCTCTCTATCCTTTTATTTGACTCTGCATGGATCTGTGGCTGAACGGGCCCAAATAGCCATCCCTTGGTCTGCTTCCATAGAAGGCTGACTAAAGCAGCCTCACTCCCTGTGCAGAAAGAAAGGGATGGGCAAGAGCAAAGTAACTTAGGGGAAATGTGGTGCCATCTCAGTGCTCCTACTGTTTGTTAGGTAGAGTCATCAGTGATTAAGTCTGACCCTAGATTTCATCCTGTGCTTGCACTGCTTGAACATTCATTAGGTAAGCTGTAACATTTTCATTTTAACACTACCAGTTAAATGCAGGTATCTGATTTATCCCACCTAAATTCAGGTATCCAGACTTCTAATTTCTGAAACTGTGTATGTATGAAATGAAGAAAAAGGGACACCTCCTGATGAGCATTCACATCATCAGCTGACTGTGCTGGAAGCGTAGTCTGAGCAAACTCCTAATCTGGTGCTTTAATTTACTTCCCAAATCTAATCTCCCTAAAGCAGAAAGAATCCTGGCCATAGCATGAGTCCTACAGCAGATGCCAGTAGTCTTTTTGCAAACTACTCGCATGTATAAAATGGATTGTGTGCAAGTTCTTAGATTCTGAGCATGGCAGATACATTTTTTAAACCTTTTCAACATCTGGCCTTTAAGGACAGAGTGTTAAGGAAAGCTGAGGAGATTTGTCTCAAGTTTCCATTAAAGCATGTATGATATACAACCATTTAATAAACATTCTCATGTGTTCATAAAAAATGAAGAGGCAACTAGCACTCAGGGTAGCTTAAAAGAGAGCACAGAATGGTAAGTTTCTATCCAATAACAGCAGAAGGTAAGGCAGAACCATTGTAAGAGGCAACTGAATTTGAACAGGACCAAACTGCTATGTTAGCATACACTAGGAGATTTAAAATGGAGTTTAGCCACATGTGGAATCACTTCAGAACAAATTATTTATATGCAGTGACAGACACAAAAAATGTCCGAAAAAGGTAACATATCTATGCAGAATTCCCAGTGATTAACTAATAATCTGCCATTATGCCATGTTCTTTAAGTTAAGAGATGCATATCCTCAACTCTCAGACATTTGGAAGATCTGGACCTTTAGCAGCCTACAGGGTATTTGGGCTGGAGTTCATCCCACTAGTTAGTTGCAGCTGCCTATGTTAGGTACCTAAGTGTGACTTGCTGTCCTGGTTTGAGCTGTACAGCCAGCAGAACAAGGCAAGGTGATGGGAGTTGTCTTCTGAGGTGATGGAAGGCCTTCTCTTCCCTACAAATATTACAAAAGAATCCTTGATGAACTCAAGAGACACGTAACATCTACAGGCTGATGTTTTCTATCCTTGGTCCTCTGTCATAAAGCAACAATAAATTAAATTCCACTATGCTGAAATTACAAACATTAAACAAAAACAATTTCTTTAAAATTAATTTATATTTACCTCTTCATTTGCCTCTTCATGGCTAAAGTATGTAGAAATGCAAAGATGAGACCAGGAAAGACACTGACTATCTCCCTTTGGCTTTTTTAGATCTACATTCGCTAAAGGTGTTAGTGTTGCAGAGGGTCAGCAATATTCTGTCACATGATGAAATTAAGGATGAAGCCAAACTACCAATATTCTAGCTTAGAAACAACCAGCAGACAGTTTTGCAGAATTATAAAAGTGCATAAAAGATCTTTTTTTAGATTTAACGTAGCACAGCAAATTTAAGTATGAAAAGAAGTCTAAATTTAAATTGTACTTTACAGTGCACAGAGTTAAATTTTATGGACGTGTTCCCATGTGAAAAACAAGTGTTGGGTTTTAAAAAAATCTTTTCCTGCTAAAGTTCAAGATCTTCAGAAATCACACGGGTTTTAAAAGCATACAACTTCTCTAAAATCCCCACCTTACCCTCTTAAACTCAGAAAATATTACAGCACATCCATTTAGGCTCTCATGGATGGTGATAAGATAGACTTGTGCGCCCACAGTGGATGCTAAGAACATGCAGCCAGAGAAGTCTAACTTACATGACAATTCCACACATACGTCACATCTTACATAAAGCTCAAGAGAGGGTAAAAAAGTGTTTCATAGCCTTTTTGGAAATGGCAGATTTTTCAGTGATCCCACCTGCCATTCTGCAAGAAGAACCTGAGTAGGTGTTTCAGTCAATTTAACTTTGAATCCAGACTAAATGGTCTTCTCAATCCGAGGGTTCTTTAAAGAAGTTGCTTCTTATCAGCACAGGTTAGATATAGTATCAGAAGGCAGTAACCAGAATGCTGTGAATGCTCTTAAAACCTCAGCAAGCTAACAAGGCCACAGATGAGATAAAAGAAAAAATACAGCACTTGCAGGACACTGAGGTGAGCCTACCTACCTGTAAGCTTAAGAACAAACTCAGGAAGTTTACCCTTACGATTTGCTGTCCTGGAATTTTTAACCAGTGGCTTTCTATTTCTAGCAGGCTGTTGCCTTTTTTAATCACAAAATCAGCACAGATTTTACACCCCTAGGTATATGAAAATGGCACAGGGTTTGCTTCAGCCGGATCCTAGTGCAGTGATATCCAAGGCTGAAACAGAGCACAAAATCATTAGACCAGCACTGATTGCTGCTTTCTGGAAAGCACTTCATATTAGGAATGATGAAGTACAGAGGCTTGAAAAAGATCATTTCTGGAGAACGAAGAAGCTTGTTGGCAAGGCAAAGCAAGACTGATTGGGACTAATATACCAAAGAGTTAACAGGAAAAAAAGAAACCACAAGCTTTTTTGGCATGTAAGCTCTTTTCATAGCTTCACAGCTACAACAATACTCCCGTTTTTTGGTTAAAAACAGCTGAATGGGCCTTGAGACTTTAATTCATTTCCCAGCCTTGATTCAGATTGAGTGCACAAACCTTGAAAACCAAAATAACTGCTCCTAAGATCTAAAATGGGGATGATGCTGCTTCCATTCTCCAAGCCTGTTCACTGACATTGACTCCAGCCCATAATGGCCCTCAGCACATAGACAGCTGTACTGCTTGATATGGGTCCTGACTAGAGTTGGCCTTGCCCTTACACTGTTAGAGCTGAAATGATGTTCTCATGTAACCACCAGCTAAACCCCATTTGTCAGAGGCTCACAGTGTGGACCTAGAGGGGTTGGCCTACAAACTGAACTGCCAGGTAGGAGAGCTTCTTCAGATTTTCTGAAGGAAGATAAGAGAACACAAATGGCTAAGCATCTTCAGGGGCTGCCAGTCTTGATGTTCCTGGAGCAATACAGCTATTCTGGGGTCCCCAGTACAAGAAAGACATGGATCTGCTTGAGCAGGTTCAGAGGAGGACTGCAAAAATGGTCAGAGGGCTGGAGCACCTCTCCTCTGAAAAAAGGCTGAGAACATTGAGGTTGTTCAGCCTGGAGAAGAGAAGGCTCTGAGGAAACGTTATTGTGGCCTTTCAGTATATAAATGGAGCTTAAAGGAAATACAGAGAGACAGACTATTTACAAGGGCCTGCAGTGACAGGAAAAGGGGCAACGGTTTTAAAATAAGACAGATTTAGATTGGACAAAAGGAAGAAGTTGTGGGGTTTTTTTGCAATGAGGGTGATGAGACACTGGAACAAGTTGTATAGAGAAGTAGTCCCATCTCTGGAAGTGTTCAAAGTCAGGTTGGATGGGGCTTTGAGCAACCTGGTCTAGCGGAAATTGACCCTGCCCATGGCGGGGAGCCAGCCTAGATGATCTCTAAAGGTTCCTTCCAATCCAACTCTCCTATGGCTCAATAGCCTTCAAAATCTTTTAAGCAATTGCAATCCATATCAATAAGGTGGAAAGTGCTGCGGGACCTCTGCTGCCAAGGCAGGTTTTACATAAACAGCAATAAATCTCTATATATAATTTCCATAAAATAGCCAGGCAAAATTTAGCCCTCATTATGCATTTTCTCATTTTTGTACCTTAATATAATCTGAATCAGGACAGACTATGCACAAACTTGCTTCTAAATCACCTACCTCCTCATCTCCATCTTTGCATTTTACTATCTCACCTTTCTTACATCATTAAGGTAATACATAACTCATGGTAGGTATGCACTGATATTTCCTTTTAGAATGTTGTGGGCTGCAGGTCTGGCAGTATCCTTTCTTTACAAGGGAAGTTATCACTGCTAGACAATTTAAGTATGTCTGATAAGATATTATGAGAAAATATCTCTGTTCTTGTGTTGCTGTAAGCTGGCAAATTTTCTCCCACACTGTTCAATTGCAGTTTTACTCATCATCATTTGAAAAGAGGAGTGTTAACCCTCAATGGGACAGAAAAAGAAATCTCAACACAGTATTTTGTTCCAGGATAAGAAGTTCAAATAACACATCTCTGAAATCAGGAAGTAATATTCTGATAGTTCTGCTTACAACAAAAAAGACTTGTATTCTGCATCTAAATCTGTGCAGATGGGCTTGTTGAGACAAGGTGTAAAGCACAAAACCAACAAATAAGGAGTTTAGAGAGGATTTCATCCAAACTTGGCCCCAGAAATGGCCTAGAATGTGGAGAGAATGCTTTTGATTGGGTTGTTAGGAAGAATGTGGTTTTGTTTCATTTCCCAATCTAAAAACTGTAGGCTATTTGTCTTATTTCATTCTGAAGAGTGCTCATTGCCCCGTATCAAAATGAATACATTTAGTAAATCTTTTGCATGAAAGGGACAACTCATATTGACACTGTTTCTCAGGATATTATAAACAAACAACTGATAGAAGTGTAAAAAGTGACTGATTCATTTTAAAAGGATAGTGAGAGAAGGTATTCCTTCAGGATGAGTTCTATGGAAAGCTTTTGCTACAGGACCTGGGATGTGCAGGCATTCTGGAGCCAGCAGTGTCAGTGAAGTTCTGTCAGATCAAAGTCATACAGAGTCACATGTCTATGTTATAGATATAAAACCATGGATCTAGATATAAAAGTACAGATGTTTATCAGGTGCAACTGTATTAAAGGCAGTAATTTCCCATGAATTTAAACAGCAAAACTTAGCAGGGAGCCAGGGGGAAGTAATGTTAACAGTCCTGACCAGATTGTGAAAATTTAAACCATTGATAATTCTAACATGTTTTGCTAAGAAGTCTGGTTTGGACTTAATTTTGGTTTGCACTTGATGCAACTTCTTTGGCTTTTGTTGTGTCATAGCCAGTTTTTTCTTTGAAGTAAAATGATATTGGTCAAATTTAAGTTTAGTTTAGTGCATTAATTTCCAGAAAATGCTTTTCCCAGTTACATTCACTAATATTTTTCTAATAACATGTTTATATCTTCATAGGATTATATCCCTTTGGCTGTTTGTCCTTATTTTTTAAGGCAAATGAGACAATATTAATTGCTGCATCTCTCCAGAATAATTTCACAACTCCTTTTCTTATTTTGAACACAGCAGCATGGGCAGCAGCACAGAAATGCTATGCTGCTTCCATCAGATCACAAAACATCTAAAGGATCTTTGTCTTGATTATACTTTTTTTTGTACTCCAAACATCATCTAAGCATCCTTAATCAGTCAACTCACAGGTCAATTTTGGGAATGGTAATGCAGTGTAGACTTGTGAGTACTGAACCTAGGATCCAGGAAGGTCCCAGACCTATTGCAATAACTGACCAAAATGTATTTAACTATTAGTATTACACCAGTGCCACCACCGCTACCATTCGTTACTTGAATCACAAGATGTTGGGAGAGAAGATATGAAAACCATGTTCACGCTGAAAATACTGATAGACCTTGAGGAACAGTGTGTTGTTCTACTACAGGGAAGTTGGTTCAAGTTTTGCTGTTGCCTTTGATGAAAGTAGGATCCATCCTTCTAATTTCTGGTCTTTGCTATAAATCAGGTTGTTGTAATGAATTATAGATCAGAGCTTTAGCAATTTATGGGTAAATGTTAAGAGATTTGCACAATTAGCATGAGACTCACATACGTGTGACTAGGGAGACAAGTCTTTCTGATTATTAATTCTGTTAATTTAAGATGCTTTCTTGTGTTTGGATACTTTCTCTAATATTCCCATAAGTAAGTTCATGATTGAGGTAAAAGACTGCTTCCTATTAATTTTAGAAATAAAGTAAAAAACAGTGTAAGAAGAATACTATCTGTAATACCACAAAATGGGAAACAACACAGGGCTATATACCTACTAGTATAAAAAGGTTGCCTGGCCAAAACATTTGAAATGGATCATTAGGAAGTCTCCAAATGCTGAATTGAACAGCCAAGCAATACAATTACATCAATTGTTCTGCACTGAGGCAGTTTGTAGCATGCTTGTGAAGTGGGAGGCATTTCCCACGCCTGCTCTAGGCTGCGGTAAATCACCTAGGTTGTTCCACAACATTGTGAGCTTACAGTTTGTCACAGTGTACTGTAGAGGTCATGATGGGAGAGGGGGGAGGGAACATGCATTTGATATGCCTCATTTCACTAACAGAGATGGCCGTGAACAAAACACTGGAAATTAATCTCACATTTAAAAGAAGCATTTTCATTTTTAGGTTGTTCACTCACAGATGATGATGTAAAATAAATTTCACTTATTTTCTCTAAGATTGCAGCAGACCACTCTAGAAACTGAATCAGAAGAAAAGAAAAAGAATCCACACACTGTCTCAAATTGAATCCCAGATTAAATACAGATTAAATTCCAAGAATAAATGTATTTACTGACTGGAAAAAGCTAGCACAATAATATGCTCATGCTCGACACAATCTTTTTGTTTTGTTTGTTTTTTTACATGCAGACTTGTGCACATTCATACCCTTATTTATTCCAAAAAGGAATCTACCTACTGATTTCCTTTATTTGGGAAACTAAAACAATGGCATGCTCTTGCTGTAGACAATTTCTGGATGGTTTTAAATATTGACTTCTTCTGCCTATCTTTTAAATTAATATCTCTGTATATTGCACAAGAACCATTTTTTAAAGAAGGCATTACCCAAACTGGAAAGTACAGGAATGATCAGAGGTCTTCTACATTAAATACTCCAGTGCTCTCAAAAACTACAGTAGTCTCAAAAATCATTCTACATGGTATGAACATATCCTCTTCAAAAACTTCCTGTTCCAGAAAGTTTATTTATCCTTTATTTGCCTGTGTGTGTGTGTGTGTGTGTATGTGTAACGTAATAGCCACACACTGCTGCCTTCTCTCTGAGGCCTGATTATTTTAGTTTAACTACATATTCTGCTTTTTGTGGGGTGATTTCATACTACTCCATTTACATTTTGTAATGTTTTCATTACTACTGCAAATATAAAAACCACACAGATATAAGAGACAATTCAAAGTTGTGCTTTAGGAACATCAAAATGGGCTTTGGACTAGACTCTTTGTTTATATATCTGAAATCACTACATATGGATAACAGGTCCATGCATGCTGGTAAGAGTTTTGTATATATAGTCTCTCTCACTTATCTAGAGCAGGTATCTGGATAACAATAGTTTAATAGTGAAAGGCTACAGAAAGAGAAAGGACTTCTGTTCACTGTAAAAGCAAAAGTGCTTATAATAAACTATTACAATATTCTACATTCATTCTTTCACAGAGGTATCCTTTGTGTTGGAATGCTCACACTATTTATATGAGAGAAAGAAGGACTTCACCTCATATAAAAATACTATAGTCAGTGTGCTACAGGTCAAACATTATATTCTACAGGTTCAGTCAGAATGGGTTAGCCCTATACCATATATATTTATATATATATATCTCATACTGCTTCTGAACTTCCTTGTTTAGTCTAAAACAGATGAGAAAATTAAACACAAACAAGGTAAATGTCTAATATACTTCTACAGCTTAATTTCTACGGGGAAGAAAAGCCCAGCATCAATTTATGCCAGAAATATTTTTATCTGGTCTTTTTTGGAACATGGAATGCACTTTATTTTTATTATCTCAATGCTCTTTTTGTCAGGCCACACTCCCTTGGGTAGGAGGGGCTGTTTTCCAACACAAGAACAGACAACTCAAGAATTCAGAGCTCTGCACTATAAGTGGAATAGATATAGCCAAGCCCTTTAGGGTCACATTTTTTGAAGGCGATCATCTCTCTTAGTAAAGGCTTGCTTTGCAGAATTTCCCAGCTCTCATACACACATGAAACAAGAGTGACTGAGCTTCTGGGTGTTGATCTGTCTTGCAAATCGTGCTCTAGCTCCAGATTTTGAGTACTATAGATGCTAGGTTTTTTGGCTTTAGCAAGCATATGCCATCACACTTTAGAAACCTGTAATGTAGATGAGGACTGAGCAGGTGGGACTAAACACACCAGTGTAAAAAAAAAATAACGAGGAACTGACCCCTTAGTGAGCAAAAGCATCAAGGGTATAGCCATTACTGTTAGACAGGCATATACCTACATGCTACACAAACTATTTTTGCAGTGGCACGAAGTATTTATAAAATTCTGCAACAACAACCTTTGCATTGCCTCATACAAAGACAATATTGTATTATATATAACAACAGCCTTCCTAGCCACACATTTCTTTGCTTTTATTATTCTCATTCAAAAAATATTTTTTCTCTAACTCAAAGAGCAGTTTTCTGTATTAATCTGTGATTTCTGATCCAGTTTTCATAAGCAGACACAATAAATACCTGCACTACAGAGAAATAATATACATTAATGTATTTAACAGACTGTCACTGGAACTTAATGAAATGTGTTTTCACTTGGAAAAAGAAAGCTCACAACTGAAACGCTTTTACAAAGCATTTTAAGTATTCAAAAACACAAACAAATGCCAAAAAAAATTAGATGCATGATAAGTTATTCAGTACTTCCATGTAATTTCTGTTGAGGCCAACACTAAAAAAGCACAAGAAAATTTAGATAGTACAAGTACTCATGAGGTCTTGGAAAAATAAAAAAGAACATGTAGTCTTAGAAGAAAAGGCAAATTCATTATATTTATTCCTCTGAAATTGCCTCATACAATAATTCATATACAGAACAAAAGGTATTGAAGTTTACCTGGCATAGTATATGCCTTCTAGTATTTATATCACAATATTTTTATTCTGATACTTGACTTGAGCAACCAGTTCTTATATGTCATTACATGAGCACCCCTTTACTCTTTACTTCTTTGGTTTTTCTCCCCAGTTTTAAAATGCAAACATCTGCGGATGGGGGAAAACATTGTTTCACATTATCTTTAATGAAAGTTTCAGTGTAATATAGGATTAAATACAGCATTATTTCACTACAGGCAGAATTCAATATATATAAGAAAATTACAAGATCTTTACTTTTCTAGTGGCAGTTCTCTTAATACAGATCACCTTGGTGAAGCCTTTGTGTCATGTGACTGTAACTTCAAGGTAGAGACACAAGAGTTTTACTATCTATTGAAAGTTTGGGATACTGTTCAGTGCATTTCTAAAAAGAGTTCCATGGCCCAAAATCCTCTGCTGTGTTGCGAGGAAGAAAAGTTGCTACAAGATACAAACGCAGGAAAACCTTTCTCATTCCTGCCTTGTTAGTATAAAACTCCACATACAATTGACTTCTGAGCTAAGGCATTTAGGAAAACAATAACCATCTGCATTGGATTGTCAACCATATTTCAATTATTAATTTTTATCCCTCTACTTCCACTTAAGTGGATAAAAAAGCTGCCTTCCTGGAAAATGTTGTGCATATTTATAATCCAGTTTATAAATAAATCTTTTTCATTGTTCTTAAAGATGGAAGAGATGTAGCTTAGACAGTAAATTCTATCTGCACACTGTAAGTACACTGCAGAAGTTACAAAGAATGGAAATGCTGTGGTATAACAGTTTTATCTCCATTATCCTCCTAACCACAAGACCCCTAAACTGTAAAGCCAAGAGCAATAATGATCATCAGAAATGAATGTCGATAAAACATTAGCACTACACAGGACATCATTCTGCATACACAAGGAAAACATCATGCATGTTATTTTTTCTCTCTGTTTTCCTACAATATGATATGCCTGCCTCTAAAACCCTCAGAGGAGAAAGGAAAAATAGAAATAATGTGTTAAAAAATCCCAAACTATAACTCTCTTTCACCAGACAGTACTAGTAAGAAGTACCATGTGTCTCCAAAACGGTGACTTTCTCCTTTCTAACAGCATAAAGACATGGTTCATGCAGATCTTAAACATGTCACACAGCCATTGACTGTTGTGGACTCCTGGGCATTGGGTCAAAATAGTTTTGGGGAAAAAATTATGAAAGGTCTTCCAGAGATCATGTATTGATGAACTACCCACACAGTCAAAGGTCCACAACCAACAATGGTTTATTTACAGATATTATCCAAAGGTGTGTACGGGTGTACATACCCATACATGAAAATAAACAATTATTCCAGAACTACTCATCAGAAGGGAAGCAGCGTCTGCCAGGATTATGGTTAAAATAAGCTGTAAATTTGCAAGATATAAAACTGGGAACCAACACTCTGGGATACAAAGGAAAGGACATCTGCAAAGATCTGTTGGCAGCAGCTGACAACAGACTGTTGCGGCGGTGCTAGACATCTCCAACTTGTATTTCTTAATTAACTACTATCATCTCCATACTCGTACCAAGTACTTCCACATAGGACTGAGAGAGCTAGTCAGACAAACCTAATTTGTCTCTTCTCCTATACACATAAAAGGAAGATTCAGCCAAAATCATTATCATCAGGGAATACCATGTGAATGTGTCATACACATCACATCAATAACCAAACTTAGACAATTACCAGATGGAAATAAAATATGAAGTTTTAGAGCAGTGATCATCTTTTTTTTTCCTGTTCTTACACTACCTAGTACAATAAAATAATGAGTAGTCATCAGTATGACAAATACAGAAATAGCTCTGAAATCTCTACTGGACCAAAATGGAAGATTCTGCTTCTGAAATTAGGCTGCATTATCAGGGGGGCAACAAAACCAGAACACATAACTTTAGGAATGCTTTTGTTTCCCATGTTTCTTTAGAAATGTTTAAATTACAATAACCTAAAGGAAATGCAGAAAAAATAATTTTTGAGAATTCCATTTTCATTTTAACTTTCTAAATGTCTATGAAGTAGTATTACTCTCACACCTGATTTCCAAAGGTATTCTATCAAGTGATAGCACTGTAGCTGATATAATGAAATGATCATCAATGCTGTTGCAGATGGTTCTGCGTTAGATGAACACAAGATCACACAGAGCTACTACTCACTTCAAGTGGGTCTCAGAAAAAACATGCCTGTCTCCAGATTCTTCTACTGTTAAGAAAAGTTTACAGAGCCCTGACTTTGCAAAAATTATACACTTTGACTCCACTCTGAGATTGGGGAAGTTTACATACTAACAAGAGAGAGGGAGAAAAAGCTGCCTTAATGTACTGATTCTTGTCTGTGTCTCAGTAGGACAGATGATCAGCACTTACGCTCTCAGGAGAGTGCAAGACAACTTTTAAGACTAGTCAAAAAGGTGTGAATGCACGTATGTGCAGAAAATGTAGTCCTCTGACATTCAAATGGAAGAAAATAGCAATATTCTATACCAGATTGTGTGGGGGAGAGAAAATGCTGAAAAAATACTCAAATTTACTAAAATTACTAATGTATTTGCTATGTTCTTTTAGCTGTGTGTACCCATAGGATCCCATATTTAAACTGAATAGCCTTCACTGTTATGGAAATAAGGAAAATGCCAGAGAAGACCTATAAAATTATTTCCTGAAAGAACTGTGTACACAGTGAGGGGAAATAAAAAATTGAAGCACAAAAAAATGCATCTGTCACATAATTCAAATCTACTTCTTCTAAAACTTTATTTCCAGTGTACAAAGAAGAATGACACTCCCATTTGTGCCATACTGTCTTGTGTTTGTTACAGGCTTGTGTACAGCTTGCTTTACCTTTGTAAGACATCAGACCATGTAAAAAGTCAATGTTTTATTTTCCTGACATGCCTGATATGGTGGTAAATTGTTCTCCTGTCCTTTAGAATTTAGAAATATTTCCTAATACTGAAAAAATATTATTATTCTTTTTTATTATAATCACAATGGAAATCATGTTCTGAAAATGCCAAAATTGATATATTAGTTACATTAAGTTGAAAAAGAGGAGCTCTGGTAATCTTTCCCTTAGTTTAAATAGTTGCCTAAAATGAATTTTGTTTGTCAAAGTCCTATAGAATATATTTACCTTAAAATAAAGGAATAAAAAAGTAATTTGTCTTAGGCTGCGAGTACTGATATTATTTTTCTTATTAACTTCAGTTTAATAACCACTCACACAAGAAAGGACAGTGCCTGCCTAAGTGCCACAGATTACTGTACTTAAGAATCTAAAAGATGGAAAGCATAGAATCACCAAGAGATAGATTAAATAAAGATTTTTCATTTGGGACTCTGATTGAAGAAAAATTTTCTGTGAGTCAAGAGCATCCTTGGAGAGCTTAACTTTGTCCAACATCTTTTCCTGTTTTGCTGCAGGAGAAGCTATGAAAAGGAAGAATAAAGATTGGGAGGTAAGGGTACAGGAGAGAAGAAAAGTCTAAGCCTGTCTATTGTGGTTCTTGCTTCTCTGCAGGCACTCTCCTTATTGCCACTGTGCTACATGCTGTCAGAGTACCCGAGGGAACAGGTCTCTCTGGAAAACTTCATAAAGTGCTGCTTCACAGCTCAGCCTTTATAAGATGAACTATGTTCAACAGTACCACGTTTGCACAAAACCTAAGTAGGTTCAAACAGGAATTATTTACTTAAAAAAATACAGCGTAGCTACAAATTTGATTTCCCTCTTAGCTACAATATAAGATACTCAATTTAAAATGTTATGCGTCTTACTCGCTCTTCATATCACTCTTGTAGAACAGATGAGAAATGAAGTGGCCTAAGGCTTTGGCCAGAACTTGAGGGGAGAAAACAGAAAGGGGGAAAGAGACTTATTTTTTCAAATGCACCATTTATCATGCTTTAATTAAATAAGGCGCAGGAATTTCCCCTGAGTTGCAGAGGGAGGAGCACAGAGCTTGTGACTGATATTTAGCACTCATAGCTCCAATACTGTATCTTCCTATCAGCATAACACTCTGCAAACAAACCACTCAAAATTAAGCCAGGTGCTAACCAGGACTGTTGTTTCAATCACATTTAAAGTGTCCTGCTCTGTTCCACCTAACAGTCTTAGACTGTAAAACTTATGCTCTGCCCTGGACTTCTTAGTACTGTATGTCGCCCTCAAACTATTTATTGCCTAAATTTTCATCTTTGTGAAACAGAGAAAAGATTCGCTGTCAAAAAAGACTTTCAAAACCTTGCAAATTACTACTCTGAAATCCTCATATGCTAAGGTCATGTATAATTGCAAAAACTCTGATGACGCTCATACATGTTTAATTGTACCCAGCAGCTCAACAGGACTGCTTATATGAGTAAAATGAGGCAGGAGTTAAGAGTTGGCAAGATTAAAGGCCTGTGATACTATTTCCTTCTTTCCAGCTTACGGTAAAGGCAGACAGGGTCTGGGTTCTAACAATGGCTGAGATGTCTTCTTGAAGAGACAGATTAATCATATTCTATCCAACAAATGCCACCAGGAAAGTTGAGAGTTGTGGCTGCTGCAAACTCTGCTTATTTTCTCAGACTCTGCTTCTCAAGCTGTCCATGCTTACTTCTGTTGGCTTACATTTGCCTGGGCCTTTTTCATGTACCAGCTGGTATTTACCCCCAGCGTGACACGTTGTAGATAAACTGACACAGACTATGCCCCTTCCCCAGTTTTACACAGATTACAGACACTTAATTACAAACAAACAAACAAACAAAACCATGCTATGCAACTGATGTTAATTTTTATTTTTTTTTAAGACTGCATTTGCAGAGAAAAGGACTACTAAAAAAACTGAAAGGATTTAAAGAAAGAAGCATTCATTTAATCTGTTACTAAATGTATTCGATAATATGTTTGAATAGGCTTTTTACATACTGAATTGTGATGCAATTTCAGTTCCTGTCTCAGTAAAATTCTGTTTCCACAGTTCAGATTAGATTTCTGCCAAAGTTAATAGGAGACTTTCCTGAAAGTGAGGATTGGCCTAAATCCTCTGTGCTCCTGAGTGACATGAATAGCAGTATTCAGTGACCTCCCGTTTTGCCTCACAACCTTATTCTTACTGCCTTCTGCAATCTTCTCCTCCCCTTAGCAAGAATGTTTTTAAACTTAAGCTCTTCATTTCCAGTTTCAGTGTTGAGGGACTAAATTTGAAAGAGCTTTGGCTTTCATTAGCAAATCATCAGTACCAACAAAACCACAAGCAACAAAAAAAGCGCATCGGCATGCTTTTCAGCACTGTCGCTAACTGACATGTTCTCCTTCCCTGAGCGTTTTGTGTTTGGGGGGATTTTTTGTTGTTGTTTTTTTTTTAAATCGGTGAAACTAGACTATTAAGCTTTGAGAAGGAAAAGAGAGCCAGTCCTTTCATTTTATAATTAGTGGAAATTCAGTAGTAGCATTAACAGCTGTCTCTTTTAAAGAAACACTTAGCATCATCTATGCACAAATTATAGCACAGATTGGGAAGAAATACCAGCAACAACATGTTTCACATCCATGCTGGTGACACACTAGCAATTGGTTTTGACTAAAGGACAGTCTAAACTTGTTCCTCGGGCAGGCTAATGTCTTGCTTTGGCTCTTTTTGAGAAGATAACTTTTCATTTTTTACTTTTTTATTAACACTGTGGAAGAAAGAACGCACAAGAGAAGCAGACAGACTGTCCCACATGATGAGATCAATTAGGCAATCATTTTGGACATGTTCAGACAAAGAAGGTGGTCTCCTTGGAAACTGCAATCACATGCACACACAGTCAGAATAACTTCTCCCACATTCTATTCTCTGCTTGGTACAACAAACTTGGATGTAAACTCCAAGGGACAATTGCACATCCAGTGTCGACCGACTTGTCGGCATTTCAAATTCTACAAAACAGGCCCCCTAGACTCTTCTCTGACAAATTTACCACAGAGGGTGACAAGGAGGGGGCAGGCATAGTTTCCAATGTTTAAAGCCTAAAATTATTAATTTTTGGAAAGCAAGATCATGTAAAAAAATACCTCTTATAATCTTGAAAGGCTTCAGAAAACTCCCAGACATAAACCAGCTGGAGAATATTATGTCCAAAAAATGAAATAGTAAATTTACTACTGGGACAAGGAAAAAGCCCAGATACTTAGTAGATTTTTTTTTTCACTTTGGAACATAAGAGAAATAACATTGTATATCCACATTTGCAAAATTTCTTCAGTCCATAGTGTTGTTATTCACCAAATCTACTGAAAAAAAACAAAACCCACCCAGCCCTTCTTCAAGACAGTGATATGATCATTAATGTTAACAGTGCTAAAGTCAGACATACAAAAATTGGTGTTAACTGTATTAACTATTATATTGACAAAAGGTAGCCATTTGAAATAGGTGAGAGCAAGATTAAAGTGTTTTTTCAAGTAAGTACAATTACTGAAGGTTAGACTCCTTATAAATAAAACATTAGCATACACACTGAAGTTTTTACCATATTTAATAGCCTTCATTATATTCCTTTATTTGCATTAAAAATGTATCTCACGAGAGTGTAGTATTGCTTCATTAATATAAGAGAGATTTGGTACAGAGTACTCAGATGAAACACAAACTGCAACATAGTTTTATGAAACAATAGGTGAAATTAGTGTTGGACTTGGTAGAGTAGGGTTAATGATTGGACACAATGATCTTCAAGGTCTATGCCAACCAAAGATATTTCACGTTATATGAAATATCTTCCATAGCAATGAATATATAATCTTCAATTAACCTTCAAATGAACTTCACTTTTTCAGGAAAAAAAGACAAAAATTTCTAAAGTGAAAGCTTTTACAACCAACCAGTGTCAACATAAGCACTGAAAGGGCCAACTAACCCTAGAAGAAAAAAGATAATTTACCAGAGCTTCCATTTCACCCTGTACAGAAGTTCCACGCTGGAACTCCCTGGAACTCCTACAACAGTAACTTTAAAGTTAATAAAAAGTAACATGGTGTAACACACAGATCAAGACTATAACCGACAGTGGAGGCCATACTGCACTAGTAAATGTGAACTCTTCAGCTGTTTAATGACAAAGGCACTATTAGTATTAGGACTACATTAGGAAGATGAATTAGCCCCACATACTACACCAGTAGTATGTGACTGGTAAGGATATTCCATTTTTAAATAAACCTCCTGATGCTGCAGTAAGTTTCTCCTTTGCCATCTGAAAGCAGATGCAAATTGGAGTGCAGAATAAATCATCACAAATACTTAAAAGAGGATAAACTACAGAGAAATCTGATCCAAATTAAAATTTTATGCTAAGCCTGTATTCTACAGTAAGCAGGTCTAATGGGTAGGCCTACCTAGGATTGTCTTCCCATTCTGCTTCCCACAGGAAACATTTAAAAGGAAGGAATATATTTGCCACTCCTTCTGCCAAACAGTTTTTTGCAAAGGGTACCTGTTGCAATGTATTTTTTGAACTTAGCTTAAGACTCATAACAAACATGTTTTTGCAAGTAACTGAACCAAACTGCAAAAGCTCTACATCTCTAAAGATTCAGCTTCATTACTTCATCTATTTAGTTTTGCAACTACAACACAACCTGCCCCTAAATGATAACTGGGCAGGCTTAAAAGCATAAATTCCTAAATTCACCAAACTACAAAGAAAGCATTTTCCTTACAGTAAAAAAAGGCCAAAGATGCAGAGATTCTCCTGATTTCCATGTGAGTCTTCTGAGAGATCCCATTTCTGCAGCCAGTCCCTAAGCCAGCCTGTGCATACACTCAAAACGTGTTATTTATAATCTCAGAGTAAGTACAGGGCATTGCTGTGTAAGGGAACACAGAAGGGGATCCTTGGACTGATTTGTAAAGTTACACAGCTAGCCCTGCCAGCAGAAGGGCTGCAAATCAGATCTCTGTGTGTTTTTAATAATAAAAAAAATTAGAAGGTGAACTACTAAATTAGTATGTTCAAAATTCAGAATTTTTGGCATTTTATTCTTTTGTCCTAATTTCAGTGAAACGTTTTTCATACAGAATGGTGGAAATACAATCTAAATTTGGTACCAGTCCCCCTTAAATCTACAGTGACCCACCCATTTTAGAGATTCTTCAGTTTAATCTACTGCACAGAAATGCTCGGAAGCTGAGTCACACAGACTATCTAAAATGATTGGGGCATTTTAAGAGTTGTTCTTTGCAATCTGCTACCTTACATTAATACAGGATGTTAACATTCTGCTTCTAAATCTTTGCATAAATGTGATCCCACATTTAAAGCAAGTGCCTCTTTTTAAGGGACCAACGCAGACCCGCAACAGTTTTCTCTGCCACCTCGTTATGTGAAGTCTGTGCTGCCAGGCTTTCCTGGGGAGATGTGCTGGCCAGGTGAAATAGTAGAACTGTAACAAGCTGGCTGAGTGCCTGCAGGAGTCAGGCATTCTTCCACAGACCTTGGCCTTCCCCCATTGCAGACTCACAGAGCTGGACTGCTGGGAGAGGAAGGAGGTTGGCTGGTGAGAATGAAGAATTCCTTTCCAATTCCTTTTTCCCCACTCTATCACCTGCTTCCTAGATGTCTTGAGCACTCTCTGCTGAGATGGGTGTTTTGTCTTACCTGTTGAAATCTCACCATCTTAATCTCTTTCAAGAGAGATATGTTTGCTGTTGTCATTGTCTAAAAATGTTGAAAAGATTTCTAACTTGAATGCAATTTTTAAAATGGTTAATGTGTTAAATAACCATTGTGCATTTATTTCTATTTCAAATTACTAGGAAGGATACATATACTGGTTGCAAACTGAAATACCATCCAGTCTCTTTTTAAACACGACTATGGTATCCTTTTTAGAAATAGGTCCTGACCTCATACCTAGTTCTAAAAAGTACTCCATAAATATCTTCTGACACAACTGGTTTTACTTTACCATGGGCAGGCAGGAGTGACTGTCATTTCCTAATCCAAGATGCAAAGTCCCACAACAAAAACAATTACTTTTACCTGATTTAGTATTCCACATGTAGTTTGGCAAGCTTTTGATTTATCGAAGACATAGAAATCTCACATTTTAAATTCTTCTTTAGCACAGAAAACCAGCAGTATGGACATACTTGATAAAGACCAGGCTGGCATGTGCTGTAGCATGGACAATACTAAGTCTTCCTTCCTGGTTTCCATCAAAGTCCTGCATATGTTCAACAGTGCTCCTATGGAGGTGTAACTTACAGAAGCAAGTAAAACTCTGTGCCTCAAAAGCAGATGTAGCCCCACTCTGAGTAGGACAGAGCTTGCATGGGACCACAGAAATCATACTGGGGAGTGCTGAGGGAGGGTGCTCCAAGCTCCAGAACCCCTGATCAGTCTATTGCAGTTCACAGGACTTTCCCCAGGCAGACTCCAGAACCTGAATGCTGGTGCAGAACCAGAATTCTGCACCAGAATATTTATATGCCTTACAAAAGGCTTAATTAATGTTTTACAGATTAGAAAAGTGATCTGCAGGTAAGTAATTTCATCAGTCTTGTGCACACAGAGGTCTGTCACAAAGCTGGGAATGGAGTTACTTCCTCTCACCAGCCTTAAACTCTGGTCCTCCACTCATCACATTCTCCAAAAATTCTGTGTTAGGCCTTATCTAAATGTGTGTACCTCCTTCTCAATGAACCCTAAGGTACCATTTGGTGCATTTCTGCTGTTGTAGCTCATAGACATGGCATGATACTAAATTTTTAGAACACCACTCTTTCTACTATAAAAGGCAAACTTTTAATATGATTACTTAAGATGTTAGAAATTCACACTCAATATTCCTGGCTCTAATAATTAAATAGATAATAGGCAAGAACATGTAACATTATGTTTTCAATTAGGTAAACACTGTCACCTGGAAGCTTGCAGAGAACCAGTAATCCTGTGATAGAAAATCACTGTTGCTGTTCAACACAGAGTAAGAGGTTCAATAAAAAGGTAAAAATTGTTCCTTTTTTACAATTCATAGGTGTGATACTGTACCAAATTGTTCAGAAAAGCTTTTAAGCAACGGAAATCAGACCACAACCAAACTACAAGCAATTGGCATAGTGTAAGCTTCACTGTAAATTCAGTAAAAGTAATTAAAAAATCCATCAGTCAAATAATAATATTACCACTTTTATGTCTACTACCTAGGAGGTTACAATCATGTGTTCTCTCATGACTGCATACACATATGTTTACGTACTTTAGTTCTGAACAAATGGGAAAAAAAACAACTCCTTTTTTACTGCCACAAATTTCTATATACTTTCTGTTCTTTTCTAATGGTTGACTCACATAGATTAAAGGTTGACACAGATACTGTCGTGGGATCACTGTTTTTGATAACCACAGCACAGACACATGGAAAAATGCTAAATGGGGCTTAACAGTCTCTTGGTGCTGCCAAACAGTCCATCAGATGCTTTCTTGGACAATCACCTACAGAATTTGTGATAAGGCTGTGATGAGTCATCTGGACATTGTTACACTCCTATCCCCTTGCTAAGAATTTGGCAACACTGGCCAGAGTAACCTGACCAGTGTTGCTTTATGCTACTTTCATTTTCTTGAATAGAAAAAATAAGACTATTATGATTTATGTCCAAAAAATATTTTGTGTTTCTTCCCACAGAAGAAAATTTGAAGGTACTTCATTCTGGATTGCTAAGCTTGTGTTGACTGAAGTCAATGAAAAAAATAAATTCCAGGGCTTTCATTAAGCTTTGGATCAGGCACTAGAGGCTTTCCAAAGCGATAAAACAGAACCAAAACACGGGATGGCATTTTTCTTGTAAAGACTACAAACTGTGAGTTAAATAACACACTGACAACTTTCAGTTACAGAAAGCTACTTAGCAATGCACTTGGTTAAGCCTTCATTTTAACAAACACAAAAAACCAACAGAGCTAAAATAGAGGAAATTATATCTAAATGAAAACTTCTTATATACACACTTCAATTTTAGAATTATCATCATAATTTCACATGCCAAACATGCCGTCATTTGCCATCCTACATCAGCAAAAGGGCATGTGTTTTCTACATTTTCCTAGTTATCCGCATATGAAAATAAATATGAATTTCCCAATTTAGAAATTTCTAACATTATTTGAAAAGACATATTTTGAAAAGAATCACAAGTCAAAATATACAAATCAAGAGAGGAATTCAGTTAATGAAACAGAGACAGGAAATGGCTTAAAAGCTGCCACGCTCTTTGACCCAGCTCCATAAGATGGTATCACAACATGGCAGCATACACCCAAAAATGAAAGTGCAGCCTTAGCAGGGGCTCTTTACAGTGTCAGCTGCCCTTCATGCACACGAATTTGGGACTCTAGTCCAAAAAGCCTATCTCTTTGGCCCAGTGTGAGGCATTTTACAGCATCCTGAGGACAGATGAAACAGCCAAGGACAGACCGGGTCACAGTCCCTGCAGCATAGCTGGAAGGAAGGATGGATGCTCTTTGGCCTCATTTTAAGATGGGCTCAATTTTTCTCTGTGAGAAATTTGCTGAAGCATGGATTTGTACTGAACTTGCAACATGATTTAGAACTAGGCTTCAAGCTTTAACTCTCTACCATATTTAACCTCTTTGTTAATGAATTCTTA
>NW_009954185.1:7065818-7072510 GCF_000747805.2 Chaetura pelagica | reverse complement strand
AGCAGGAACCTCTCCCTGGGACAGAGGAAGAATGATACAGTAGAATGTCTCCCCAGATGTGTACAGCTGTGCATATTTAACAAGTTATTACAGAATCAAAGAATAATTGAGTTTGAAAGGAAACTCAGGAGGTCTCAAGTACTACCTCCTGATCAATAACTTCCTTGTGAATGCTAGAAGGCTGCTAATAGATCCCCCTGCCTCCCAAAATTTTCTCGTCTGCATTTAATGCACCCAGTTTCCTCAGCATTTCCTTCTAGGACAAAAACTGTAGCCCCCTGATCATCATGGTGGCCCTTCACTAAAGTCTAGAGTTTATCATTCCCTTTCTGATACTGAAACCCTAAACTGGATGGAGTTTTCTAGATGAGGTCTAAAGAATACTGAGCAAGAGGGATAATCTCTTCTCTCCACCTACCGACTGTGGTCATGTTACTTGCTCAGCTTGCTGTCTGCCAAGACTCCCAGAGCCGTCCCTGCAAGATCTGTTCCTCTAGTCTGTATCTGCAGGGGTAGTCTTCCCTCCCAGGGACAGGACTTTCCATTTATTGCTGTTGAATTTTGTCGGGTTCCTGTTTGCTCACTCCTCCAACCTGTCTAGGTAATTCTGGATGGTATTTCTGCCCTTAAGACTGGTCCCTACAATTTGGTGTCATCAGCAAATTTCATAAACATGAAATCCATCACCTCCTCCATCACCAGGTGTGACCTCCAGGTCATTGCTCAAGGTGTTAAAGAAGACAAGTCCCAGAAGACACCCCTCTGGTGCTCCCCATGTCACTGACTCAATCATTACTCTCTACAACCAATCATCCAAACCTTGTGTATGCATTTATTTGTCTACCCATACAGGTCATAACATGCTCAATTGGACACAAGAATATTTGGAGGCATTGTCCAAAAAGTCTTGCTGAAGGTAAGACAAATGACACTTACTGCACTCCTTCATATCATAGAAGGCAATCAGTGTAACCTTGATGAGATCTCAATCCACAGAAATCAGCAGTATAGAGTTTGCTTCAAGAAATATTATCACTACTGTACACAGTGTGAACAAAGCCTGTTCCTTTGCACCATACAAACATTTGCTGCACAGCATCTGCTGTATCATTCAACTTCAATCCCAAAGAAGAGTGTGCATGTATAGCTGTATATGCATAAATATATACATACATGCAGGTGTATACATATATATATATATACACACATATACATGTATATGCATGCATTTATGGCTGTATATATAAACATAAACCAGTCACTTTTTATTCTCCATTTTAATCTTTAAAAGTTGTCAAAATTCATTATGTGACCATTTGCCTTTTAGATTGCTAGTAAATTCTGGTTACATAAGGTATTTAGAAAATACTACAGCACTAAGAAATCTAACTGGAAAAAAATAAGACAAATAAACCATCTCCTATTGCTTCCAAAATGACAAATATTAATAACTGAGTCTTAACACGTATATAGTACATACTACAGTAAGTACTGTAATCCTTATGAAAATATTCCATGCCCTTTAATATGAAGTTAAAAAGCAGTTAAATGCAGTGGTGCTTCTACAGAATTACAGATGATCAACTATATCCCTCAAAAATAAAATGCATAGTAATGAAACAAATATGGGTTTACTATAATTTCTATAGAAAAACACTAGTTTATTTAATCTCAATTAATTTCCACAGCCCTCTTCGAACAGAGGGATATTGCCTGAGATGAAAAATAACACATTTAACCTTCTTTTAGCAAGTCTCATACCTGTGTGTTCTTGAGACTACATTCTTGTTTCTGCTGCTAGGTGTTACATCAATTTGTAAAAGAGACCATCTGAAAAGCATTTTCCAAGACTGCTTCTTCCAGATGAGCAGAAATAAATTCTCAGCACCTGGATGTCTGAGCATAAAGACAAGTAATTGAAAACAATGCTTAGATGTACAGTAAAGTATCTGGAAGCTGCAAGAACATAATGGAAATCTTAGGCAGAAGCATAAAATTCTACAGGACCCTACACCACATCTGACTAGCATAAGAATTGTTGCCAAAAGAGATAAACTGACCATAGCATGAGAAATATAATATAAAGCAAGAGACAGTTGGCCTTACTAAACACACAAAGTTTTTCCAAATATCTGACACTAACAGTAGGGTTAGGGCTACCTTTTTTTTGGTTCACACTACTGCATTGATAAACAAATAATTAAGATAATTAACTCCCATAACTGTTGTGAAAATCCTAAATTTTTCACCCTTAAATACTGGGGAAATTAGAAGCAATACTTTTTGAGGCAGAAGTTTCTGCTTTACTGACTTGAAACAAAACATATCTGAGAGAATTCTCTCTTGAAATTCCATTTTAAATTGCAGTCATAATAATGCAATTATTGATAAACAGATGAATGCTAGGTACTTTTGAATGCTGCAAACTTAGAAAAGAATGAGCTGAAATTTATTCTACCTTTCTACCTTACCTACCTCTTCTAGTGTATTACCTTATTTAATATCCACTAGTGATACTGACTGCATTCTGTTTGATGGCTACAGTTTGATTTTCAAGTTTTAGATTGCCTTTGCACTCAAAAGAAAGTTCTCTGTTGACATACAACATAAAGAAGTTTTTATGACTGAAAGAATTAATACTGAATCTGAATGAGATATAGCAGCATAAACTGCTGTTTGCTCAGCTTTTTCAGAATATTTTAAAGTGTTATTAAATTCCGTTTATATAATTCATAACTTAATAAAAGTTAGATTTAGAAAAAAGTGTACTATTTAAACATATTGCATTATTAGAAGCCCTCTTGTACTGTGTAGTGTAGGTATGTTTACATTAAGTTCACAGAAATTTGTTATAGGAGGACCTGGAAAAAATTTACTTGAGACAGTATTTTCTGTCTATAACTTGAAGTAAAAAATTTAATACTGTAATTTGACAAGAACGCCTTTCAGAAGTTTGATTGTTAACATATCCTAGTTGAAATTTTTATTTCAAAAATGACATCCAGTATTTCTGTTAGGAAGGTGTTAGAATATTTATTTAATGCTTGAGAAACTTCAAAATAGGAAAGGGAAATAGGAAATAAAAGCAACTGATAAATTAAGAATGGTGGACTTGTTTTCTTTTAAAGCACAGGTCATTCGGTGAATGCATATGGTTTATCTTCTAACATGTTGATGAATGTCGTAGTTTCCCCTCAAATGCTAACAAGTGCTTTAGCACAGAAGATGTGGTCACAGGTTCCAGATGAAAATTACATACAGGATTGAACCATTTACAAACAGGAGGTAAGTTAATTTGAAAAACCTAGTAACTGCCAACATATACATAGAGTACATCTTGAAGAGAGTGCAGATCTAGTAAGGGTCCTTTTTGTTCATGGGGAATTCAAATGAGACATGGAGAATCAGACACAGCACAGTCATGTAATACTGAAACTACATCCTAAACTTCCTGAGAACTTCTAGACACAAGGTTCAAATGGATATAAACTAGTTATTAAAAAATCCTCTCTCATTTTGGGCCACCTCAAACTGAGGCTTCACTTGGTGCTTCTCACCTAGAAACGCCCACCAGAAAGACCTGATTGGCTATTTTTGAAAACTGGAACTGTAAACTTTTGAATTCACGAGAAAGATGTGCGTAAGTCTACAGAGGAGTGACTGACTGCAGGTCAGCCAACTTCTCACTGATCAGAATTCAGGCCTGTATCAACTAATGACATACAGCATAAGCCTGAATATGAAACTGCAGAACATTCCAATACCTGTTTACCTATACAGCATTTTACAGTACAGAACAGTTAGAAATATCATAGCTCTCAATTCAGCTTAAAATTTCCATTGCTGATTTCCAACATGCAATGTATTCCACATAAATTGATACTAAAACACGTGTCTTCCCTGTCGTGGTTTGGGCCCAACATGACAAAGAACCAGCCATGTGGCCACTCACTCAACTCACACTCACACACACATTGGCGGATGAGGAGGACAAAGCCCAACCAGAAGCTCATGGGTCGAGACAAAGGACAAGGAGGGATCTTCACCAATTAAGGTCCCGGGCAAAACAGACTCAACTTGGGGAAAAAATAATAATTAATTTCACACCAATCACACACCCCCAGGACACAGACAGACACAGAGCAGGGCTTGCAGATGTTACCCCACCCCTCCCTTCTTCCCGGGCCCAAATCCCTTTGTTCCTAGTTTCTCTCCCTCCTTCCCCCCAGCAGCACAGGGGGACAGGGGATGGGGTTTGGAGTCACTTCACAGGCTGGGGGTTCCTGCTGCTCCTGCCTCCTCAGGAAGAAGGATTCCTTACAGTCCTGCCCTGCTTCCCCACGGGGTCCCTCCCATGGCACAGAGGCCTCCACCAACCTCTCCTTCCTGAGTCCTTCCCACCAGGTCCGGAAGGGAATGTCCCACCACGTTCCTCCATGAGTGCAGGGGCACAGCTGCCATCTCGCCATGGGTTGCAGGGAAACTTCGGCTTGGGCATCTTCTTCCCCACCAACCACTGGATCTTCACCCCAGCACTGCCTTTCACCTCTCCAGCTCAGCTCTTCTTTCTAACTGCTCCTCTGCTCAGCTCTTACCACATCTCTTTCATATGTTAATGGCAGAGGCGCATCCATTGTCCCTCTAAAGGCTCCTTGGCTGGTTTTGGAGCAGGTGAAGCTTCTCACCTGAGCCGCCCCTGGGGCCCTTCCCCGCCTACCAAAAATCCCACAAAACCAAACCAGCAAATTCCCCCATCAGCTTTCCGCACCTCTCAGAGCTGGAAATGCTAACCACGGAGATTTGTCCCAAGTGAACGGGGAAACAATTTGTGCTATTCACACAAACTTCTCACTATCTTAAAAAATATATGCTATGTGTTCTATTCTGCCAGGATGTAATTATCTAGAAGGAAGGGAATATGCATTTCAGGAAAGTATGCATTGAGCTGAAACTAACAGTGCCTTTCAATTCTACACCAGAATTTTGTACATTTAGTTGCTGTTAGCGTCACTTTCTCAAAAACACAAGGGACTGTTTCAAAGACTGAGTGATGAGAAGCTTTATTTTGTCTTTCAGACATAAGTGGTTTTTATTCTACGTTGCTATATTCAAACATTTTCAGGCAGTCAATGTAAGAAACTCCATCCATAAATATTAGATCTAAAACCTCAGTTATACTATGTATTTTGAATGCTATCCCACACTGGAAGCAATTTTCTGTCTCAGAAATCCACCCTAATTTTCTGGAAGTATTAAAGAATCATATATACCTAAAAGAATCTGAGAGCAGAATTGAACAATTTTTTCTTTCATCCTTTATCATCGTACCTTTAGTATGATGTTTTCCTCACATCCTCATGAATAACTTAAATCAATTCCACAAAGAGCGCTCATGAGGTAAAGTTCCCTTTTGGTATTATTTAGAGACTCAAGTATAGGAATAGAATTTCAAAAACCTGTGCTTACATCATCTTAAGATCAACAGTTCCATAAGCACCTTATTTTCTGCTCATTTAGTTTTTTTATATTTCTGAGGCTTTTATTCATCCCAGAATCACCACCACTGCAGTTGATCATAGCAGCTTAGCTCTTACGGCATGTTTAAAGTAAGAATCCATGAGGCAGCCAACTCATGCAGCAGTGCTCAATGCACACTTGGAATTCAGCATGAAACTCAACTGCCTTACTTATTACCACTAATAAATTTGATCTCTGGTGCCACGCATCTTTACAAAATACATTAGCACCTAAGTGCACACAAAGTGGGAAAGCAGGTTCTGTTCTCTCCTCAGCTTGAACTGGGCTACATTGAAACTACCAATATAGCAACTTTAACCACGAAGATACCAGGATACTTGCAAGGTTGTGGAAGTCATCCTGCTATTCAGAAAGAGATGCGAGATTCATGGCAAAGAGCATTAAGAGATTACTGTGAAAACATAAGATTTCTGCCCAGTGAATGAGAAACTCTCCAAGTTCTTGCCCTCATTCCTTACTTTAAGTCCTTTCTGCATATGTAGGCATTTAATTCTATTAAATGGACTATTCAAGGACGTCAGAAAATGAAAGTGAAATAGGAAACAGTTCTGGGACTTACAGAATGCACAAACTATGAATTACTCCTAAAGCTCTTTGATGAACATGAACCATATGTTTACCTTTTATTTTCCTCCATTAAACATATATGCTGGCAAAAAAATTTATGGAATAAATGAAACACGTTTTTAAAAACATAGCTCACTTGATAAGGTATTGCAAAATCACAACTCTTTTTTGTTTTGTCCTTCAAGACAGTATTTAACTGAGTAATTACTGAAGTTCCTATAGACTGCATGCTGATAAGGAGCTGGATAGACTTTTGTGTTGGTTAAATCACAAACTTCCCCATAAAAACTACTACTTTTATTTCATTAGTGCAGTAGAAGTATAAACTCTACTTCAGAGGGAAAAAAAAAGCAGCAGCAAACTTTTGCTTTCTATTATGTTTCATCTTATCTTTTGTAAGTTCAACAGCTAAAAGCTACCATGAAACAAGCCAGAGTATTTAATAAGACCGAAAATGGCAAATAACTAATTTCATGGGACCAAGTTGTACTTTTTCTTTAATCTAGTCAATAAATTGTATTTAATGCAACAAAATTACTGTCTACAGGTCTTTAAAGAAATATTAAAAGACTAGTAAAAAGCAGGAA
>NW_009954185.1:7026838-7065714 GCF_000747805.2 Chaetura pelagica | reverse complement strand
CAGGAATGTATTCATTTGGGAGAAACCCTTACTTCTTATGCCTCAGAAAGGACTTTAAAAACTGAACTAGTTGGAACGAAGAGTCTCTGCTCTTCAGCTGAAAGGTAAGAGTGATATGAAATACATCCCACCCTGTTTTAAAATCTGTTCCTATCATGACAGAAAAGAGATTTTAGGAGCACTCATACAAGCTGACACCTTTTGCTCAGATGCTTCTCTGATCACTGGGGAAGCGTTCTGCAGAGGTCCCAAAGTCTCCACTTCTGTTCAACTTTGCCTGCAATGATTTAAAAAAAAATCAAATCCCAAATAGCCTCTAGGTCATACAGGAGTATATAAGCTTATTTTTGGAAAAGGGAGAAGAAAATAAATGCTTCACAGGCAAGTATCTTGTAATGCAAAAGGAAGAGGTAAGAAGAACGTCTTTTTCTCAAGCCTCTTTTGTTTTCATTCTTCTCTAGTTTTATGGTTTGGGATTGGTGTATTGTTTGTTTTGGGTTTTTTTATTATTATTTTTATGTACTTCTATTCTTTTTGCTAAATACTGAACCTCCTTGATCCTCTTGCTCTTCAAGCTGAGCACTGAAAAAAATCTGTCAAACAGGAATGAACCTGTCCCTGGACAAATTATTCTTGCAACTTTAGAGGTTGTATCCAGAAACTTTTCCCTTTAGCCACTGAAAGCTGAGTGAGTGATTTTGCCCCTGGGAAGGTGTGGTCATCAGCAGTCACAATATTAGCATTTAACATATCCACAAGTGATCTCATCTTTCTACTACCCCAAGGTATCATGGTTTTTCTACTTTTTCAGCACTCTTCTCTGTCTGAATTGGCACTGTAGTCATTAACAGTTTTAGCCAAGAACGTAAACCTTCAGAAATCTTGTACATATATATAGAAATAATTGCCTATTCAGCCTCTATGGGAAAGCAGTCATGGAGGTCTTCTGTCTCTAGACATCTTCATGCATATATAGTAAAGCTTAAACAGACAATTTGGTAGACTCTGTGTCTGGTTTGATTGAATTTTAATAATACAAACAAGTTGTTTTAGTTTCAGTGAAGAAGCACTTATCATGGATTCCCCATTACCAATTTGCTTCACTCAAACATCTCCACTGACTATTGAAAATCACTAACAAATGCCCAACTAAGATGAACAATAAACTTTTATATGTTTATACATGATCTGAAGTAAAAAATGCTAATTTTCAAAAGACAAGCATGTATAACTTGTGTTAGAAGTAGGTGTGAATTTAGGATCTCTGGACTCAAAATGTATGCTATTAACTTCTAGAATGGAATGTAATTTTGCTTTGGCATTAGACAGTTCATGTCACTGTAACCATCCAAGTGCAACAGCAAGGGAAGCAGAAAGTCAGAAGTTAGATGACTATTACTGCAGTAGGAATAGTCTTGCTTTCATGCCTTTCCTTGTCCAAATGCTATAGAACTACAGAAATACAAAGGAGTTCTACATAAAACAAGGTGCCACATCACCATGTTTATGTGCCACAGCACCACTGATACGGCAAAAAATAAAGGTTAAGTGCTCATAAACATAACACAAAGTATGCTGATATAAGTATAATTCCTCCAGTCAGTTATTGGCCCAATCACAATATGCCCATCTTGTGCTAACAGGTTCACAATACTAAAATGCTATATATGCAAACACTGAAAAATGAACACCTTCGCTTTCAAAAGATCAGTATGGGTTTTCTTCTTAAATTACTTAATGAGTAATTGGTCTTGGGTACCTGCACTTTTCTCAGCTAAGAATTGGGCCGTGATCATCTGAATTTTTATTTCACTTGTGTTTCTAGCACAACTTTTACAACCATTCCACTCACTGGCTAGAATATTTTTCTTTTTTAATAGCATGTATTCCAGTTTGGACAGGAGCTTGAAATTAGTTCCCAGAGAAGTGAAACTAACACTGCAAAGCAATTCCAGAATATGTATTTCACACATCTATCTATGGAGAATGTGTGTCTTATAAGAGTTTCATTGGTCTGATTTGTATTCATACTGCTGAAGTTCATTGGCTCTCTGATGTCCTTTATTAGATTTAACCTAATTTCAACATGTTCAACATGGAGGGGATTCCTCAAATCCAACCTCTGCGGACATTTCTTTCCATGTTTGTTTTTATAATTCCCAGTACAGCATAAAGAGAAGGATAAAGACCAGGACATCTGAAAAGCACCTGTTACAATTCATCATGCTGCCATTTGCCTTAACACCTTTTAAATCCAGTTGTTGCCCTGGAAAACAGAAACTGGACCTTGATTGCTGCTAAGCTGTGAAGGAAGCCCTACAGAAACTGCTGCCTCACCAAAAGTGCTAATTTCTTCTGAAGTTTGTACAAATACAGATGTGTGTCTTATTGACCTAGATTAAATGTAAACTAAAGGAAAACATACAGGAAAACTTACAAGTCTTCTGCAAAAAACAAATTTCTAAATTTTAAGAGAGAGAAACACCAACAGTGCAACAGATGTCCTGGAAATACAGATATAATTAACACTCCTGCAAACTTTTTGTTTTCCCCAAAGATATAAGATGAAAAGCATGCCTGCAGAGTCAGTTTGACCCAACAGAAGTCTGTATGAACATAGTACAAAAGTAAAGTAATGTTCAGTGACTAATCCTAGCCCTTAGCTGGACAATTTACACTGCTTTTCCTCATGATGACTTCCTTGTAACTGCATTATCCAAATCGCCTAATCATACGTGCAGCCATGCTGTTCTGACATGGGCTGAAATAATAAAACTGCAAGAAATTTAACACATTTCTAATGTATTAAATTCATCCTGAGTTTCAGAGTAACCGCTGCTACAATAAAGAAAGAATGAGAGCTTACCATTCCTATTTCTATTCTATGGGCTAAGCCAATGCACCATAACCGATTTGGGCAAATCTTAACACTTTGCTTATAGAGGCAACAAAAAACCCCATCAAATTTAGTAAAGCAACAGTCCCACAGCATGAAAACAAGCAGTATTTATTTTCTTTGCTTTAAGCACTGAAATACTATAAAAATAAAAGATGGAACAGAAAAAATAAAAAGGAACAGAAAAGTTCCTCTGTTGTGTCAGATGACATATCTGCTATGGGCTTCTTATTAAAGATAGGTGCCATTGCTGCTTGCTGATCGAATTATCTCTGCTGGGAGACTTGCCAAGCATGTATTGAAGATGCAGAGTTTTCTCAAGTCAGAAATAACACTGAGGCATACAGCTGGTTCTTGAGATCTAGTTCTTGAGGACAAATGCAGCATATACCACCTGTTTAGTAAAACCCCAATTCTTTCCAAAGTCTCAAAAGAAAGTCAAGAACAACAAAAACAACAAAGTTAGAACTGGGCAAGCAGAGCACAATAAAAAATCAAGTAGGCGTCCTTTTTCCCCTTTCTTTTATTACTAAAAAGATGCTAAGTAGCACTTTATGCAGAATACTTGAACAGTTGCTGTTGTTGTATTTTTTTCTTAGAAGTTTTCCAATTAGTAAATCATAAAGCAATTAGACGGGCATGACACACCAGTGGTGGGAAGAACAGCACCTCTCACTGGCTTTATAATTCAGAACTGTGCCAACAGGGCAGTTCAATGAAGAAAATAAGGTTCCCCTTGAGATCTGAACTATGTACAACACTCAGCAGGAGAGCTCCAGTGAGCTCCTACACACAGGCCAGATGGTTTTAAAGCCCAGAGATTGAACTTTGTAAGGATAAATATTCTCAAACATTGTTTAGAAGAGAGATTGCATGGACTACAATTGTGCCAGGGAGCACACTTTAAATTTAAAACCATAGGATGAATATCCAGTGACTGACTCACCCACATCTTGGCCCCATCTAATTTTCTAGGACAGATATAAGTCTTGTTTTCCTGATGAATTTGGATATTGGTGCCTGGGTCATCAGCAAAGGAGAGGAAGCCGGTGTTGGAGAACCAGTAGTGTGGGAGCTCAGTGTCAGCAGGCCAGCAGAATACTAACAGGCACCTCAAAAAAAATGTAGAGTCATGTCTACTAAGGTTTGGTGGAGGTCACAGGGTCTAGGAAACCTCATAGGGGAAGCAGAAAAAGGGAAGTATTTCTTTAGGGAATCCCAGGGCAAGTAAAGGGATGGCATGTGCCTGTACACCTAGTTTCAAGAGAAAATGACCTCTTGGGTATGGCTGCTACCCTGTTCTTGCTTGAGTTACATATCCTGAGATGCACAAGACATCCCACAGGTTTTATCAGATAAAAATACAAGTTGTTTTTCTTCTTCAGAAACTAAAGGCCTTACAGGGAATGTACAAGTGCCTTGCATAGGGTAAATACTATCTCTCTTCAGAGCCATGAAGATGGAAGGAAGGTATGTAAGGCAGGTTACTGAAGCAAAACCAGAACTTTTGAGAAGTTACCCATGCAAGCTCCTAAAACCTAAGAAAGCCTGATTCCACCTAATACTGTAAACTTTCGTCCTCCAATCTGTATGAAAAGGTTATTTGAATGGGTGTTTGATGAGAATTTCAGGTTTCTATAATCTCCAAGAAAAGCCTCACAGATACTTCTAGTTAGCTATGCACTAAAGAAGATCCTCCTATTTTTCTATAAAGTATTAATGTCTGAGTATATAAAAATTGGTATCTTAGTATTCAGCACTTAGGATCCTAAAGAACTTCTGTGTCACAGCTGCTTATTTTATAACTAAAAAAAAATATCCTGAAATATCATTAGTTACCACATCATCAACAGTAAGACTGTGAAAGCACTTGGATTGTAATCTGCTGTTTGCATTAGCCACAAGCAGTCAGCTAAATTCACAGTTAGGGAAAGCAGTGCTGAAAGCACACAGAGTGGTTTTCAAATTGAACCCTTCTATGACCTGTAAGAAAGTGAATCTGTAAGTCACTGAGAGAAAGAAACAAAGATAGACACAGGGAAAGGAATGAATTAAACACAAAATTCCCAGGATGCCATGTTTAGTCATTCTTCCAACTATTAACACACTGTGGAAAGAATTAGTACTCTCATGCATGGTAGAGAATTAACCTTGTAGTTACAGTCTTTCTGCAGAACAACTCACTGGAGTCTCACAGAAAAGGAATGTGTCTCAACTCTTGAGATGATACTTTACTACAAGAAAAAATAATTACAGAGACAAACTGTGAAGTATTACAGGGACTGCACTGCAATAACAACTGAATTACTGCATTGCTGTATTTTACTTCAGATTTCTAAGTCTACCAAGAGGTACAGAAATTGCCTATAAGACTAAATCTACAGTAAAATGCTGCACAGAATCGCAGAATGTTAGGGGTTGGAAGGGACCCCTGGAGATCATCGAGTCCAACCCCCCTGCCAGAGCAGGACCACCTAGGCAGGTCACATAGAAACACATCCAGATATGTCTTGAAAGTCTCCAGGGAAGGAGACTCCACAACCTCTCTGGGCAGCCTGTTCCAGTGCTCTGTAACTCTCACAGTAAAGAAGTTTTTCCTCCTCTTGAGATGGGACTGCCTGTGCTCTAGCTTGCAGCCATTGTCCCTTATCCTGTTAATGGGGATGACTGAAAAGAGATTGGCCCCTCCTTCTTCACACCCACCCTTCAGATATTTATAGACACTAATAAGGTCCCCTCTTAGTCTTCTCTAGACTAAACAGCCCCAGGTTTCTTAGTCTTTCCTCATAAGACAGATGTTCCAGCCCCTTAATCATCCTCTGTTGGACTCTCTCAAGTAAATCCCTGTCCCTCTTGAACTGGGGAGCCCAGAACTGGACACAATACTCCAGATGTGGTGTCACCCAGGCAGAGTAGAGGGGGAGAAGAACCTCCCTCAATCTGCTGGACACACACTTCATAATGCCCCCTAGGATACCATTGGCCTTCTTGGCCACCAGGGCACATTGCTGTCCTGTGGAGAAGTTGTCCACCAGGACTCCAAGGTCCTTCTCCACAGGGCTGCTCTCTAGCAGATCACCTCCTTGCCTGTACTGGTGCATGTAGTCATTCCTCCCCAGGTGCAGGTCTCTACAATTATTCTTGTTGAACCTCATTATGTTCCTTCTTGCTCAGCTCTCCAGCCTGTCCAAATCTTGCTGAATGGCTGCACAGCCTTCTGGTATATCAGACAATCCTCCCAGCTTCATGTCATCAGCAGACTTGCTGAGGATACACTCTGTTTCATCATCCAGGTCACTGATGAATATGTTGAACAGAAATGGACCCAGCACTGATTCCTGAGGAACTCAGTAGTCACAGGTCTCCAGCTGGATCACCACCCTCTGGGCTCTATTGTTTAGCTAGTTCTCAGTCAATCTCACTGTCCACTCTTCTACCCCACACTTCCTGAGCTTGCTCACAAAGATGTTATGGGAGACAGCGTCAAAAGCCTTGCTAATAAGGTCAAGGTAGGCTACATCCACTGGTCTCCCTACATCTACCCATTTAGTCACAACATCATAGGCTATCAGATTAGCCAAACATGATTTCCCCTTGGTAAATCCATGCTGACTACTCCTGATAACCCTCTTCTCTTCCATGTGCTTAGAGATGACCTCCAGAATGAGGAAAAAGAGGAAAAAAATAAATAAATTTCAGCTATGGACTGTGGGAGAAACGTGTGGCTTACAATTTATCTGGCAGTGGTACCTAGCTGCCACAACTAGGGATCAGAGCCATGCGGCTCTGGCTATAGCAGACAGTACTTGGAATCACAGGTCACTACAGTCTTCAGCAGCTGGAGAGTCACCAGACTCTCTAAATGCAGTGGAGAGAGAAAGGCTTTGCCATGTTTCTTACTCTCTTCTAAATCTAGAGATATATCCATACTAGCTGACATGATTTTTCACCTTTTGGGTTTTTTTGAAGGGATATAAACAGGTGGAGTTCTCTGTTCCTCTCTTTAAGAAAAATAAAACAAACAAACAAAATAATCTACTACTAGATATAGTGAGCAAAACTGGAACATTTCTAGTCTTAAAACATGTAAAATCTGAGTAACAGTAGATCTGCCATTCTACTCAAGTATTTTGCTTTACTTCTATTACACCTGATCTGTGGGGAGCATCTCTCCTATCCAGATGTACAGAGCTCATTGCTTAATACTGCATAGTTATCTAGGTTTATTTAATCTTCATATCTGCTCAGCTGCTGTTAGGCTGCCAACAAATGGACCAAGTCTTACTGATTTTTGGTGAGAATTTTTTGCAATCAAGATACTTGTGAAGAAGAAACAGGATGTATATCATCCATTCACTAAAACTTGTAAATAAAAAAAAAATAGTTATCTCCAGCAATTAAAAACAACAGAAGATTAGAAGTGGTGACTTCTAAAATGAAAACTTGTAGCCATATTACCTGCTCCCAGCCTCTCCTTTTCATCCAATAGTTGGTGTTTCCAGCAGATACATCTACTTCTTACCATTTCCCCTCCTATCTAAACAAGTAATTCCTTTCATTTCTCGGTACTGAATTATAAAATGTCATGGCATGAGATACTCAGAGAAGCATAAATCGAAAGAATGCACATACAAATTACACTCAGGCCAACATAATAAAAATTCATCACTCTCCTTTTCAGTTACCTTAGCTAAATGCTGCTGACAGGTCTCCTTACCCACTTCCCTTCTTTGTCTTTTTGGTGGCTCACCACAGATTACTATCATTTGACATATGAATGAAACTATTTGTTGATGAGTTGTCATAAAATTATTTAACTACATTATATGATGAAAGAAATTCTGTAATTTTCACAATCTATGTCTAAAAATTTCAACAGGTTCCTGTTTCTTGTGAAGGAAAGTGATAGAATATACAGGTGGTTCTAAGAATGGACTAATTTCTTCAGTATGAACAAAGTATCCAATATGAAACAAATTCTTCTTTGCAGTTCAAGGCCATAAATACAGTAAATGCTAGCACAGGAAAACAGAATGTAACACAGACATGAGATCTAACTTTAAAATCTAAGTTATGGTGTTTCCCAACATAAATATACTTTCTGATGGGGTAAGAAAGCTGGAGAGGGACTTTTTACCAAGGCATGTAGCAGGAGGACAAGAGGGAATGGCTTAAAATTATAAAAGGGGAGATTTTATTAGACACTAGGAGGAAATTCTTCACTGTGAGAGTGGCAAGACGTTGGAACAGGTTGCCCAAGGAAGTTGTGGAGGCCCCATCTGTGGAGTGTTCAAGGTGAGTTTGGATGGGGCTTTCAGCAACCTGGTCTAGTGGGAGGTGTCCCTGCCAATGCAGGAGGGTTGGAACTACATGATCTTTAAGGTCCCTTCAAACACAAACCGTTCCATGATTCTATGATTATTTGTGAATGCATTTTCTTCCCTGTAACATTACAATACATACCCAGTAAATCCAGAGAAAACCAGTATTAGCATACAATAGTTCAACAGAATTGTTTCGAGTACAGAGAGCTTGAAACAATTAGCCATCATGGGGTTTCTATACCCACATACTTCAATGTTACATTTAAATGACAAAAACGTAACCAAAATGGGATGTCCATCTACTTTCAGCAAATACACAGTAAAACACAGTCCAGCTCCTGTCAAAGTTAGCAGATGGTTTGCCTTTCCTTTCAGGTGGACTAGGATGAAAGGAGTATGCTTACCTATGCTCCCAGTTCTACCAATTAATTAAGGTGGGTTTCAGTAAAATTCCTGCAATTGTCTGCCCAGATATTCTTATTTTAGTTAAAACTATGTTTAGACTGTGTCAAGGAAGTTGATTAAGATGTATTTTAAAAGGTCTCTATTAATCTAAGAGTGAACACACAAAGCATTACACTTTTTTTTTTTCTTCACTGGTATAGCAATTCTGGCAAATACTTTTTGTGGTGAAGACCCTAGAATCATATTTAGACCAAACCAAACAAGGTTAGTCTGAAACGGAATGACCAGCACTATATGAAGCTTGACCAAACCAGTTCAATCACTTCAGTGCAACAGTCTCTTCAAAAAAGTGGGGTTATAATGGTATAATGATTCAACAAATTAGAAGTTGTTTGAAAATGGAAGACCACAATTACTAGTTAACACTAGCCCAGCACTTTATTCTTTCTAGTACAGAGGATTTGACACTCACACTAGTTCCCGCTGAAGAAGAAGAATGGAAATGGAAGAAAGTACTTTGAAACCTCTAATTTCTGGGAACAAAAAATTCTTCTTATGGAACAGAATATAGTATAATAGAGCAATTACATTTCAAAAGAAATTCTGCTGGTTTGTAAGCAAGCTTAAATATGTGATGACCTAACCAGTATCTTTAAGCATCTGTCTATGAAAGAAAAGCCAAAGTGCAAAGGGAACAGAAGCCAATGATTTCTTTACAAAGCTTATGTGACTCCTCAAATTAAATATACAAAAAGCAAAACAAAACAAAAATCATCTTTTTGCAGGAATTTTTTATTGTTTTGTGTTTTTTGCTATCCTTGCACATACGTTTACATATTTAATGAAGATCCAGGACTTCACTCTGCACTCTCAAAAACTAGGATCAATACTCTGAAAAGCTATCACATGGAGTAAGCTAAAAGCAAGATTTGGAGCCTAAATGCTTTGAAAATATTTCCTCAGGCTCTTGGTATCTAGTCAAATATTGTTCAGTTTCCTGTTATCCCTTACTCCCTCTGTAACAGTCCACTACATTTTACTCCCAAATAAAGAAGTCTAAAATAATAACCAGTGGATTTAGGCACACACAGTTCTGTTGCTATTTCTCTTCTAATGCTGGTATATTTATTAACGATAGATTTGTAAGCAGATCATTTTTGTATTAATTATCAGTAAAGAAACCCCCCAAACTATTTGCAGGAACATGAACAAAAAATTATTGGGCAGGTGCTCTATTTCTTCTTCTTGAGTCAGATAAACAAATCTGTCTGTCCTCTCCTGACTTCTGCTTTCTACAAAGCAAATGCAAAAACTCACAAACTTACTGAATTACTGTAATTGTTCAGGAGTCAGACAGTTTAGCTATTTAGTGGTCTGGAGATCTATTTTGCCATCAGAATCACTGAATGCCTTCCTTTTCTCCCATCCTTTGCTTGTCATATAAATAGGCCTTCTGTCTACCCAGTAGCATTAGATATATCATGTGATGTTGATGTCTAGTTTACTGCACTCATAACCTCCCTTTCACAATGACCTCAGAGTAATAACAGCTTTTGTTTTCACATGAGATAAGCTGAGATAAAATATCTCTAGCAAAGTATTTGTCATAATTATTTTATTTTTTTAATAATGAAAATAATTACATGTGGAGTGCCTTTAAGGACTTAATTACAAAAGACTTGGAATTACCCGTTATATTCAGGGGGAGCACATCATTAAATTAGTTTTAACAAAATCTCTGATGAATGTTTAATCAGATGATACACATTCAGACTTATGCTTCTTACTTTAACCAGGGGAAAGTGCACCAGGACTTTCAGGATACGAATGTGACAAGCTATGTGGAGACGGCCATTTTACACACTATCATGTGCTTCTCCCATCTTAACTCCCCCTTATTCTTTGTTGTTGTTGTTCTCCTTGGTTATTCCCATCTGCCAAAGCCAGTATCAGTTAAAGAATATAGCTTCTGTTCTTCACCTACATGCAATTCTAAGAGTAAAACTAGTCATTGCGAGCAAATAAAGGCTATTTCCAATTGTCTATTTTTCATTTCCATTTTCTTTTTCCTCTTGTCTTCTTGGGCAGCAGGAAAAAGAGAGTTTCCATTGACTCACTGATTGGTAGGTATTTCAGCTTTGGCTCTTATCCTGAAAGAATAGGCAAGGCACTCCCTGTTTCTCTGTCAGGCAACAAGCAAGGGTAAAGGAATATCAGCAGCTGCCAGGATGAAATGAAAGAAAATGCATTATATGTCTCATCAGAGAAGTGTATCAGGCACCTAAGACCAGGCATAATGCTCTGGAGGCATGCAAAGGGAAAGGAAAGGAAACCCGCACCTAATGAATCTCTGATCAACAGATGTGGCACAGTGTATCAACCAGCAGCCTAAGACTCATTTTTAGTCTTACAGTTGTAAATAGTAAGATCACAGTTACAAAATACAAGCTAGTTGGAAATTCCAGAAATTTAATCTATTAAAAGCAGAAATTTGCCTTAAAAAGAGGATCAGTTTTACCAAGCAAATCCATAAGCACGTGATCATTCAACAAATGTCTTCCTTCTTCCTTATTTGCACTCTTCCTGTTACTCCCCTCATCATTCCACACATCACATAAAAGGCTTCAGCATTATTAGTGATTTTAGTGTTGTCTGACTGACATCCACTTTGAAAATTTTATTTTAGTTCAGCACTGACAGTGGCAGTACATGTTCATACAAAGAAAAATATAAGATGCAAAGTGAATAGTATCCAACTAAATAATGAGATTTTTGTGAAACTAAATATTGTTACAACAGCCACATACTAACATTTCTTAGCTTTTATGTGATTCTCTGCAACCTGAACTTCTGTCAGTAGCAGCTGTTGTTAACAACATATGATATTGCATATCTTTGATCTTTTCCTTCCCTAGTTCGTTTGTCACAACCAGGAAGGGTTTGGGTGGGTTTTTTTGTTGTTGTTTGTTTCTTTAGTTCTTAGATATGAGACATTTCCAAATAGTGTCCAGGGCCACAATTACATAGCAAATCTAACCTGACATTCAGGTCTGGACTTCTGGCTCTGGTCCACTCCTCTTACCTTTGTTGCTGTCCTGGAGTGGTAAGCATATTGATTAGAAACAAAGCTTTCTATAAGGACATACTTTACCTCTGTTTCCTGTGAGATACCCTAAGTACTATTGGGTGTATGCATTCTTGGAGTACACAGCCACCTCTTTTTAAAACGCAAATCACACAATTTCTTTCTTACTGAAAACTGCACAACCTGTGGAGTGTTGCCACTGAGCTACCAGCTTTCTTTCCATTTGTAACTTCAACTCATGACCTAGATTTCTCCAGCACTAGTGGTAATGATCATCCAGAGTCTAGCTTCAAGTCAATATTGTTCTTACTGTTCTAGCTCAGTTCAGTTAGCCAAGAAATTAGGTGACCTCATACACATTAAATGAAATGTTTAAGCCTGGCTCCACACAAGACTGTGCAAAATGTCACCTGGATATGCACAAATTCTGCATACCCAAACTAGCCAAGAAATCTGTTCATTCACACCTACAGAGTTTCTTGCAGACCAACCACCATAAGCAGACAAAGACTGATTATCAAAGTTTCTCATTTTCACAGCACCCAAAAAGACAAGTAACATTGGTAGTTTGGGCAAATGAAACATGACTTTGCAATTCTCTTCCCAGTATTCCTTGGACAGCTTTTGCCTTATTCTAGTGGGATGACAAAATCTTTATTTATATACTTACTAGATTTATATACTTACTTACTAGATCACTTCTACTTGATCCTTTTTCATGTATTTCAAATAATTTCTGGTAACAGTTCATAGCAACCAACATGCTTATACATACAGGAGGCTGAACAAGTGATTGTGACCTCCAGGTAATACAATAAAATTGTACAATACATCAATCCTTTGCTTAGTATGACAAATGTGACTCACTGACAACTTAGATTCACTTTAAGAAAACAAGGAAAAAAGGTGGGACACGTTGAAGCTCATTTCACTGGCAAGCTAACCTAGTGACTCATTGCTCATTTCAAACCTCTTCCTAAAGCAGCCCATAAATCTAAAAGTTGGTGGTCCAATCTTTGTCAAAGTTTTTTGATTAGTATCTTCCCTACTTCTGACAGACTGATGGCTTTTTATGTGATTTACACATAAAATAGTAATATTAATTCCATTTTCCTCATATTGAGAGATTACTTTCAAAGAAAACCTTTTAAATTCACAGAATATTGACACAATGTAGCACTACATCAATGTATGGGAAAGAGGAGATGAAAAATACTTTTCTTTGCATCCTGAATGATGTCTAGTTCACCTTAATTTTAACCAATCTTTCAACATTCATGTACAGTCAGAATCAGGAAGACACATAATTGACAACATAAGCCTGATTTCAATTATGCAATTAGGATTGATTAAGAGATAAGTGACCTTATTGAATACTTTGTTGCTAGTGTACTTTTTAATCAAAGATCTCATCAGTGATTTTATTAAATGCTTCCTCCTTTCAAAGGAGATGTCTTGCACAACATGCATTATTACAGTCTAACTATGCACTATTATAGTCTAATATGCATTAAGTCTTCTGTTTTAATGGAAAATCGTCCATGTTTTGTAACAGAAATTACTTCAAATGACACAATGGGAAAAAAGCTTTGGAGGGAAGAGGAGTGAGGAAGAGAAAGAGAGAAGGAACAAGACTATTTTTTATCAGGAAACTATGATTCCTGAATATGAGAAAACAAGCAGGCAGGGAAATTCCCTTCAAAATTTTTAATGTGATGTTTTATTTTAACTGATCAATAAATTATCACTAAACTCAGTAAGTAATTTTTAGGCAGAATCTCCTGCATAGAAAAAGCCCTTCACTCCGCTACTCCTTTTCACAAAAGGCAATTCCTGGTACCACTTGGTGTAAGGAAAACTTTTTTCCCTGCTCTTAATCTCAGAGAACAATCCAGCAGATTTCCTGAGGAACTCTAACTGTTCCACTCTTTTGTCACCATTTCCCTTTCTACATCCAAATAAAATGTGAAATTGTACTAAATGTAATAACTGAGTCCTAGCACATGCAAAGTATTTAATATAAAAGTAGAATCAGACTATATAACAGGCCTGACCTTGAAGTCTGTCCTCTCATTAAATTTTGTCATTTCCAAGGTAAAGTCCAGTCACTTAAAGCAAACTCAGCATGAAACAAGGACTTTAAGGATTAGATCTAATATAATAATAGGTTATAATGCATATAACTTATTTTATTATGAAGAGTCTCAGGGTATGTGTATCCATGTAATTCAGAAATCTTCAAGACTGAAAATCTTCTGGTGATATTTCCTTGTCTGGAAGAGATTCTTCTAGAAGAGGCAGTTATAGATGGTGTCTAGTTTTCTAGAGAGTCTAGATCATCTAGAGGGTTTGATCATCCACAATTCTAGTACAATGTATCAGTATCTATATATATAAGAATCTGTATTTTAAAAGAACTGTACTGCAAATGGAAACAAAATGGCACAGAAAAGATTTATCTCTTTAAACCTACCACCTTAAAGAGCAACCAACCAAATTATTTTCCATTAAGTCAGGCAAATAGCAAGCAATAATTGAACTTAAATCAGTTCCTTCTGTCAAAGGCAGTATTCTCATATGTGGTTTTAAGAACTTCAAATGACAGCAAGTTGACCTTAATTGTTCCTTGTTTAGATTGCACCATTTAAATAACTAATGCATCTGTTTTTATAGATGCAACATCTTTATATGTTCTTCCCTGCCCCCGCAATGGGAGAAAGAAGGACATTTGTCTACTAATTTTCCTCTGTATATAGGAAATATCATTCATCACATAGAGCATGGATGCAATTAAATAACCATATTGAGAGCTGCTGTTCTGTTTCTTAAAGCACAAAGCTCTTAACTGAGTTGACTTTGTCCTTATCAAAGTGGGAAACTTCATTCAACCAAGTTGGTAAAGCTGTACCCGGTAACACACGCAATGACAGACAGCTCTAGACAAAAGAGAACCCAGAAGATTAAGAGAGTGATAAGGACACGACAAAACAGAACTTAGGAAGTAGAGCTGAGTGAACTGGACATCTTTATTCTAAGAAAAGCTTGCTCCATATACACAGCTCCATATACATTTGAAGATGGGTATTAAGACAGAAGTTATCTAATTTTGCCATGTCCACATGGCAAGACACAGCAGGGTTCTAGTCCATGGGGTTAATGGGTTAATTTACAGAAAGATGTTTAGTTGGTTAGGTCTTCTGAAAGCTTGCTAATGAACTAAACAAGTTACCACTTAAGGCTCTGGAATTCAGATTATTGGAAATATTGGAAATTATTATTGGATGCAAACTGGAACACAGGAGGTTCCATGTGAATATCAGGAAGAACTTCTTTCCTGTGAGAGAGACAGAGCCCTGGGACAGGCTGCCCAGAGAGGCTGTGGAGTCTCCTTCTCTGGAGACATTCAAAACCCACCTGGACACGTTCCTGTGTGATGTGCTCTGGGTGACCCTGCTCTGGCAGGGGGTTTGGACTAGATGATCTTTCGAGGTCCCTTCCAACCCCTAGGATTCTGTGATTCTGTGAGTCTGTGAATCATTGGAAAGGATAATGAGCATATCTCAGGAATAAGGTAAATGCCTTAGTGGTCAGACTAATCACCTTTAATCATTTCAAGCCCTGAACCAGTCTGACATACAAAGGGAATATGCAGGCATTGCTGTCTGCACCTGACTGAGGAAAAACTCTGTCTTTGGGCACAAAGCTCAGTGGAGGCCATAGCTTGGAAAAGAAGGTCCAGAGAGAATAGTAAAATCAGTTTAGCCAAGCCTGGAAATGTTCTTTGTCTCTGTGAGGACCCACACAAGGCTCAGGAGGATGCTTCTGCGGCCCTTCAGACATGCTTTAATCTAACTAATTGACCAGTGATAGGACAAGGGGTAATGGATGCAAACTGGAACATTGGAGGTTCAATGTGAGTATCAGGAAGAACTTCTTTCCGGTGAGAGTGACAGAGCACAGGATGCCCAGAGAGGTCGTGGAGTCTCCTTTACTGGAGACATTCAAAACCCACCTGGACACGTTCCTGTGTGATGTGCTCTGGGTGACCCTGCTCTGGCAGGGGGTTTGGACTAGATGATCTTTCGAGGTCCCTTCCAACCCCTAGGATTCTGTGATTCTGTGAGTCTGTGAATCATTGGAAAGGATAATGAGCATATCTCAGGAATAAAGACACTTAAGGTCCAGTCAGCGCAGAAGGCAGGAGGAATCAGGATGTTCAGGTAAGGCTATTAATATTTCTAGGTATTTCACTTCCTTCTAAATGCTGTTTTTTTTTTAAATTTCCCTGGTGCACCTGGGCTTTTTACAGATCAAGAATTTAAAAATACGAACTGTGGCTAAATTGAATTTCCTTCCTAGAATAGGACAGGAATACATATGTCCCTAGGCCTTTTTTTGCTCCCAAAAGTAAATTAATTTGTCCACAAACTGAAGAAAATATAACATTTGTCCTTGAAGGAATTCAACACTTTCAGTCCTAAGACCTTTGGCAAAACAAAGCAGGGTCATTAGACTTACTGTGAAGTTAAAACTTGCTAGAATCTTACATACAAGCTTTACTCAAATTGTATGTATAGGCTTTGTGGGTTTTGATACTATAAAAATAACTGGCTTTTTTCTCATTCAGCTGAACTGTTCTTCCATACAGACTTTCCTCTAAAACTGTCAGCTATTGAAATGCCTTATCACAAGTCAATCTAAATTGATTGTGAAAAAAACCTACAAAAAATTATAATAACCAAGACAAAGTAATTCTGAATCCAAGCTCTTTAATGAGAAAACAAATTCTTCAAGCATACAATCACCTAGTACTGAAGAAGAATAAAAGAGAAGAAGATATGGCCAACAGGTGGAACAATAATTCATGCTAGAGTGGAACGAACATTGAAAGGTATGTCAAGAACAGTGGGAGGATTAAGGCTCTGAAGTATGTCTACTGTGAAGCTTGTGTGCAGTGTTCAGAAAAACATATGCAGAACAATATGACATAGACTTTTATCTATCTTGTGTTTTGCTCACATTTCTTAAGAGTTTAATTGCAATTCCAAAATCCCTCAGTTTTGTAAATCCTGCTCACTGGAGTACTTAAAATAGTTCTGTAATGTTTTGTGGCCTGGAGTCATTGATACCTATTTTCAACTTTAATTCTCTTTTAATGCAGATTTTGCCAAGAATATATGCCAGCACATTAGAAAACTGTTAAACAAATCGCTTCAGGGGAAGTTACTTCTTAAAACACAGTGCTTGGCCTTAGGTAATCACAAGGTGCTGCAGCTGTCATGACTACAGACTACAAAGGATATAACACTGGATCAACCGTTTTCATTCTTGCAGAGGCCCCAGAAGGTGGAATTAGGCAATAGCTTTTCTATCTAGAAAACTCATATGCTGGATAACACAAAATACTCCAATCCTTTTTGATTCACTGCGTATATGAGTCATTGTGTGCTGTGGCCAAGTAACAGAGTAAAATCCCCCAACCCTTCCCCTGCAATTTCAACTGGGTATTGCAGTCCCCACTTTCCGTCCCTGAGAGTGCAGTTTGTCCAGATTGGCTGTGACTTTAAACAGCTGCTGCATTGTATTTCTGTGGCAGGTGAAAGGAACAGTGCACTTCGATCTAACCATACTTACAAATGACATACTGTAACTTTCTCAAGACACTGACAAGAGTCTTGTAACTATTATAAGAATCTTCAAAGCAAAGAGAAAAAAAGTATTGTTAAAGTATTTTTTTATTAATATTGCATGTTCTACATCCTTGGAGTATCATTGCCATGAGTTTGAAATAAGCATATAAATAACTTGCAAAGTCACATAGCCACTTGTAGATTTCTGATAGGCATTCTCAGTCCTACACTGTATTCATGGAATCCCAGTGTCAGTGGTTTCTAGCCAATGTACAATTTAAAGAGGAAAACCAAGCAATGCTTTTTCTATTAAATAGTCTACTTCTACACAACTTTGCTGTTAGAAAACCCTGAAAGAAAAGACTGATTTGCTTCTTGAATTATAACTTTGCACGAGCAGTGTATCTCAAACATACTGCAAACCTGCTAGATATTTAAAAAACAAAAACAAAAAACCCCAAAATTTGCATCACAAATTTTCAAACTCACAGCTGATTAATTATATCCCACCAGTATTTTGTGGTATAGAGCAGATAATAATGTATTTAGGTGTTCAGAGGATATGAAAATTTATGCAAGTTGGGAAGTCTAAGAAAAAACAGAACATGACATAATTTCTCTCCTCTGTTCCACTTCAATGAATTTAATGGTATTAGTTTGTATTTAATCCATACTAATAGAGCAGAAAGTAGTTTACTGTCTGAGGCAGACATGGATTGGATTAACTCACTTTATTTAAAAGAAAACATAGTCCTAATATTGCAGATATTTTGTCTGTACTGTCTCTATGGATCAGTACAAAATTAAAATAGGGGAAAAATGAACTCATTTCCATGAGGACACATTACAAAATTCTGTTAGGTTATTTTTTGGGTTCAGTTGGTATCTTAGTATGAGAGAGGGAGAGAGCCTGCAGAAATTATAAGTACCACACCTATAACAGAAAAAGGGATGGATGCTTTTCAATAATGTGTTAAGCAGTGTATTAGAATCCTGCATGAAAAAGCCCGTTCACTTCTGATAAGTGTTGATGGGCGGAGAACAAAACTTAGACCCCCACAATCATACCATCTAGAGACCTAAACTAAGAGCATACTTCCCATGGGTTGCCTATAATTCCCCACAGTCAAGAGACATGTTTCTAATAGCTAAATAATCTCCTGGTAGTGCTTAATCCTCTTCACTGATAATACAGTGAGTTCTTATCTTGGGTGCCTTAAGCTTAATAGGATGCCTCCTACCTTCTATCTAACCTTGTAACTAAATTTCACCTTCATCAGTTTTATATATTTAAAATACAAGGTGCCTCATCTACACTAGCATTCAAAAACACGCCAACTGCTATGTCCATGTGAATTTATACTCCACAGAACAATTCCTTCCTTTCCCCATCTACACAAAAGGTGAGGATAAGAAGAAGAGAAAAAAGCTCTAAGAAATCTTTTCTATTTCTTATGGAAGCTGTTAGTTTCCTGGGCATAATGTAGCAATTTTTTGTTTAATCAGTTTCTCACAAACTGCCGTTTTTGGAGAACAGTGCAATTACCACCAGAGACTCACCATCTCAGGTCATCCAGCTGAGTCACAGTACATCATTAAATACTACTTCTCTAAAACTGAGACATTAGGAAGAAAAGACATGGTATGGTGCCATGGAAGTTTTCCTGGCATGAGAACAGACTTCCCACATTACCCGCAAGTGATAAAATCATAGGTAGTCATACAGGTTATTTCAAACCACTGTTGATAAAATCCTGACATATCATCATGCATTTCTGCACCAGGACTATGCCATAAAACAGAAGGTACACTCTATCATGGGAAAATTCCTATCTCAAAATTATTATTCCTTCCCTTGGTAGTAATTTCACCCTGTGTCTGATACAACTCTAATTTCTATTTGTCTTCCGTACAAACAAGGCAGTGGTTACCTTTGTCTGTGTGAAGACAAACTTGCACCAACATCCCCTGTCAATAAATTCCACATCCATTCCCCACCCCCCAATACACAAAGCCCAACTGTAGTATTTTTAGAGGTACTTTTAAATTAGTTAATTAATTATTCTCCTCTGTAGGTGTTAAAAAAACAATTTTCTCTAAAGAGGGGTTGGATTATATAAATCTCAGTATCTGGCCCTTAATCCTTCTGTAAAGTAGGCAATTTATTACATTATTCACATGGAAATTGTCTCTTTATTACTTTTTTCTTTCGACCAGAGATTTCATTTTTAATTACAACACGATAGATCTTGCATGCTAACATAAATTGGTCAAGTCAAGTGAACTGAATATCTCCCTATACATAAGTACAAGGAGGTCCTGACAGTATGGTAAGAGACTAGGATAAAGGTCTTTAAAACAGTTAATTCAGCTGAGAATTTTACTGTGCCTACTTTATTAAAGTACAGGATGTAAAACTATTTTTTAGTATCCCACATCTGGCTGATCTTTACAACCTTGATGCAAAGATTCTCTACTCAGCATGAGAAAGCTGAGCAGATTTTGCAATGTTGCTATTAAAGCATGAAAGCGCTGACTGAATATCGCATTGAGACACCTCCCAGATTTTGACAAGCTTTCTGATTTGTGTTTAGGAGTCATGTCCAAATGCATGAGCCACTTAAGCAACGTACGCATGCAGTTAAGGTTTACGCTTTTGTCTATTAATTCTGACAGTCTAAAGCCCATATCCAGATTTTTTAGTTCTACCAAGACCTAAAGAAATACAAGATGCCGATTCCTCCCTTAGGGTTCCTTTCAGTGTCCTTTTAGGCTGACATTTAATTGAAATACATACTCAACAGATACTTTTTCACTAGTAGTCTATTACTGTAGTCTATAATTTTCCATTATGCTCAAACTGTTTCAGTATTTCCCATTTACTTTGCACCAGACTGAAATGATAATTCCTAGGGGTGAGTAAAGAAAGTCAAGAGAAGGGGGACACTTGCCAGCATGCTTGTCTCATGCCTTTCTTCCTGGCCATGCTGTTTGCAGTAACTTTAACACATTTGCTCCAAAGTTGGAAAGTTAACTGCAAGAACAGCAAGTTCCTGGTCATAAATCATTATCTGAATGGGGGGAACAGAAGATAGTATGATTAGGGACCTTCTTGTCCTTCAAGTCTATTAGCTGTCTCACAACAACATCAGATACTTGACCTTGAAATATCTATGAGCTTAAGATAAATCCTGAATAGTGCAAAGAGAACACAGGTGCATTCTGACCAGTTCTCTGTTCAAATGATCTCATTCTCCTTAACTCTGTAAAAACAATACATTGTACTATGTTGAACTGTTATGGATCTTCTATAGCATTTAATTCTCCCACATGGTAAAAGTGAATGGTTATGAGAAACTACTTTCATATTACTAAACTATGAAGCAGCAGGTGTACTGCTTATATTGCAGAGTTCTGTGCCAAAAATTGTATGTATAAACCTGCTGACATAAATATCGACTATTCAGCCACTGAAAAGACTGTTCTTCAGAAATGGATTTGCCTTTCTCTGCATTTACTAGTTACTCAAGTTGATAGCGAATTAAGTTACTAATTATTCAAGACACTGACTACTAAGAGCAACACTCCAACACACCAAAACCCCTATTGCCACTAAAATTCAGAGAGATTAGATGGTTTAGGAAACAGAATCATAATCTTCAGAAAGAAAAAGAAAACACAGATGCTATGTCTATAAATTTGACAGCTGACCTAAGAGTAATCCACAGGTCCCCTGACAAAATGCAGAACACATTGCAAAACATTTCCATAGGGGTATGCCAATGTAGCAGTGGCAATAAAGTGTATTTAGCACTGATACTGATGCCATGCAAGTCAACCAGTGGAACTAGACTGCACTTGACCAATAATTTGATTACATCATTGAGGACACAGATGGATGATTACACGATGTACAGTTTATCCCTTCTCTGGAGACTCCAAGTGTGAATGAGATCACTGATTACATCCAGACTAGAGACACTGAGGCAGAAGTGCAGTGTGAACATCTGTAGACTGCAAAGCTTCCAGCAAAAAAATTCTACGTCTGAAACTGGGGTCCATCACCCAAAATCATATCTGGTAGGCAGTCAGCAGGCTGCCAGGTGACCAAATGCAGCTCTTTAAACAACAAAGTTTTACAAAGAGTAGGGTTTTTTCTGTGATTTTACTTCTAGTGTTTTAAAATATTTTCTTTCCAAAGACTACAAATTCTTTATTAAAAAACTTTATATACAGGTAATTCATTCAGAGATACAGCATGGGAAGATTATAATTATGCCCTCTACAAGGAAGAACAGGGAGAAGAAAGCATAGCAAAGTGACTTGGTGTTTCCCCAACAAGGTAGCAACAATGCTAGGAACAGAATCAGGCCCAAAGCTTTGCTGACCAGGCCTCATTGCCTGCCAGATGTGGAAACTGAAAAGGATCAGAAATAAAGAAATTAACTTATTACAGTAACAAACAAGAACAGCTAACTAAAGGTTTAGGAAGTGAACAAACCTGCCAGGGTCAAAGAAAATTACGTATTAATTTGTTTCTATGCAAGGATATAAAACCACCTATATATGATAAAATCTTTATTTCATTGCTCTAAAGCTAGAGCTTCTTTATGTGAAAAACTTGCCACATCATAGTAGTTTTACAGAAATAAGAGTTTCTTGGTTGTATAAAAGTGCCAATTGTATTTATGTGCGTGTATTAGTTAGAAATAAGGCATCCTTCTGTAGCACCTCTTAGGAAACTGATAGAGAGGAGAAGAATCCTACATAAGAATTCGGTAACACTTAATACCAAATACTACATCTGAATGAAAATCCATGCACATGATAAGTTACTAGCTTTGGAAAATAATGTCAAAGTATCTAAGCCAGTCTGAAATAAAGTAGAAGGAAAAGGCAGAGAGGAGAGCAATATGATTTGAGATGCAGAAGAGACTCGAGGAAAGAGGAAAAAACTGGGCACAGATGTAGCCTGGGAAGTCTTCAGAATTCTTTTATCTGGTCTTGTTTTGCTCTGCACACATAAAGGTCAGAATAGCAACACAGTATAAATTCAATTTAAGGGTGCTAAGCTTTTTTTTCTGAAAAATTGTCTCCCTATATAGTTTTTAAAGCTTTAAATTTTAAATTATTAATTTTTTTTTGCTAACAGTGCCTAGGTCACTGAAATTTAGGCAGCAAGAAGTTACCAAAGAACTGTAACAAATTTCCTTCAGGTACTAGTTCACCTACAGCTGCCCAGAAGGAGAAAGACAAAACAAAGTAGAAGTGGCACAGAAAACACCAAACAAAGGAAACAACCAGTTCTTGTAACATTCTATTTGAGATACACAAGTTCAACTCAGTGCAGAAGTTGACACTTATAATGCTTACCACCTGGAACAGCACACCAACAAGAGACTGTTACTGACACAGCAAAATTAATGTGCCCTGCCCCTTCTATTACCAATCAGATAAAGGTTGGTTTACAGACCTAGTTGCCAAATAGAAGCAGTTAAAGTGGCTTAACTTGCTTTTTAAGCATGCCCATAACTAAAGCAGTAAGTCCTATAGTTCTCTTGAATTTACCATTCCATCAACCAAGCTACATGTATAGTATTAGATGCCAATACTTCTGCTGACAACAGCAGAGCAATTTGGACAATCAATTTGATCAAGCACAGATCAGAGGGGAAGAAACATTAAAATTAATAACTCGTTTTATAAGTTATAAAAAGAAACAAGTGATGTCTTATGCTGAAAAACTCATAACTTTAAAATAAAATACATTGAGAGTTGAAACCTAAAGGTACTAAGCAATTTTTTTTTTTTAGTGGTACAAAGCTTTTATTTGTTTCTAGCAATGAAACAAACAAACAAACAAAAAAACAATGCAAGAAATTCCATATCCCACTAAAGAAGAATAAAATAATTTTATAATGTGGGCTTTTTTTCCCTTTCTCCCTATCCCCTTCTTTAGTGGCAGCTGTTTGAAACTCATGAAATTGAAATCTTCAAATAAATTTTAGGGTGTTGAAGTGTAATTAACAGAAAATGAGTATCGGCCTGATTTTAGCTACGTACATGTATGTGTGCACATATTCACCGACAGACAACTCTGCCAAACTTAAGCTCTTCAAGTAGTACCTTTTCAATTTCTGCCCACCTTGGGACATCTGCAATTTAAGTACCTGAGTTCAAGGATTACACTAAGAAATTAAGGTCCTGCAAAAGTATCCATTCAGGAAAAAGAGCCCTTAGACTGATTTTCTTTTAAAGATAATGCTCTCTCTCTTCAATCTCAGCTTAATCCTTTAGAATATATGGAGAGACTTTTCTGATAAGAATGTAAGTGTTCCTATATTTTGCCTTCTAGCAAATTGCTTTATCTGTTGTGCCACAAAATGTATTGTCTTGGAAATCCAAATGGCATTATACAATATGTCTAATCAATCAGTTCTGTCTTTTTCCATGAGTCTAATTGTCTGAATATTGAAAAAAATGGAAACTGGAAGGCTTTTCTACAGTCTGCAAAATACCCATTTGTGATAAATGTCTTCATAAGATATACCAATAGAAAGTATTTTTAAAGTATTATCTACTTGAGTAATTTTGGAAATATGCTTTCTAACACCTGCAGAATTACAGGCATTTTTTGTACTGTTTATGTAGTTTTATTATTGTCTTCAATATAAAGACAAAGAAATAAGCAACTTTATTTTTCATCCTATTTGGACAAAAATGATGAAAATGTACTAAAGCTCACTTAAGGAAAGATGAAGCTATAGAAAATGTTAAATAGATGTATATTTGATAAAAGAAGGAAAGTAAAAACTTTTCACAACCCTTTCATATTTCAGCAGGCAGTTACACTTGTAAACATTAGCAAGTTTTAGGAAAAGCTGTTAGAGACTATTACACACACACACACAAATTAACAAAAGATAGTCGATTGAGCACTTAAAAAAGACAGGGTTCAATTTAAAAAACAAAACAAACCAACCATACTAATTAAGATTAAGTAACAAAAGAGCTGAGAGAGTTTTTCCTTTTGAACTCTTAAGAAATACATGCTATGTTGGAAGTAATAAATACTTTGTCAGCTGTATTCCGCTGCCTTCACTCTTATGTAATCACATATTACCCTCACAAAATATTCTAGTGGAGTCAATGGCATGCCTTCTGAGGTGAGATTCTACTCAAAAATGGGTAAGTGCAAATTATCTGATCCTCTGGAGATGGGAGAATAGCCCTTGGAATGTTAATAGTAGTATTTATAGGAAATTTTATTTTTAATTTAATTCTAAATAATTGGACGCAATTAAGTAATACTTTTCTATAGTGTATATCAAGAAATTACAAATGTTAATCAACATTCTTACATTCAAAGCCCATACTGGAGGGCAGTTCAGAAGACACAGCTGTTGTGCCAGAAACTGATACAATGCTAAGGCTGTAGTTGCATTTTACAGGGGTAAATTTATAAAACAGAATTTAATATCATTTTCAGAAAAGTTCTAAATGCAACCAAGATCCCTCTAAATGTTTATCCCACAACTACAAAATATTGTCAATGGCAGTGGATATTATTTCAAGATCCAAAAAAGATCCAAGAAAGATAAAAGTTCCAATTTAATGTTTAGCAAGCATTTTAAAATTCCATGTTTTGTAGTTCCAATGCCATCACCTGTTACATATACAAAAAAAATATTTGTACATTCATTTATATTTTTACACAATACATTATTTTACTGCATCATTTAGTGACATTGATATTTATGGATATTGACATTTCGAAATATAGAAAAAAACCCAAAATTTAAAAATAACCGAACAACTCCTGGCTTGACTTTTAAATTGTATACTTAGCTTATTATCTCTGTGAATATTTCTAGGCATTATAAAACCATGCACATTAAAAAATAATACTGTTCCAGCATCTCACTCATCGAGGTTTTAAAAAAATCTAAACCTTCAAGAATTTCTGAATCACTAATAATTCTATACAATTTGGGGTATTCTTCTACCTGCCTTTTCTATCACCAAATTTTCAAAATGCAGGAACAAACAAAGATCGAGCCTGCTGTTTGCAGTATAAGAGTTGATTACTGGGAAGAACTCAAAAGAAAAGGAATTTATTCAAACTGAAAGCATTAAAAGCAATTCAGACTTTCTGGATTACATCATTGGAAGCAGAATGTAATTTGTTCCAATTGATGTCATTTGCTCACATAAAGCCATTATTTTACAAAGCACCTTAGCATATTTATACCTCCCTTCCTCCTAACACTTTGATTAGACTCACTTGTACTTGACATATGAAACACATGGGAAAGACAATCTGAAAGAGTCAAGTCTGACAAATATATTCTGCCCAAACCAAAGTAATATTAATAGGTAAAGTGCTGCATCATATGTATTTTGAAGCCATCCCCTTGTAACTGAAAACATGAAAAGAATTGTCCACATTCTGCTCATACAATGACCTTGGATAACTTAGATTTGTTCTTGTGGGATTTGCAACTCCTTTCCTGAATGGATGCAAGATGAGGTAATGCCATTCAAACAGGGCTGAGCAGGGAAACATTACATGCAGAACTTGAATATCCTGGCCCCAGTTCCAACCTTGCAATTATATTTAACTGGGTCAGTGGAATTTCTCAACTTCCACTACTTGTATCTTTGCTTCTAGATTTAAAGAGTGCTGGTTCCATATGGATAATAAACCAATAGACAGAATTTCAAATTCACACTACAAAAATGTTTGACTGCAAGAAACACAGGTTTGTGGTGCTCATCTACACCGTAGCTAGTAAACTGCAGTGTGATAGTCCCCATGCCTTGCTTGATCTATTATGGTGAGGGTAGGCCCTTACTATTTCACCACATCAGAAAGGCAGCCACCCAACTGCAAGTAATGTTTTTAATTACCAAATGATATTTCTTTTTAAAAGTCCTTTAAACAATAGAATCCATCAGAAGCATAGGATAATAACTGGTTTTAAATGCCTGTGGGGTAAATCAAAATCAGGCAGCTTCTTTGCATGCCTTCAGAACTGAATGCAGTTGTGAAAAAAAAAACCACAACAACACTTTTTAAATTATTTGACCTGTCAAAAAGAAAATCTTGCATTTTAAAATCCCTAGGATGATAATGGCACAATCAGTGCAAGTCTAAATATAATATATGCAAAAGATGAGCATGTGTTAACTAAAACAGAGGGGGTTTTGTATCTGTCTCAAGATATTTACCCCACAAATACATCATGTTAAGCTTCTAAAACCTCATAAAACCAAACACTCAGTAAGCAAAAACTCAACAGGGCATAAGCTTGTGCCTTATTAATCAAGACATCCATAAACAATTTGCACAGAACCATAGATATACATAGATCTACAGGTAGACAGAGAGAAGTTTCCTACATTGTTTTCTTTGCACAAAGCGATACAGAAAAATCATCACCGAAATAGGAGAAGGCTAAACAATGCAGACGGAGACATTTAAAACAATTCCTGAGTCTTCACTTTACCTTTGGCAAAGTTATTTTGATTTTAAATGCAGACATCTTGTTTCTAAAAAAATCCATGTCAAATTCAAAACAGGACAAATTAAAAAAGAAAATAGAAGCAATAACATTCCCCCTTACCTTCTTCATCTTTGGTGGGTCCCTGGTAACTTTTTTGTTTATGCCACAAATCCTGTTTACAAACCATTTTTTAAATGTAACCTCGGAATGGCATGCCTAGCAACACTGTAAATCACAAATATAGTATAAATAACTGTATACACACACCATGAAAAGGCACATACTTCTGGTTTCAATTCTGTGTCTTCTGTAATATGAATAAAAGTTCGTAGTAGAGAACACAATAAAGCATGCAGAATAATAAGAGTGCTGCATATTCTCCCCAGAAGTGCAGATGATACTAAGTAGGTTTTAAGATAAAGACAAAAAACTTCATTCACTCCTCCGTGTTCTTTCCCTGGGTGCACACACACACAATACCTAAAGTATTCACAGCATACACTTTATTTGCAATTTCTTGCACTGAGTGATCAAGTGTTAACTAAGATATGTGCAGCGAGAACCAGCTCAAAGGCTTTGTTTCTTTTCTGAACTGGGCGTAAGTTGGCAGCCCAAATTAAAACTAATACTTATCTATTTTCCTCTGCTATAATCAGAAATTCGTCAGGACATCAGAATTATTAATTCCTCACCTTATATGACTAGCGAAACATGAGAAGTCTTATATACACAAACACTAGTGCAAATACATTCAGACATAACCTTTTCCTAAAACTTCCACCAGAAACCAGTGTTTACAGAAGTTCAGTAGAATTCTATCCAGTTCAAAACTCAGCATGCCTTGGACATTTCCCCTTTCCGATTAGACCTTAACTTACCTTGCATAGTCAAAATCAGCTAGAGAAACTAAGCTGTTAGAAATCTGAGTTCTTTTGTCCACTAGCTCATATTTATGTCTTTTTTTTTTTTTTTTTTTTTTTTTTTTTTTTTTTTTTTTTTTTTTTTTTTTTTTTTTTTTTTTTTTTTTTTTTTTTTCCATTCTGCTGCCATCTGCTGGCAGTAAATTTATTCTACATTTTATCACTTAACCACTGTTAGACTATTAACCTTATTTTCTATATTTCTTGGTCAACCAACCAGGTACTATTACACTTCAAGTAAAAAATGTTCAGCATCCACAGCCTGCATTTAGCAATCAACATGACTTTTTGCGGCTCGGAAAAACTGTGCCTCCAAAATGCTGTCTGTAACAATACAGTATTTAACATTAGCAAGTTTTAAAAAATGACAGTATTTTCCAGATACTGAGATTGCAAAAACATTTTGAGCACTACTAAAACTTTCTGAATCTCTTATTCATTCTTGTAAAAGTCCAATAGTGTATCTTGAAGTTTGTATGCAACTACTTCCTCTTGAGTTTTTTTATGCATTTTCTGATAAAATTCACCAGAGCAGTAAAACGTAACCCCGTGACATAAGAGCATAATCAAATGCAACACTACCTTTTTAAAAGCAAGCTTTTTAAGCTGAGCAATGTGCAAAATGTTTATGCTAATTTTTAATCAACATTCTACTATAAGAAAAATAATAATAAAGTATTTCATTAGAATCTACTAAATTATACAGTACATGAGCACGTGTGTTCTAGAAGTAACAGAAGCACTTTCTAAGAACAAAATTAAATGTTCTTAAACTGATTAGCCCCTGGATTACAGTTGCATGTAGCTCAACAGCATTAGGGGACAGTGCCATTGGCCTTCCATTAGTTCCAGGGAACTTTTGTTTTGTTTCCTTGCCTGCAGAGGTACATACTACGTTTTTCTATAGAAGCAAGACACTCTTTTCAACAACCACTAGTTACAGTCCAATATATGCACATCTGTCCCAAGGATTACACTGATAAGACTTATTCAAGGAACCTGCACGTGTTTATTTAGCCTTCTTTTTGCTTTTTGATTGTCAGGCCTGTCCCATAGCAACAATTTTGCAGACAGAAACTACTTATTTTCAAGCTACAGGTGCACATACATGAACTACCATGCACTGTAAAGTAAAAATAATCTCACAGTATCAAAGCTTCAAACTAGCCCTTTCTTAGTCTCACTAATTTGGCTAAGCACATGAGAAACTGAGTTCTCCATGGACCACAGTGAGGAATTAGGTAATTAAGCTATAATTTTGTCCAGCTAAAATCCACAAAAGCTTTGTTACTGAAAGTTTACACTCTCATGCAAATGAACTGAGGCAGTCCAAAAGTGGTTAGATTTTAATACAAATGGAGCATTTGATCAGCTCTACATCCAAAACAAAACACACACTCTGTGACTCCTTCCAATTCAGCAGTTCCATCAGTTCTTTCCATTCCCCAGTACAGGCTGAACTACACCAGCATGACTGCATGGAAGTGTTTCTGCTTCCTCAATACTGGAAATAATGTTTCATTATAAAGTCAGGAGGCTCTTCAGAAAAGGGCCTCCAAAAGGCAAAGGGCCTTTTTTGAGTTATGAGGCCTATACTGAGGCTTATACGGACCAACTCCAAACCTTAAGTGCATTGACTGACGTGAAGAACCAAAGAGAGAGGAAATAAAAAACCACAAGAGCATTGTCTATTTCTTTATCAGCACCAATGAAAACATTTTACTCCCATCTAACAGTTAGTGAAAACTTTGTGCACTCATCTGTGTGCTCAAAAACATGCAAGTTCATGTAGGTGTGTTTATACAGGTAGGCCATACTAGAATGCTTTTGAGTTATTTGTCTTGTAGGAGAAAATGAGAAGGGCTTAAAGGAATGGACAGACAGGCAGTGCTGGAGGAGTAAAAGAAAAGAATTATGAACTAGAAACTAAGAATTGTGACGGAGTTGTGAGGTATGCTAAGAGCAAGAGTTGGAATTTTCAAGAGTACATCAGTCGTAAGAAGAATTGAACACTCAGCTCTTTGACAAGCAGATGCAGAATGGCTATATTTGATGCAGAGGTGCCAGGGCAAAGCCAACCAAAAGATGCAAAGTTCAGATACAGCAATGAGCACTATATCAGAATTCACAGTGAAGTCTTGCTTGGATCGTGAGGTATGTTACGAGACTTTAGAGAAAATAATTTAAAAGAGGGAATGCTGAATTTTCATCATGTTCAGTATTTGTGCACTTCTGCAAAACTATCATCCTGGTGCACTACAAGTAAGTCAGTACTTCAGCAAATACTTTACAGGTAAGATACCTCTAAAGAAAGTCATGTCTTGGTTAAAGTAAGGACTGCCATCTCATTCTCAGAGATCTAGAACATGCACTTGAAAAGGGATATGATAATAAAAACAAGACAGACTTGTGAAACATTCCTTTCAGTGTGTTTACAGTCTCAGAGACCAGTTATTTAATACAATATTATTTTAATTTACATTTGTAGTTATCCTATTTTAATTTTAGAAATAAAACTATTAAAAATATTGCTAAAAACCTACGGACTAAATTAAGATAGCTTTTTTGTTTATGTTTTAACATAAAGCAGATCAAACTGTGTATGTGGGAGAAGCTTTTACAACATGCAGCCGAGTTGAACACCAACACGTATTAGTAACTTACATAATTATTGAAAGAAAAACATTTTCATCACTATGGGAAACAAAACTCAAGCATCTTTGACTTGGAGACAGATAGGATTTCTTCTTCAACTCTTACTAAATATATATATTAATCCAACAGCATTTAATTTAACTCAATGGTATTCTGAACCATCTTTCAAGCACAGCTGTTTTTCTTTTCCAGACAAACATTGCAAAATATTTAAATGTAGAAATATAAAACATATACATGCAAGCATGAACAAACACAAAGATGCAAAGATGGACACAGACCATACTTTAGGTATCAAGATTATTATGAGATACTGTGGGTGAAAGTTTTCTAGGTACCTACATATGACTGACGTATACGCATCCCATTATCCTTCAAAATTCCTGCGTGTCCAGTACTGAGACAAGTAGATTTTTTAACTGGAGCAGGGTTTACACAGACCAGATGTAGCCATAAAAATACAAAGTACTTGAACCTTAATAAAATACACAGTAATGAAAAGGTTGTAAAACAGATACTGAAAACATAAAATCTTAGCAAGCTTAATCACATTGAAACAGGGTCAAAGCCACTAAGTCCAGCCACCATTTGCAGATATACTTTGGTTTGCAGCAGGGGCAGGGAAAACAAAAACCAAAACTATTTTGAGCATAGTAACAATCTACAAGAGATACACAGACAAAATCCATAGAGTATTTGGTATTTAACTAACTTGAAAAGTTCCTGTTTTGTACTAAAATTTATTTGGTCACCACTCATAATCAATCCTATAAAAGAGACATCTGGCATGTGTTAATACACAAACAGAGGGACAGTTGTTATTTCTCCCTCCTCGACCTCTTCTTTAGCATTATTTTATGAAGAACTTTACAAAACTCTGCTGAAACAAGCATCTTCAGTTTAATGCAGATCTATACAATTCTAAACAGCATATAAGGTTACTTTATTTGTCATAAAAAGTAACACCTATGTGAAAAATATCTGAAAATTAAATAACACTCATATTTTAAAATGTGTGTAAACATGACAAAGCAAGAAAATGCCTCCCATATTCCTCCTCAAAATGAGTTTGAAAGATTTCAATCATCTGCTGCATCTGAACACTTTTATCTCAGAATTTTCCTCTTTGTAGTACAGTAACCAAACTTTCTGAACCACTTCAAATCTTTTAAAGTAATCACTACACTCCATATCAGGATTCAATATTGTTATGACACTATGACTGCAAAGAACACTTCCCATGGTTTCATAAAATACAGTTTCTTAATCTTAGGCTTCACAGGACAGTTTACTATACAACTCATTGCTAACTCTGCAAGCAGCAGCAGGTTTTTGCAGTTATAAACTACCAAGGTGTAGGATTCACTTATCTTGACCGATTTCTGTGTCTGCACAAAACCCAGGCATGTTAGCAGACTTTCAAATAAGTGTGGGATCAAAACCTCTAAAAATAAGCAGCCCAAGCATTTAAAAAGCCTAAAAATGTGTAATGTAAACTTGAAAAAAAAAAAAAAAAGGTTGCCAATTACTTTGTTTTGTTTTTTAAAAGCCTTCTCGCTGGAGGAGCACTTGAATTTTTTTTTTTTTCTTCTGAAATAAAAATTAAGATCTGTGACTTGGTAACTGTAGTTTCAGGAAAAACACCAAGTATCATGAGACAGACATGAAAATCACAAAGAGCTGGCAAGAATTTCCTGTTGCAGGATTGAAGTATGAGACTGCCAAAGTAACTGAACAATTACCTAGCAGCCAGGTTTCTCATACAGCTTTCTAAAAGCAAATAGCACTGCATTTTAGATCATCACATAAAGTGAATGATGTAGGGAGACTGAGGCTACTCCAGGGGAAATTAAATAAATAAATAAACAAATGAGGATGAATAGAGTGAAGCATTGCCATGGATTTTCCAGGGAGATTGTGGGATCTCAATCATTAGAAATTTGTACAAACAGGTTAGACAGACATCTGTTGGGAATGAATTAAGTATAGTTTATCCGCTCTCTCAGCAAAGGAGTGGCTCACATAATATCTGGGGGTCACTTTCAAACCTACTTTCTATGATGCTATACTGTGCAAATGGAGAATGGAAAAATACTTTTTAAACAATATGCAAGTTTTGCCATAGTGCTAAGAAGCATACTCTGAAAAGAAAAACAGGGCAGTGAAAGGTATAAAGGTTTGAGCTGGACGATCTTTACCAGATATTGCTGTTCTCTTGTTCAATGGACATTATTTCATTGATTGCTCGTTAAATCTTCAAACACAACCACTGCTGAGAGATTAAAAATTCTTCCTACTCTAGAAGCTACAATCTTTTTTTTTCTTCTTTTACCTACAAAGAAAATTCCTTTACTCTCTTTAAGGATACACTCAGAGGCAGACATATTTCAAAAGAGTGTATCAACCCTGCACTGATCTGTCACCCACCAGACATCACCTTTTAAATCTCCCCAAATCATTTTGTTACAGTCAGGTAATACTCCTTATAAACACTGATCTTTAATCACTGTTTTAAGTAGTTACATCTTGAACTGAGTGAAAATGCTGTCACTTGATATTTAAGGTATCAACCCTAATTTAATTTATGTACCCACACGTGTACATGTATGGGAAAATCCTCTCTGGGGAGAAGAGATTATAGCAAATATACCTAACATCAGAGCAAAGGAGAGGAGATCGACCCAGGAGAGGCACTTGCTCACTGAAATTGATGGAGTTATAGTCATTTATATGAGGGCTGACTCTTACCTAGACTCTAACATCTTTCTTGAAATTTTTATTTGAAGCCCTGTTTCCCTCTGTTCAGTGAGAACAAAAACCCAACTCAAATACGGACTTAGAGGTGGGGTGTAACAGGTCAGTCTCACAGTGCATAAACCAGAAGGAAAAAAGTAGACGGAGAGGGGTTTCTACCAGGGCCATTGTTAGACTTAAGTGATTTTTTAGAGGCCTTGAAGTAGCCAAAGCTGAATTGGCTGTGAAACACTGAACATGACAACAAAAGGGCAAAACTTCTCTCAGAATCCAATCCTGGGAAGAAGCTCACAGCCCGAGTAAATGGCCTGCATGATTAGACAAACGTATTCAAAAGGCTCACCCTGCCCTGTAGGAACTGGCTTCCGTTCAAGGTACGGGGCTGCAAGCAGAGCAGCAGGTGTGAGCCCCCACGGGGCATGGCAGGCTGGGACAGGCGTGTTCCACAGCCAGACCTCCCCTCAGACCTGGCTGCAGCCTGGCACTTCTCAGTCCTGCCTAGGACTGTCCGAGGCCTCCTCAGCGCTGCGGCAGGTGAGGGGAGCAGTGCCTCACGCTTCCAGTGCCACCTCCGGCACTGGCACCCAAACAGGGCACAGTCTGTTGCCATCAGTGGACTTTTTCTTTGAGATTTTAAATCTGATTTGGACCTGCAGGAGAGAGATTTTGTACTGCATGCACCCCATATAATTTCCTTAGTTTTTAAGCACAACGAAATATACCCTCGGTTGAAGAGAACGGAGGTGTGGCATTTCATACCAGCCAGTCACTGGCCATCAGCACTTTCATAACTTCATTCTGCGTTTCAACAATATTCTCTCCGCACCTGAATTCAAAAATATCTTCAGTTTAACAGCAGACTCTGCTTAAAAGGAAAAAAAAATAGAGTATTTTGTATATGTTGTTATGAATGTTGTTAAATTCTGACACCAAAGAGAGTAGAAAGCCTCATAATCCACCTTCTGTACATCACTATTTCATTTCTATATTTCTTATATCTGTCCTTATTTATATCCTCCTTCATATAACTAATCTCTTTCGATCCTATAGAACTTCCCTTAGGAGTTTCTCTGCACTTCAAATTAATTTTTATGTTTGCAAAATAAACATTTATTTTCTTTTTCTAGGTAACTTTTCTGACAAAGTAACTACTCTAACAGAGTATCACACATTAGATTAATCAAATTATGTACAGAACACCATTAGAATATTTCTTAAAAGAATAATCTCATCATTTCCCCTTCGACTTCTACTTAGTATACCTCTCCCTCTACCAAAGCTCTCCAGTTAGGAATCTACTTGCATAACTTCTAGATTGCATTTTGTTTTACATGCACTTTTACACTTCTTTCCCAGGCTGTACCAACTAATTGGTTTAATGAAATGATTTGTCGTCTCGCATTTCAAAGGTAGAGCCTGTCATGCAGGAATCCTTTTCATGTTCATCAGGTACACTAAAGATGTCAAATGCAAATAGCTTTCAAATCTGCAAACCTTTGGGAAATAGGTTTCTATCTGGGCATACTAGGAGACAATAGTAATCTTAGTCACTTTTTCACATAGCATTCTTTTTCTATTTAAGATTTTCATTTGGACTTTGCAAAACCAAAAATCTTTGTATTTCTTTCAGTTATAGAGCTGTTGCTGGCAATTATTTTTTTTTAAATTAACCCCTGCTTTTAAGTTTAAAATAAGCTTTAAAAAATCTTGAATATAATTTTTTATTGCCTAATAACTAAACATTCATATGCAGAAGTATGTTCTAAAATGCAGATGTGGCCATGTAAATCTATAAGGGAATGTGCATTATCATAAATTATAACATAGCTGCTGTAACTAAAATAATTACTAGTCCTTCCATATAGTTATCTGTACTGGCTTCTTCTGTATATATGGGGCCCAGTGACCTAACAGTCACCTTCAAATGGTTTGATTAAAAGTAGGAAACAATATAGCTTCAAAAGAAATAACTTCTTTCTTGAAGAAAAGGCCCCATGACTAGAGAGGAAGAAAAGTTTATTTCCTAGAGTGGAAACAACTGCCCATATTCTGTTTCCAGGTCCAAAGTAATTACCCTAGAATTAACCTGAGGTAAACACTATCTTTAAAACATTACTTCTAGATTTATCATTGTGTAACAGTGTAACAGGGAAAATGTAATTTAATTTCTCCTTAAAATACGCCATTAATTTCATATGGTCCTTATTAAAATCTGCAGTCTAAGTGTATTTGTTTTATAAGGACAGTCTTCCCAGATGAGCCACAGACAGGGAAACAGAAATCTTTCAGGACTTTTTTTACATTACTCTCATTTGTTGCATTTTTCTGCACTTATACAATGCTATCAATTTAGTTTAGTATTAAACCTTATTTCTTTCGTACTGGCTTGTGATTTCTGTGGAAAAGATCCTGCCATTCCAGGAGAGTCCAATGTAAAGCAGATATTCCCTACATCTTCCCCCATGCAAACAGTTATGAAACGTACATAATGCGTATCTCTTTAGAGTGAAAAAGTAATGTGACAGGTAGGAAAACGACAATTCTAGCAACAGTTGGTATTACGGAATTAGGAAGAGCATAATGAAACCCCAATGAATGTCCATACAAAATTATGCTTAGACAACCAGCTCAGTACAAAACCTCTTCTATTGACAGCTGCTTTAAGAGCAATTATTAGATTTGAAAATTTTCCACCTCAACTCGTGTAAAAATGGTGGCTTATAAGACAGTAAGAAATACTGGCCCTTTAAGAACACACAACTCAAAATACAGTGTGCTCCGTCCATAACCCTTCTCTGAATCTCTACAATTCTTGCTGTATGGATTATGCTTTAAAAAAGGTGAAGCAGTCCTTTACCGGTAATGCAGTTGTTAGTGCAAACACCACAGTGCCAGCAGGGCAGACTGGTTTGGTTTGCGGGATTTTTGGTAGCGAGGGAAGGGCCCCAGGGGTGGCTCAGGTAAGAAGCTGAGAAGCTTCACCTGCTCCAAAACCAGCCAAGGAACCATTCGAGGGACAATGGATGTGCCTCTACCATTAACATGAAAGACTCAACATAACACCTGAGCAGAGGAGCAGTTAGCAGGAGAAGAGCTGTGCTGGGGAAGGAGTTCGGTGCTGGTGGTTGATGAGGAAGAAGGGGAAGAAGGTGCCCAAGCAGAAGTTTCCCTGCAGCCCTTGGCGAGATGGCAGCTGTGCCTCTGCAGTCATGGAGGAACGTGGTGGGACATTCCCTGAAGGCACCAGGAGAGGGGAACTTGGCCAGGGGACTTGGATGTTGTGGCCAGAGGATTTGCTGCCAGTGGGCTCTGATTGCTCAGCTGTGGAAGCCCCCGGGCCAGGGGAGGTGGCTGTTCCCGAAGCCCCCGTGACTCTGTGGGAAGCCCAGGCTGGAGCAGCTCCGGACCTGGTGGGAAGGACTCAGGAAGGAGAGGTTGGTGGAGGCCTCTGTGCCATGGGAGGGACCCCGTGGGGAAGCAGGGCAGGACTGTAAGGAATCCTTCTTCCTGAGGAGGCAGGAGCAGCAGGAACCCCCAGCCTGTGAAGTGACTCTAAACCCCATCCCCTGTCCCCCTGTGCCGCTGGGGGGAAGGAGGGAGAGAAACCGGGAACAAAGGGATTTGGGCCTGGGAAGAAGGGAGGGGTGGGGTAACATCTGCAAGCCCTGCTCTGTGTGTGTCTGTGTCCTGGGTGTGTTTGGTTAGTGTGAAATTAAATCATTATTTTTTCCCCAAGTTGAGTCTGTTTTGCCCGGGACCTTAATTGGTGAAGAGCCCTCCTTGTCCTTTGTCTTGACCTGTAAGCTTCTGGTTGGGCTTTGTCCTCCTCATCCCAGAGTGTGGGTGTGGGGGGGGGAATTGAGTGAGCAGCCATGGGGCTGGTTCTTTGTTGGGCCCAAACCATGACAACTGACTCAACCAAGAATGTAAGAGATTGAGACTTAGGAAGGATCCTCTTGTTTGCTGGCCCCTTTCTAAGGTGATATTTAGGCGCATGACTATCTTTGTCTTCACAGTATAATTGCAAAGTGAGGAATTATTATAATTGTCATTCTACAAATGAGAAAGAGACTAAGGGGCTATATTTTAACTGCACTTCGGTGTCTAAAGATGCAGATAGGCACCTACTGGTATTTTAGCTCTTAACCTAATCAGTAAATTTAGTTGCAAATTCTAGCCTTGGGCATCAGTGTTTGATAGCTGTGCTGCTTATTAAATCACCAGGAATATCATTACTGCTGTCTTTCTGGGTTTTGTGTTTAGTGTTTACATGTAACCTTAGTTAAGTGGAAGCACAGAAAGGAGAATATTCCAAAACAGTATAGGATAGACTTAAAGTCAAAATACATGAACAATTTGCACTAAAATACTTAACAGGCACTGGAATTATGCCAAGACAGGATATTACATATCATAATTAAGTTAGTTTTATTCCATGACCTTAGAGGTATTAACCACATTAGTTACTTCTGTCACATTAATTCCTCTTTTCTTTCTGAAATTGTAATTTATAATGCTCCATTTCAGGACAAGTAAATTTCTACATTTATGTTGCTCTCAGCTTTAAAGCTTAGTTACTTCATCTTCATAAACTGTGTCTTTATCTGAAGTAAAAAAATATATAAATTGTTTAACTATACCAGGTTACACACAACAAACAGTACATTTATACATCAATACTAAGAAATATCTGTTAACAACTTGGGTACTACTTAGCATTAAATGGGTTCGCAACATCTGGAATAAAGCTCCCAGTACAAATACTGCATGGAGGGGATGGCAATGTGGGTAGGAATTCACAAATAGGTATCTTAATAAACCTAGAAACATTGTTTTGAACTTTCAAAACTAAAATTAATCATTAGAAGGCTGACATTTATTCTTCTATTTTTATAGCAGAGTTCACAAACTGTAATGTATCTGTATTTATATCACTTCAAGCACTTTTTTGCTTCATAGCTTCAGTTTTTCAATTGAAACTGGTATCATTTGGACTAAATTACTGGTGCCTCTTTTGTGCCAGAAGTATTAACTCTTAATTCTGCTAGATCAAATGACATGATAGGAAATAAACTGGCTTCAGTTTGTTGTTCTGCTTGGTGCCACATACTTGCCAGAGCTGTCACCATCTTCTCTTCTGCAAGATAACCTCACGTTTTTTAAGATCTCTAGCTGCTGCCACTATACTTCAAAATCTTATCTCTGTGGAGGTATGTATGCAGAACCATGATGCATTTCTTTAATGATAGATCAATCATTTAAATAGACAAGAGCATGCAATGCTTTAGTATCAAAGCTAATACTGAATGTAAGTATTTAACAATATCTATTAATAACTAATAAAGATTTTAAAATTTAGTTTAAATTTACACTGAGCAGTTGCTGGTCACTTAGATTCAACTACCATTCAAAAAGACAGGTATTTTACTTCTTTTGAAATTCACAATGCCAATCTAGTAAGTGAAATAATGCTAGTAGAAAAAAGAAAACAATGCAATCATAGAGAAATGCCAAAACAATTTATATTGTCATACTATAATACTATTTTTAATGTACAGCTTTGGCTAACCAAACACAATTTGTAGAGATATACTTAGCTTTTTCTTCCTGCACCTTTTAAACTTTATTGATATATAGGACAGATATTTAGCTTTTGAAAACTAATATATTATACAAATTTTAAGCTCAATGGCTATTGTAC
>NW_009954185.1:7026355-7026824 GCF_000747805.2 Chaetura pelagica | reverse complement strand
GGCTTCTCCTCTAAGACAAGACATGAAGCTACTGTTGTTCTTGGGAAATTTTAATTACTTCTCACCATAATACCCCTTATCTCCTTAGTTTTCCTGAGTTCTGCAGCCTGAGGACACTGAACTCACTGCTCCTGATTTACCCAGCTCTTCTCTCCACAATTTATATACCAGTTCAGCCTTACAAATAGATAAATAGGTACCCCCTGCAGTACCATCAATGCCAATTATTGGATTGGCCTTTAAGAGATATTACAGGCTTAGTCTAATTGCCAAGACCTTTCAGGTGACCTCAAAGCCAGCAAAACCTTTACCTGGAGTTACCTATGTCCCAGCCCTAAAGTTCTGATCAGATACAACCCATAACATCACATGTCCTTCAAGCCACATCTCAGCATGTCCTCAAGAACATCACAGTACAGGCAAGATACCCAACACCCCTGTTTATTGGACCACTTACACTATCAGAGGA
>NW_009954185.1:6999917-7026320 GCF_000747805.2 Chaetura pelagica | reverse complement strand
CAAATGTGACAAGTGAAACTAGAGCATGCCTTACTCCTGCTGTTAGAAGAGAGCTTATCAGAGTATGTAGTTACTGCACATGCACTCTCTCTCATGTGTGCACATACACACACACAATCTCCTTCTTCTTAGGGAAACAACTACCTTGGCCTTCTTGCCTCAAAACTGGTGGCTGAATACTGATTCCTGTACTGCCATGCAACAGAAAGCTTTTGCATTTCCTACACCCAAGCTCAGAACAAGAATAAAAGCAGCTTCTGGTGCTGTATGAGCACGCTTTCCATGCATGTATCTGACTACATTTTGTTCTTAGAAGGTACAAAATCCACCTGTGCTAATTATCTGCTTGGCTTGCCCCTTCTCCCATCATCTACAAATGAGCAGAGCTCACCATGGTTGGTACCTCCGTTTTTTGAACAGGCAACAGTCCTGACCAAAGTCAATCTGTACAAAGATGGTGCTACTCCCTTTTACTGGAGTCACTCCAGTAAGATCAGTGATGTTCTTTGTAAGATCAAGTTAAGTGACATACAGAGAGGTCTTTCTGACTTTAAGACAGCAGAACACTCAAACATAGAGCATCTTGATTCACTGTAGATTAGTTTTTGAACTGACAGTGCTTACACTGTCAAAAAAATAAACAAATTCATAAATTATACTGAACAGGAGCAAACAGAACGTGGCAGAGAATGATCTCTAAAGAACAAACCAAAGGCCAGACTAAGTCTATGCAGTCTATCATAGAGCTGTCATCTTTTTTCTTGCTGTTTCATGATTTACAACTTCACAAACTGTATCACAGACATAAGAACAGCAAAGCTTGATGCTAAATGATTTTTCCTACTCCTGTTATCTTCTCTAGTACTGAAAAGGCCATGTATATCTGCCATACAGCACTTTTCCCTCTCACAGAATCTCCAAAAACCAGCCTGAATATACACTTCAAAGCAGGCATACAGTGGGCAGGCTGTAACTGCACAGTGTTGTTAATATTCTGGTGAAATACTTCTACCACAACCTCCACAGTGCAGGGAAAAGGATGTGAACTTTTTTTTGACTGTTAAGAGCTGGCGAGCTTTCTCCTGTATATGCTTTTCTGTCATAGAGTTTCTGTGTGCAACCACCTAAACTTATTTCAAGATAGGCCAAGAGTCTTCATAAAGATTCTTGAGGAGATATCAAATGACAACAGAATTCTTGGAATATTGCTTTTGAGGAGTGGTGTATGGAGAAGAATCTTTCTGCTCATGGATTTTTTTGAGAACAGCAAAGATCTCTTACCCTCAGCAAGCTTTTGACTTCTAGTAGGAATTAAAACACACTGCATTTGATGACATGCGTTACCTACTAACTAAAACAAAAAAAAACAACACCTTAGCTCCTAAAATCAGCTGATGACAATAGAAGTATCTGCTTCATTTGTTCACGATATATTGCTCATTATTGAATATTACATTTTGCTGGAGGGGTGCAGCTGGCAGAGTTAAAAATGCCTGTTTGCTTTGTGCCAGGTACTGCAATTTGAGTCAGATGGATACCCCTGGGGAAAGTCAAAGGGTGCAGGAATCTTTCCTTTCCTGAGAGCTGCACAGACTGTTCAACTGCTGAAAGGTTGCAGAGTGCAGGTGAAACAGGAGGGAGTATGAGAAACACAGCATGTAGACAGCCTGCAGCATAAAAAGAAACAGGAAGATGTCAAGGCCTCAAATGTGAGACAAGGTCTGATTTTTGTCTGTGGACCCAGTATGGTCAGTGTAAAAATCATTACAACCCAAAAGAACATTTAAAGTAGCTGGTTGGAAAACAAGGTTAAAGACAAAACCAGAAAAATTTTGTCCTTTGGTGACACACTAAGCAAAGTGGAGATTTACTTTTAAACCATTTATCTTTTATCCAATCTCAACCAGGAAACATCAGTCATTTTATGTTTATATGTAAAAAACCTTACTGTTGTAATTTGCCTCCAAATAATACTGGACTCACAATACAATTTGCAGACTGCTCTAACTTTTCTGTGAGCACATTTTAAAAGAAAGATGCAGGAAGATACACTTTAAAGCTTTGGCTAGCACAAGTTTTCCTCCACTCTTCCTCAAAGAAATATGGCAGCCTGTCCCTAGGAGCTGCTCTGGGGGGATGATGGAAGGCCTGACTGCTCCACTGGAAGCAGAGGGATACATCCTGTACAGCAAGAGGACGAAGGGCTTGCCTGTGGGCCAACTCTGAGACAAAGATGCCCATCTGCTATGTGCCAGCTGCCATCTATGTTAGTATACAAGACCTACTAGATCAGTGGAGAAGGCTGGGAGTCCCAGGTATATTCAGCTCCCACTAGAGTTGCCATCTATTTTATAAAAAGTGGTCAAAGGTAAACCAAGAGACAATACTGGTGCTACGTAAAAAAGATAGCAAGTGCACTGAGGCCTTCACCAGGACATCTGGCTACCAAATTTACGCAGGATCTGTGTTAGGCTGTGTGTGAGGCTGGGGATGTTACTGATAAATAGAACTCAAGCACACCCAAAGCTAAAAGGGGCCTACTTGACAACACTACAAATGTTTACAAAGATTGTGTGTTAACTTTAAAAGTGTCAGAAAGGAGCACGTGAACTTGACAGAGTGAGAGAAGTGTGATTCAAGTTCTGAAATATGGGTGTCTGTTGCCATTTAAAAAAACCCAGTATGCCCTGCCAGACTTCCTGTAAGTCTGTTTCATGCCTGCGAGCCCTCTCCTGATGCCTCAGAAACTCAAGGCTATAAAAAAGGTCATCAGGTGCTTAAGTGTAAGTGCCTAAGTCCCACTCTCAGTGTTACAGAGACATTTCTGAGAGAGCAATTTATTGGGATGTATTAAGAACAGTGTGGCCAGCAGGTCAAGGGAGGTTGTCTTCCCGCTCTACTCTGCCCTCATAAGACCTTATCTGGAGTATTGTGTCCAGTTCTGGGCTCCCCAGTTCAAGAAGGGTAGGGATATGCTGGAAAGAGTCCAACAGAGAGCTACAAGGATGATTAAGGGACCAGAACATCTGTCATATGAGGAAAGGCTAAGAGTCCTGGGGCTGTTTATCTTGAGAAGACTGAGAGGGGATTTCATTAATGTCTATAAATATCTGAAGGGTGGATGTCAGGAATGGGCTACACTCTTTTCAGTGGTGCTCTGTGATAGGACAAGGGGAAATGGCATCAAGTTGCAACAGAGGAATTTCCACCTCAACATGAGGAAAAACTTCTTTACTGTGAGGGTGATGGAGCACTGGAACAGGCTGCCCAGAGAGGTTGTGGAGTGTCCTTCTCTGGAGACTTTCAAGACCTGTCCAGATGCCTTTCTGAATGATGTGCCCTAGTTTTTTTGGTCCTGCTCCAGCAGGGGGATTTTACTTGAGGATCTTCAGAGGTCCCTTCCAACCCCTATAATTCTATGATTCGTAGACTTAGACTTAGCAAAATGATTGTTTAAGATCCTTACAGCTAAATATAAAAACAAGTGTAATTCTGCCAATCTGGATTGTCCTGTGGGTGGGTCAGCAGGGTGGGATGGGATAAAAAAGAAAATCAGTAATAGCCTTCTGATCTGAGCTTTCTACAGCACTTACATCAAAGACAGGAAATGAACCACCAAAATGGAGATTTGGGTTTGTAACTCAGTAATTCCAGAGACAGACAAGAAGCTCCAAGTTCTTCTCATCTCCCATTCTGGCTCTCTGGTGGCTGAGATGAGCGTAAAAACCCAACATACAAACCCATGAGACTGACTCTCAGATATGACAGCTGGCGGTACAACTGGGCGAGCACAGACAGGAAATTGTTACCAGAGAGGCAGACAGGATGGCAGACATTGCAGGCTCCATCCTAAACTTCTTTTTCTTTGGGGCATGTGGCAGATTTGGAGCAGCTCTGTAGTTATTTAGGAATATCATGCATCGACTTAGTTATTAGAATATTTTTTCTACAGCTATAGTGGTTTAAGTCAGTCACAGTCAGCCTGAAAAAGCAGGCAGAAAGGAAAAGCATGGCAAAATATGTGCCACTTCTTCAAGAGGTAAAAGCCAGTGCCAAAAGAGGTAGTTCTGGTTTTTTTTCCACCCAGCCTATAAAACTAGCTCCAATCTGGACAGGCAAATACTGAAGAATGTAAGAATGAAGATGACCACTAACCAAAACAGCCTCATGTTTCAAAGCTGCCTTTAATTTTTTAACAGGAAAAAAATCACTAGTAATATTTACGCAAAGTCTGTGTTACCCAGTTCCCTCCTTCTACTGCTGCTGTCTCACCACAACTACAACATGTTAAGAATGCCTTCTTCAAACACGATACACCATAAAGCAACGAATTCCCAAAAAGATCAGATGTGATTACCTCAGGTCAGTCAGATAGACAGTATAGCGCACCTGACAAACAGAAAACTGAAATTCCATTTAGAAGTATAAAATAGTCACACCTTCCCCTCTGAGAATAAGATGGATGCAAATGGCCTTCTGGGCTGCAACTGCACACGGGTGGCTCTTGTCCAGCTTTTCATCCACTAGTACCCTCAGGTCTTTTTCCACAGGGCTGCTCTCTAGCATGTCTTCCCCCAGCCTGTATTTATATCTCTGGTTGTCCCAGCCCAGGTGCAGGACCCCACACTTGGCCTTGGTGAACCTCATGAGGTTCACCTGGGCCCATTCCTCCAGCTTGTCCAGGTCCCTCTACATGGCATTCTGTCCCTCTGGCATATTGACTACATCACCCAGCTTGGTGTCACAGGCAAACTTGCTGAGGGTGCTCTCAATGCCACTGTCAATATAATTAATGAATCTATTAAACAACAGTGGTCCCAGTAGAGACCTCCAAGGGATACCACTTGTCACTTTTCCATCTGGACATCAAGCCATTGACCACTAGCTTCTGGATGCAGGAGGGAACATGTTGACAAATGATGAGGAAAAGGCTGAGGTTCTTAATGACTTCTTCACCTCAGTCTTTAGTAACAGTCTTTAGTTACGTTAAGGGAATTCAATTCCCTAAGCTAGGGGACAGGGACCAGGAACAGAATGGTACCCCCACAATGCAGGAGATGGTCACTGACCTGCTACACCACATAGATATGCACAAATCTATGGGACCTGATGGGATGCACCCAAGAGTGCTGAAAGAGCTGGTAGGGGTGCTCACCAAACCACTCTCCATCATTTATCAGCAGTCCTGGCTGACTGGGGAGGTAGTAGCAGATTGGAAATCAAACAATGTAACCCCCATACATAAGAAGGGATGGAAGGATGATCTGGGAAACAACTGGGTTCATGAAGGGCATGTCTTGTTTTACTAACCTCATCTTCTTCTATGACAGGGTGACCTGTTTATTGGATGAGAGAAGGGCTGTGGATGTCCTCTACCTTGAGGTTTCCCACAGCATTCTCCTTGAGAAGCTGACTGCTCATGGCTTGGATGTGTACATGCTTTGCTGGATTAAAAACTGGTTGGACAGCCAAGTCCAAAGAATTGTGTTCAATGGAGTTAAATCCAGTTGCTGGCCAGTCATGACTGGTGGTTCCCCAGGGCTCAGTGCTCCTGTTTGACATCTCCATTGATTATCTGGATGAGGGGACACAGTGCACCCTCAGTAAGTCTGCAGATGACACTAAATTGGGTGGGACTATCAATCTGCTTGAGGGCAGGGAGGGTCTGCAGAGGGATTTAGACAGGCTGGATCAATGGGCCAAGGCCAGTGTATGAGTTTCAGAAAGGCCAAACATGGGGTCCTGCACTTTGGCCACAACAACCCCTGGCTTGGGGAGGAGTGGTTGGAGAGCTGCCTAGCAGAGAGGGACCTGGGGATGCTGATTGACAGGCAGCTGAACATGAGCCAGCAGTGTGTCCAGATGGCCAAGAAGGCCAACACCATCCTGGCCTGCATCAGGAATAGTGTGACCAGCAGGACCAGGGAGGTGCCCCTCTGTACTTGGCTTTGGTGAGGCTGCATCTCGAGCACTGTGTCCAGTTTTGGACACATCAATACAAGAAAGACATCAAGGTGCTCAAGCATGTCCAAAGAAGGGCAATGAAGCTGGTGAAGGGCCTGGAGAACAGGTCTTATGAGGAGCTGCTGAGGGAACTGGGGCTATTCAGTCTGAAGAAAAGGAGGCTGAGGGGAGACCTCATTGCCCTCTACAACTACCTGAACGGATGTTGTAAAGAGGCAGGTGCTGGTCTCCTCTCACAAGTAACTGGTGATAGAGCAAGAGGAACTGGCCTCAAGCTGCACCAGGGGAGGTTTAGACTGGACATTAGGAAGAACTTTTTCACAGAAAGGGTTGTCAGACGTTGAAACATGCTGCCCAAGGAGGTGGTTGAGTCACCATTCCTGGGTGTGTTTAGAAGTTGTCTAGATGTGGTGCCGGGGGATATGGCTTAGTGCTGGACTTGGTAGAGTAGGGTTAATGGTTGAACTTGATGATCTTGAAGGTCTTTTCCAAACTAAGTGATTCTGTGAATACTCTTTTATTACATTCACTTATGTCTCAAAACAGGATCTGTACTTTTGTTAATTACTGAATTATTTTCTGTGTGTTTACCTAGCCTCTCAAGAATACAGCCCATGATACCTTCTTCACAGGGAAGATAGGGAGACATCAAAAGATGAAGCAAACCAAGAACAAGATGGAGACCTCTCACATTCATCCTCCTCCAACAAAGTAGTTGCCATTTTTAAACTTTGCTAATTAGCCCAAGAAACTTACCCTTTCTCTCTACAACAAGGCTACAGAGATGGTGGATGGTGGCAGAGCAACTGACGTCATCTACCTGGATTTGTGCAAGGCATTCGACACTGTCCCACATGACATCTTGGTCTCCAAACTGACAGGGCATGGATTTGACAGATGGAGCACTTGGTGGATAAGAGATTGGCTGGATGGCCACACCCAGAGAGTTGTGGCCAATGGCTCAATGTCCAAATGGAGGCAGGTGACCAGTGGTGTCCCTCAGGGGTCAGTATTGGGACCAGTGCTGTTCAACGTCTTTGTTGGAGACATGGACGGTGAGATGGAGTGTATCCTCAGCAAGATCTGCTGATGGCACCAAGCTGTGTGGTGTGGCTGACACCCAAGAGGGAAGGAAGGCTATCCAGAAGGACCTTGGCAGGCTGGAGAGGTGGGCCAGTGCCAACCTCATGAAGTTCAACTATGCCAAGTGTAAGGTCCTGCCCCTGGGTCAGCACAACCCCAGACACAAATACAGGCTGGGGGAGAATGGCTGGAGAGCAGTCCTGAGGAGAAGGTCTTTGGGAGGTAGTAGACGAGAAGCTCAGTATGAGCCACCAGTGTGTGCTGGAGCCCAGAGAGCCAAGCACATCCTGGGCTGCATCAAAAGAAGTGTGGCCAGCAGGGCCAGAGAGGGGATTCTGCCCCTCTGCTCTGGTGAGACCCCACCTGGAGTGCTGTGTACAGTTCTGGGGCCCTTAGCACAAGAAAGATATGGACCTGTTGGAGAGGGTCCAGAGAAGGGCCACGAAGATGATCAAAAGGCTGGAGCACCTCTGCTATGCAGACAGGCTGAGGGAGTTGGGGCTGTTCAGCCTGGAGAAGAGAAGGCTCCAGGGAGACCTTATAGCTGCCTTCCAGCACTTGAAAGGGGCCTACAGGAAAGCTGGGAAGGGGCTTTTCATCAGAGAAGACAGTGATAAGACAAGGGGCAACTGTTTTAAACTAAAGAGGGTAGATTTAGGTTAGATGTTAGGAAGATATTCTACACTATAAGGGTAGTAAGTCACTGGAATGGGTTGCCCAGAGAGGTTGTTGATGCCCCATCCCTGAAGGTTTTTAAGGCCAGGTTGGATGAGGTTTTGTGCAACCTGATCTAGTGGTGGGGTTCCCTGCTTATGGCAGGGGGGTTGGAATTTGATGATCTTTAAGGTCCCTTCCAACCTTAATGATTCTATGATTCTCTGGTCCCAAACTCTTACCCCCAGTAGCCATCAGTGAGTTGGCAGCTGTGGGTTTCAGGCTGATGGACAGAATAAATGGCTTAGAGTTAATTTGAAACAGCAAAAAAAAAAATACAGAGCTAATTTTGATGAGAGAATGAGTTTAAAGGCCTCAGAAGCAGGGAAAGAATGTAAGCAAGGAGACAGGAATGAGTCAAGGAAATTATTGTGAATGTGCTGAAAAAGAAAAAACAAAATTCCTCAGGAAGGGGAAGGCTATACATGAGTGAGGACAGGATGAGGGGGGGGAAAAAGCAAAAAACACTGGAAAAGATATCTGAAGAAGTGTAGCAAAGGAAAATTAGGCTAGGTTTACAGCTTTCCTACTTACATGAACATTTTATTTCCTCTACTATGAATTTTTTCATATTTTCTCATTGGCTGTAAAAGAATTCTCCAAGTTCTCTGAACTCTGCCAGCATGAAATACAGTCACTCCAACACGTGACAGGATCAACATCATAGCTACTATCCTAGTAACTTACAATCAGATTTAACCAACAGCCTGAAAAGAGGCCATCAGAAGTGCTTCCCAGTCTCTCTCATCTTGTAAAAAAACCTCAAACAAAAAACACCACCTGTCCTAAAATGGTGCAACCTTTTACTGGTCTGCTACTGCAGACCAGTGTGGGTTGCTGGGTAAATGACCAGAGATTGCTAAAAAGCAAGTAATCTTCAATTTATCAGTCCACTAGTTCCTAGGTGTCAACAGCCCTGATACGTTCATTAAGTCAACAAGCAGTCCTGCAATCTGTTAGCTACAGCTCTTCAAATTCATAGTGATGAAATATGTAATTATTAGCATGTTTTTGTTAAATTATTTGTTCTGCAATCACAAAAGCTAATCCATTTCTGTGTTCTAGCTAGTTAGCTAGGCTGGGAATCTTTGTATATGTTGAGTATTTAATGCTGAACAATTGAATTATTGACATTTAGAGCCATCACAAAAGACTCTTGTAACTCAAAGAAAATCTGTTCCTGTAAGTACTTTTAAAAAAAGCTGACCTTAACACAAGTGATTGCATGAATCCAAAAGAAAATACAGTCAGAGAAAGCTAGCTGGAACTTTCAACAATCTTTTAATCCTCTCACAATTCTTTATATTACCATAATTCTTCAGGAAATCCACCATCAAAATTAGGCAATTGCAAACAGATGTGTGGTGTATTTTAAACCCTTGTCAATATCCTGGTTACTGAGCTAGAATCCAAAACAGAACAAAAAACATTAACTCAGGGGGTCACAACGCTCCCTGATTTACTGTGTTCAAGTAATAAGAACCATACAGTATCAGCTTTATTATTCATGATAGCACTTATGCATCAAGACAGCACTCATTCTACTCTGCAAACAGGTTTTGTCTTCGCTTGTGATAAGCAGAACTACTAATTTTTTATGATGGAATGACTATATGATCATCTAACCACTTCAAGAAACCCTTTCGTAACAGTCAGCAACTGATAGTATTAAATGCAATACTTACAGTGTGAATGTAACTTAGAAATCAGTTAAGTCCTGCTATACAGTTTTGAAAAGAGATGTCTACACGTCAAGGCTAAATACATACCACTAAGCTGAATGTGCAACCAGTATGAATTACATCACCAAGGAAACTATGCACTCTTGATGTGTGAAACATGTCCAAACATTTACTTTATCTTATAAGCATACATATGTATATTTCAAGTACAAGTAAATCTGCATTTTGTATTGCTGCTGTCCTTTCAGCTGGGGAATAGGAATAAGTATAGACCCGGAAAAATACAAGAATAAAGAAGAAAAAATAGGAGAGAATATTGTTTTCGTATTATACAATGTAAATACAAACAATTTAATTGATATTAATGTCCAATTAAAACAACAAAGTGAAAGCATAACTGAACACCTTTAATTAATGTATTTAATATATTAATGTTTTAATCTGGTTTAGCATTAAAAATATTTTATCTTTTTCATCTCGTACAAAAATGAAGATCAGAAAGGTATACGAGGGTCAAAAAAAAATACATCTCTGCACATATTCAGGGATGATAATCAAATTTGTTTGGTTTGTCGTCCAGGCACATAATTTTAAAAAGGGATATATGGAAAAAAAAATCAACTGGGATAAGAACATGACTAGAAATGTTTGGAGAAAAAGGTAATTTGTGAAAAAGATGTTTTATGTCTTTTTTACAAGGCAAATCAACAGAACCACAAAAAAGACACAATGTTTATATTACATTAAATTTTATATTAAGCTGCATGAGAAATATGTGTAAAATTGCAGAGGTCTGCTCAGGAAGAAGCACTGCTCTATAGCTGCCAGATTGAACATGTACTGAAAACAACCTTTATGGCAGAAATTGTGGTGGCATGTTACATCTACTCTAAAAAACAGTAGCGCACCAAGAAGAAGCTTTCTCAGAGGTATGTACGACATCTCATACCTGCCATCAGTGTGAACTCTGAGCCTAGTTTGCTTGTATTCCAGATAGCAACGCAAGTCAGGCTCTTGACCAGTCCTAATGGAAGGCCCAAGAAATAGAAGGAAAAAAAAAAATTTCCATCAGCATCCACATTTGCAGTGTATGAAAACAAAGATGTCTTCCACATCATGCTATCAATCACCTTGTTCTTGTGTGCTATTAATAATATATTTTGTTTCATGACTGAAAGGGAAAAAAACATGGAGAGCTTATCCAGTTCAATAGAGAAAACTGAAAAACTCACTCTGCATGTGATTGAAACACACTGTCATAAGCATTTTGCTAAACACAATCTATCTAGCATTCTGGCACTGTACATTGTAACATATTTTTGTATACTACTTGATAAGGAATTTCTAGCCAATATACCCATCTGTCTTGTAAGTGAAAATAATCCCATACAAATAAAACAAGGAAAATATGCTTGCAAAGCTGCAATAAACTTTGTTTTCTGTAACTATGAATATTTGAAATTTTATAAATGCTTACCCTAAAAATAATTTCTTGTTATGCATTATCAATTAAGAGTAAATATTTAATGAGCAGTTGGATGTACAAAAATATCTTAAGTCTACTTAAAGATTAGAGCAAATTATACAAAGTTTAAGGTATTTAAAAATAAAGATATGTTGACAGTAGTTATTTAAATAGAAAAACAGTTCTAAAGCTGAAAACTCAAGACTTGAAACAGTCTGGTATGCATTATAATTCAATCTTGATCTAGATCAAAAGGCTATTGCCACAGAATTTATCTCTTGCAATAAATCTTCAGAACTGAAGTTGGAGTTGTTCTTAGTCAATGGAGTAGAACAAAACACAACATTTATGGACTGGGCAATCTCCTCCTGACAGTGACAGAACCAATTTGCTCTAGACAGCTTCCCTCCTCTGCTACTGAACATACTGGTAATTGCTTATTTTCGTAACTTGGACCTCATACGTCTGGATATTTAAACAACACACCAATATGTTAAAATAAAGGAAGACTACTCAAATTCCATTTACAGGGTGAACACATAACGTCTATGTTCACTCAAAGTTTTGATATTTTACTGAATTCAAGATCTAAACCAAAAAGGTTTGGTTAGAGAAGACACATTTGAGTTGTCAAAAAACACTTAGTTGTAACCTATGGAAAGTACTGTGAGCTCAAATAGAGATATTGCTTTTTCTTTCAAAAAATTTTACTCAATTTAGAGATGAAATCTATATATACTGAATAAATATTTTTATATTTGGTAAAGTTATGTATCTTGTAAAATTAAATATCTAACACCAATTCTTAAATATTGATCTTCTACAATAAGAGTTTAACAGTTTATACTAAAATGATACTACATCTGAATGAAACCCTTGGTAAATATTTATAGTATTATAAGTAATTAAAAATACATGTCCTATATTAACTTTGTATAAACTACTGAAATATTTACAGGATAATGAGTTCTTTTCAGTATAAACGTCTAAAATGCAGCAGATTTTAACTCATCTCTTTTGTATGCTACACCATATATACCATGAGATATGGAATACATTTTCACTGTCCTAAAACCCGCTAAGAATCTCTCTTTCTGCTGGAGAATGAATGTAAGTGACAAAGTTAATTAGGAAGTGCTAGCTTACATATCACTTCATTTTAATTAAAGAAAATAAATGTTATTTCCTAGGCAGGTCAACATAAAAGAAATTGAAAACCTAAAGTTATTAGCTATTACAGCTTAACTTGGCAACCAAAATTACTTTGTACTGGCTAAACCCTATTCTGATATCCATTCGATACTCCTTGACAAACTAAGATGTCTATATATCATGAATAAAACATGGGAATCCTAATGGAACTACGATGTGCATAACTCCAGAGTACCTGCAGAAATCCATTCCAAATTGCTAGTGCTACACAAACTGTATAAAAGCGAACAAAAAATCTTCACGGAGTTGGCAGCTGAATCCTTGCAGTCATCAGATACCTCTCTGAAACTAATCATTGCAACTGGCATAATCATGATGAATATCAGAAAAGAAAGAGGATCTGAACAACATATGTGTGGGAATTAACTGTTGTACTTCTGTATTTCCTATAGGTTACCCTCTCAAAGAAGGAAAACGTAAATAAAATAATAAAAATAAGAATAAATAAATAAATACTGCATTTTCTGAATGCATTAGGCCCCTCTTTATCTGAACTGCAAGCAAAATACAGGCTCAATCTCCCCAAAGGAAATATTCTAATTTCTCTTATTCATGATTCTACGAAAAAGTAAAGTGCAAATAAATTGTTAAAAAAATATATATTCTCTATGAGAAATCCTGCTCTATGCAGAAGACTGGTGAAAGATGTTCAATACTAGCTAAAACCCTTTTGATAGAATATTCAAAAAATGTCCTGAGAGTCAGTGAGAGAAGTGCCTACATCCTTCAACCCATTTGGAAGTAAAACTCCAGACATTTCTTGGGAAAGAAACTTTACAAAGGGCCTTATAAAAAGGGAAGGAAGTCCTCTTCATGCATTTTGAGTTCCACCTTCTACAATTAGACACACTACACTGAAAAAATCATTAATGGTTCAACTTGCTGCTATGGAAACTGCGTAGCTATTCCCTTTTGGCAATGGAGATGCTTTGATTACAACAGTTGAAGGAAAAGTTAAATTCTATTTGTGTTCATCTGATCTAATGAAAAGTCTTTCAGCATTCAAAACAATCCATCACTGTACTTCTGAAAGAAGCCTCTATAAAACATGTAATCATTTCTTCACATTATATTTTTGGTGTGAAAAGGGCAGAATAAGCTAAGTTACTTAAATTAAGAAGTGAAACAGTGAAAAGTTAAAAAGCAATAGAGAAAAAAAGAATCAATATTGTCAGAAACATAGTACTGAAAGATAGTGCCTAAGATTAATAACAGACAATTTACATGGTCTGCTTAGTTATTGAGTTCGAGGCATTTGTAACAGTTTATAATTTTAAATCAATATGTATATAAAAATGCACATTCAACAACACAAGTTGGACCTATAGTTAAAAATACAAAACCATAAATCCTGGTTGGTCTTACATTTACTTTCCCATATCTAACCATTAACAATCCCATATCAAGGAAACACTTCCTGAAGTACAACCATACTTGCCTAAAAGCAGCCATTAAAAACTCAACACTGCTGCTGTTCTAGGAATACTTTCTGCCCATCGTTCAGTAGAATGAGTTACCTGAGTAGCTGTTCATCTTTCCTCAGCACACTAAAGAGTAGTGCACATAACATGACAGAATACTATTCTTGCTACACACTAACTTGAAAACTGGCAGCCTTCAACAAGATTCATGGAGTGAATTCGTGGAGTTAGACAAAAAACCACCATGCATTTTTTCATAAGACTTGAAAAAACTCAATATGTAAACAAAAACTGGTTTTATTTGCAATGGTCACAGAAAGTTTTACTTTCTAAAGGAAGACTCCTAGTTGTGTGCATGTGCAAGTGAAGTCTCTTTGCTTTTAATATAGTAGATAAATTGTTCATACTACAGTTCCCTGTAGAGAAATACGACCTCTGTAATTGCTGTCAAGGAGAACAGGGTAAGCGCTGGACATATAATTTACATCAGCCTGGAGCAACTGCAACATGAATTTTCAACTCTTTTTCAACCTGTTTAATTAATGTTTATTCAAACACTGCAGTTTTAAAAAAATACTATTATTTTGAAAAAAGTTACCATGCGCGTCTGTTTGACGACAATTTCTGCTTTCAAATACATGCACTGCCCCTCTTGCAAACATCTACAGGAAGATTTAGAACTTTGGATCTGAATAACTAAAATGCAAGTCAAATGGCATCACTTTTCCCTTGAAATACCAACAACCCAAATATGGTCTATGTTGAAAAAGTAAAAAAAGCAGAACCATACATGGTAACTTTATTTCCTCAGAATTTTATTATTTATTATTTTTATTATTTATTATTTCCTCAGAAATATTTTTTGTGCAATTAATTAACTGCTGTTAACATTTATTGAATTTAGCTGAAACATCTCAATTCCAAGACACAATCTGCAAAGTTCAGTCTCTGGGCTACATCTGTTAACACAATGCTGCTAAGAGAAAGCAGATTTATTTAGATGGGAATGTGTTCTCCATGGATTCCAGTAACAAGGGTGCACTGGTAGAGAAATGATAGATACAGAAGAGCAATTCCATTGACTAAGCTATTAAAAAATAAAAACAAAATAAAAACAATTCCACCTTAAAACACAAGGCAGAGAAATGTTAGGTTACATGAAAACATATTGATTTTTAGGTAAGCCTTAGAGTAGCTTATTATACCAATTATTTTTAACAATGATGACAAGCAGTACCACTCTCACACATGGGAGTTTTTTGACTATTGTATAAGGTTATTTCCCAATGTGGAATGAAGGCCACAAACATATTCAGAGTAATTTAAAGACTAAACACAGAAATACACCAAAAAATACAACTGTGGTGACTCTCAAGTGAAGCACACTAGAAAAAGCACTCTGTCAAATTGGCACAATAAGATCTGTGCCCTTGTGATCAACCGAGTTCAACAACATAAATATAAGTCTTTACACAGGTTTATTTTCATGTTGTCCTCCTCCCCTCCAAATCTGCTGAAGTTGCAGTATATGTCATTGATAAAGTTGTTTCAAAAGGTGCTCTGAAATGGATGTACATTTCTCAGTCACACAGCTGCAAAACAACATGATAGATGCCCCGGGGTTGAGACTGCACATGGCAACTTTTGCTATTCACATGGAGGACAGAAAGAGAAAATAAATACATTAGTAAATTTGGATGGATGGGAACAATACACAGCTACAGAGCGAGGGACAGATTCTATCAATACTGCAAATCAATGCTTTTCAGAGAGCCAGCTGGCAAATATCATTTAATGTAACAGTAAGGGGAAGTATAAACATGATACACAGACATATGCACTTCCAGATTCTGTGGTTACGAAAATAACTTCTATTGAAGGCCTGGAAAATTGCCTTCAGGGATGCTGCCAGGTAAGATTCTGACAGTGACTCTGAAAGATCATGATAACATGCCTAATAATCATTGAGAAACAAGAAAATCTGCTGTGCCAGACTTTGATTAAGGACAAATTTTTAAATCAGAAATCTTTGTTATATTTGCAAAACGGCTGCAGCAAATTACATACATACATACATCATAAGTACCAGAAGTGTTCTTTCACACATGGAAACGTATTGTCCGCTGAGGACAAAAGAAAGTATGAATCCAAAATCTGGGTGCCAGACATGCTATAAAACTGCACAAAAATATGGAGAGGGGAAGAAAAAAACTCAAAAATCTGAACAAAAAAACCCCAAATGCACACAGTGACCAGCTGCAACAAGCCAACAAATACCTCAATGAGAAGCAAAGTTTTTCCCCATCAACATCTGGAAATACAGAGTAAATTCCAGGACCTACTGTAGACAGAAGCAAAGTAGACCCCAAAAATGTAACAGGCCTATTATGGAGAAGAAAATTAACTTTACAAAAATCAGCACATATAAGTGCTGAAATCAGTGCACCGATTTCTCAGTATGCTAGAAACCAAATGACTAAGTGTTTTTGGTTTTTTTTAAGTATTAAAGATGTTCCAGCCCTCTCTTCCTGTTCCTCCCCAGATCCCAAGAATCAACACAAATCTTTCTACAGAGAGCCCTCTAGAACCTCAAGCAGCCTAGCACAACTGAATTACTTTCCCAGAAGTACATATGTAGCTGTAAGATGCTTGTCAACCAAAATGTCACTATCACTGTGATGATACAGTTAGGAAAATGAGGTTTCTTCAATGTCCTTTGCTGCAAGTCTTTATACTCAAACTTTCACAAGTCTTTACTTCTGTGATCTTAATTTTAAAATTTAGAATTATGTCATTAATCAACACAGTATCAACAGAAAAAAAACATTTAAAATATTTCTTCCATCATAAAAGAGAAGGCTCAGGAGAGATCTTACTGCTCTCTATAACTACCTGAGGAGAGGTTGTAGAGAGGCTGGTGTTGGTCTCTTCCTCCCAAGTGACTAGTGATAGAAAAAAAGGAAATGGGTTTAACTTGTGTCAAGGAGGGTTTTGGTTGGATATTAGAAAAATTTCCTTACTGAAAGAGTGGTGAGGCATTGGAATGGGCTGCCCAGGGAGGTGGTGAAGTCACCATCCCTGGAAGTGTTCAAGAAGTGTTTACATGTGGCACTTCAGGATATAGTTTAGTGGTTGTGCCAGTTGGATTATGGTTGGACTCCATGATCTTGAAGGTCTTTTCCAACCTTAATGATTCTATGATTCTGTAACTTATCCCACAAATTTGCTTTCATTTTGTATTAACTGCAAAGACAAAGATTCAGATACCAGCATTTGCTTATTTCCTTGACTTTTCATTTAGGTTTTTTTATGAGTCTTAAAAACCACTAAGAAATACTACCTCATATGTAAGTGGATGGGCTAAACAAGCCCAAATCACAAAATTAATTACAATTGCAGTATCTCCTAACATTTGGTGCAGATTTCCACTATTACTGTAGTTTTATCTCGTATCAGAAAACACCTGCAATATATGTACATCTGTTTTGTCATCCCTCTTTGGCAGGAAAACTCTAAATTTACAGACATAATGGAAGGATTACATTGGAGAAGGCCAGACAGACACGGCCAGAACACAGTCACCAGGCAAAGGGCAATAACCTTGGAGAAAAAACAAAAGGGAATATTTCCATTTGCATTAAGCAGGAAAGTCAATGGCAGGAAAACAGAAAGACCAAGGTGGAAAGGAGCATAGCTAACCTATTAGCTACAAAGTAGCTCTTCTGCTATGTATAGTCTATGTGTGTTTAGGAAGAATTAACTCCTTGCAGCATGTTTGGACATGTAATCACTTTGTGATCAAAATAATGTTCCTGGTTTTCCTATGTAGTAGTAAAATACAGCATTAATATGCTTTTCAGCTACTCTTTACATAATATGACTCATTAAGTGCTGTTTCAATACCAGTCTTCCATACCCGTAAAGGGGGAAAAAAGTAACTCCATTCCAGAATCAGTGACAGATATTCATAAGGAGGAGGCTACATAAAGACACCAGCCTGTTCAATGGTACCTACCTGCCCACCTATGGTCTGAATTTGACCCAAAATACCAAACTGGAAGAGAACAAATAAGCTCTTTAAAAATACCTTCATTAAAAGAAGTGAATGAATTAAAGTCAAAATAAGAATCCCTATTCCCCAAACACTAAGTAAGCTTCACATTTCTAGTGCGCTTTTAGATAACAATCCTATGCTTTACAGCTGCTTGTACTATTTCATTACTGCAGCAGGAAGTGATTACGTGCATTTATTTTGCCTGTTATTTCTGTAATTTTCAAACAAAACTTGCCTTTGCCTACAAGCACAAAGCCTGCCTTTACCTATAACTCTTTTAAAGGAGGATTCTGTTAAAGGAAGTGAGTCTCTCTTTGTCCTCCTGGAAGAAGAAAAGAACTTTGCCTTCAAGAAATGCAAAGAGAAAGGTGGAAAACGGAATAGATCCTTGGCAAAGAGGCATTACATTTTTTTACCACTATACTGAAAAAAAAAAAAAAAAAAAGGCTTAATTGAGCAGTAGATTATTGAGAAGTACAGAACATAATTACAGTCTGAGAGAAAACAACATACTAGATACAGTTGCTGGGGCTTTTCTAAGGAGGAATGACAAGAGAGCACAAGGAACAAGTAATTAAACAGCAAGCAAAAAGTAAGCAAAGGCACAGGGAGAATAATCATGCAAAGCAAAGAGACAGGCATCTCATAACATGCAGGGAAAAGAAATTGTAGAAGATGCAGGGAAAGTATTCAGAAAATTACATCAGGTAAGCAGAGGTCCTATGCCAGATTGCGATTTAGGATGATACATACACCTTGATGCTGCTTGCTGCCTCACATGCAAGATTTAGAGATTATTTTTAGTAAAACTGAGACAATTCTCACCTGATTTTTTTTTATTTCAGGGTAACATTATACGATCAACTGCTTCTGTTTCTGTCAGTCTACAACATGCCATATAATTTTTAAAAATGCAATTTGAAAAGAGAGATTTTTAACAGCACTGAACACATTGAGGGATGGAGGAAGACAGCACTTACATAGACATAACTGCAAGGAACAAAATGTGAAGCAAATAAACCATTTGGCTAGAACTACAAAAAGCAATTTAGTCACTGGAATTCCATCCTGATTTTTTGCTTTCTTGAACAAGAGGGGCATGAAAACCTGCTTCTGACATATATAACAGAAAAGAGCATCTGTCAAAATACTACTCTCTGATCTTAAACTCACAGGGCTGCAGAGAACAACTCTGCTTTTAACTTAAGAATGAAACAAATCACTGGTTTTGTCAGTTCTTAATGGGCTTCAGTTTCAAAATTACCAGCAAATGTTAATACTGGTAATTTAGCACTGCCTGTGTATAAAATGGAAGGAAGAAAACCAGATTTATGATCTGACAGCAGTGCAACTACCTCGCTATTTTGGGGCAGTACGAGCATTTCTGAGTGACCAAGTGAATACCCTTCCTCCCCATGGCTCAGCTGAAAGTGAAACACCTGTCATATGCAATTACATTATGAAGCACAGGACAGGACCAAAGGATGTAGGAGACAGTACATTAGTTAGGAGAGTAACTTAGTAGGAGATAACATTAGTTATTTAGTTTGAGTGCAAGACATACAAGTGTTTGTGTTGGGGATATTAAACACATAAATAAGACTTATTAATGAGTACTTTGGCCAACTTTGCAAGAGTAAAAATTAACATTTTAGAATTATAAAAACATTACAAGATACACAATAATTTCCAGTAGATTTCAGCATTGTTACTGCATAAAATAAACTCAGTATTTTGTAGACTACACCTGGTTTTAAACTTAAGTAGAGCCCTCAATCTGAGGAAAACACACACAAGCTGCAAGGACATTAACCCTCAAAATACATATTGCATGGACTGAGTTATTCCTGTTTTGCATTAACATTGCATACCAGAAGTTATTTTTCAAAAAAATAATAGGTAATAAAATAAAAGAAACAATCTCAAGAAGTCACTGCATAATAACTATTTTGAAAACTTTTTCCCTAAGAAACTTAACAGACTAAGTAGTGAAAAGTGCACTGAAATGTTCCAAGATATTCGTAGTACATAGGTAGAGATGAGGAACTTTGTTCTCCGCAACCTACTTGTCTCAGAGAGGTCAATAAGAAACGTGCTAGTAGGAAAGGCATCCCATGATCAGAGTGATAATTTGATAACAGATTGCAGCTAGGTTTGTACAGAAATGGAAAGCAAAATCCCCAAAGGACATGTTGGTAATTGTGGTCTATCAATCCAAAATTACTAAAGATCTTGTTTTCTAAAAAAGAAAGATGTCAGCTCTTTTCTCTTGTTCTGTCTTGGATTTCTGGGGTTTCAGTTTTGTTGACTATCAGTCTTGATTATGCTTATACTGTTTGTGACGACTGGTCACCCCAGACACACCATATTCTCCCTTCTCTGATTTTATGCCAAAATTTCAACAAAAAAAATTAAAGCAATTTAACACATAAATAAAGACCTAATAGTGATCCTGAACTCTTCAGACAAAAATCTTTGCACAAGACGCAGACCAATTCAAATCCTAGTGAAGTTATTCCTTCAGCTCATCAATGCTTTCATAAACACAGTATTAATTTTATAGATATATATGGAAAACTAACATAAATGGTCATGAACATAAAAGCAAATTCTCAGGTTTTACTTAAGCAAATGTTAGGACATTCTTCATGTCATATTCATTGGGTTGTAATTAGAAATATCTGTAGCGAAGGCCACACTGAACTCCCTGCTGATGAAGTATTCTCTATAGGGGAATAAATATAATTATATATTACGTATAATCTATGTATATAGTTATACATGTCTCTTCATAATAAGCAATATAAAAAGGATTAAGTAGGATCTGTGATAAAGATTTGTGCATGATTTGTTCCAGTTTAGCACTTTTTAGACATTATGACATAATAGTTAATTCCAAACCTCTTGATGTAGTTAACCTGATTTATAAGAGTATCATATTCCCACTTGGATACAACAGAAACAGAATACTAAATATTACAGCTGACACTCTTCCCAAAGGCACCATCAAATATTTCATTGAAGATCTTAAGCTGTTATAACCCAAAATCACAGCCATTAAAAAACCTTCACACATGAACTTATCCATTTATTGTTTCAGTAAAACACTTCTAATATTGGAGCTACAGCTCTTCTTATCAATTCAGTTCCTTGTTTCACTTTATCAACATCTGTGTAATAAGAAATATTAGAATCAAATATAAGGAAGATCTGCCATTAGCAGATTGCATTAATTACCTTACTAATGACATTAATAATTCTGCAACATAAGGAACACTGAGACTTCAGGATGGAATCAAACTTCCATTGTGTCAGTAACAGCCAACTCATGTATTTTGCTCCTGGAGTATGAACCAAACTTAAATTCCTTTAGAGTGACTGGTGCAATTTCCTGTAACTACTGTAAACTGTTCCATCTTCTATCAGTTCATTTTGTCTTGTATTTTGAAGTATTTCTCCACAGAAGCTTCTACCCTTGACTGCAGCCTCTAACGAAATAAAATTTCCTTCCCTCAATTTCTGCCTCAGTAGAACATCTACTATGGTGAATCTGCTGTCTAATTGCAATATAAAATCCAGTGAACCACTGCCTATTGTTTCAGTACATTTGCAGCAGAAGGAAAAATGTATCAGACAAGTTTTAAACAAAATCTGAAATGGAAGACATTATAGAAAAAACGTTAATTTTAATTTATTCAGAATCAGCAAGCCCACAATATGAAACATGTCTGTACTTATACCTAAAGCACAGAAAAAAATATGCTTACTAAATTCACAGCATAAGTCCTCCATGTACCAATGCTCTTTCAACACTACTACAGTCCCTTTACACCCAAGAGATGACAACAGAAATAGCTGAGTATTCAGACGTCTGTAACAGTGAAGACTGGAATTCCAATCACTTGCTCTGTAAGATCTAAGCAAAGCCCAATGATATTATGCAATACTTGTTTCTTGGATTGCATCAAACATTTGCTTTGTGAAAGATTTAGATGATATTAAGTGCAGATTTTAAGTACAGATTTTATCTTTTCAGATCTGAGTCACAATCAGCAGTACAAATTAGCAGGGTGTTTGGCTGCTGTTGGTACAGTTTGGTTAAGTAATACACTTCTTTAATTGAAAGCAGGGAGTTTTTACTAGTGACACCAATAATGAAACAGGATCTTTTTGTTGAAAGGTGTAGGACATGGCTAAAGCCATAAATCACTAGTGTTTCTGAATGCTGAACTCATAAGCATGCTTTGCCATCAAACATCCAACTTCAGCAGAGCCCAAGCACACAGTTCTTCCAATATACACTTCTAAAATGTCTTTTTCCACAGGATCTGCTGCAGTGATTTAGGGCTGTCCCTGGATCCTGTGTCATTCCCTTTAGCTCACTGATATTTTTTTTTTGTCATATTATTTTCTTTTTCTTCTCTCCAGACTCAACACCCCACAACAGCACTACAATTACATGACAGCTCACTCTGTAAAATGGGATTCAATCACCTCAATGGACATATGAGCAGGACAACATAAGACCTCTTTGGGGCAGAGCTGTACTGCCTTTAGAAAGATGGCAGGTTCGGTCCGCGTAGGGATGCATTTTTAATTTGTTCTTGAAGAGACAATCCACACTCCTTAGAAGGAAGGCTCATTCAAATTCAACTGCATCATCCCTGAAGGGGCTACAACAACCTCCAGTCCTCATTTTAAACCTTTGAGTTAAAATGTGGAATTTGGGGGAAGAGGTGAGAGAAATTAATAGCAGGGGTTGGAACAGAATCAATTCTGTATCCACAGATAGGGTCAGGGCAAACACTCTCCCCCAGCTGTCATTAAAATCACTTTTGTTGCTACTTCTATTACTATAAAGAATTTTAAAATCAGGCAGATGATGTGTAGCAGCATATAAAATGGAAAATAATTGTAGTTAATGTTAAGATTATCCTGTATTTTCAAGAAAGTAGAATTTGCATTTTTAAACTTAGTATTACTCAAGATTGTTTTGGTGTCTGAGAAGAGCTGAGCTCGTCCACGATAAGGATAACAATGCAAACTCTTTCCTTTATTCAGATACTAAAAAATTCAGTTTATGCACCATGCTTCTTTTCCCCCCAGTATAATTTTCCCCAAATCCTTCCAAAAATCCCTATGCTTACCACCACACCACTTAATTTTGCCTTGCCTACCTACTGGGCGAGCACTGGCCTATGTTGTAGCTATAACATTGTGCAAATCGGTTGATAAGGCTGCACATGCACAGGGGCTAACAGCTGTACCTTCTGCTGATGACACAAAGCTGGGAGGATTGGCTGATTCATCTGAAGGCTGTGCAGCCATCCAGCAAGATTTGGACAGGATGGAGAGCTGGGCAAGAAGGAACATAATGAGGTTCAACAAGAACAAGTGCAGAGTTGCGCACCTGGAAGGGAACAACAAAATGCACCAGTACAGGCAAGGAGGTGATCTGCTAGAGAGCAGCTCTGTGAAGAAGGACCTCAGAGCCCTGGTAGACAACAACTTATCCACAGGACAACAATGTGCCCTTGTGGCCAAGAAGGCCGATGGTATCTTGGGGTGCATTAAGAGGAGTGTCTCCAGCAGACTGAGGGATGTTCTCCTCCCCCTCTACTCGGCCCTGGTGAGACCTCACTTGGAGTGTTGTGTCCAGTTCTGGGCTCCCCAGTTCAAGAGGGACAGGGATCTACTTGAGAGAGTCCAACGGAGGGCAACGAGAATGATTAAAGGACTGGAACACCTGGCTTATGAAGAAAGGCTAAGAGAGCTGGGGCTTTTCAGTCTAGAGGGGAGAAGACTGAGGGGGGATCTAATGAATATCTATAAATACACAAGGGCTGGGCATCATGAAGGCAGAGACAACCTCTTTCCACTTGTGCGCTGTGAGAGGACAAGGGGCAATGGACTCAAACTCAAGCACAGGAAGTTCTACCTCAAAATGAAGAACTTCTTTACTGTGAGGGTTACAGAGCACTAGAACAGGCTCCCCAGAAGGGCTGGCTCCCCAGACTTAACAAAGTCTCCTTCTCTGAAGACTTTCAAGACCTGTCTGGATGCCTTTCTGAGTGATCTGCCCTAGTGTGTGTGGTTTTTTGGTCCTGATCTGGCAGGGGGATTGGACTCAATGATCTTCAGAGGTCCCTTCCAACCCCTAATGTTCTGTGATTCTGAATGGGGACCAGAGTGTTTTGCACTTCTGATGGTTCAGGGCTGCGAGAGGCCACAGTATATCAAGCAGACCTTGTCTAAAAACACCGTATCAAAACAACCACCTCTGTTAAAACTGGTAATAATTTCAGCGGTTATTAACAGGGAAAGGCAGACACAACTGTGTAATTATCATCTCCTTAGGAAAACAACTTAGAAGTTTGAGGTACTTTTTGTTTCAAAGACCTTTTCTCTGAAATTACAAAACCCAAGTCAGAAGTCTAATACAACAGCACTGCAATTTGTAATCTGAAAGTTTGAGTTTTAAAATGAAAGAGAACTACCACCAAATGTCTGTGGTACATCAAAGATGGGACATGTTAAAACTCTGACCTTATGCATTTCTGAATGCAATCAAGTCTCAGACAAAAGAACGCCTAAATTGAGCTTCACAGGTGAAAATGTAGTTATACTAACCCTAATGTGGCAAATCATATATTTTATGCAAAAATCCTAAATATTAACCTGCACGAATTATATTTAGAACTATGTATTTTCTAAAAAAATAATAATAAAAAAAAATATTCTGAGTGACTACTGCAACTTTCTTTGTTTCTTGTTGTGCTCCTTGGTCGACTCACAATCCCAGATAGGGTCTGATCCAGTAAATGTTTCCAGATGTAAAGCTCATATTTAATACTCCACCTAGAAGTAAATCTTATTCCCACTAGTTACTGTTTGTATAACCCTTCTGACTTCAGCCTCAAAAAAAAAGAAAAAAAGAAAAAAAAACATGTCCATATCCATTAGAAAGTTATTAACTTCCTTATTCCTGTCAGAGATAAAGGAACTCAGGCATAGGCCATCAATCAAGGTATGCAGATCATCCATTTTAGTAAGATAAAAATTCCCACTGACTCCCATGGAACTCGAGATCTCATCCAAGTTACTGACAACATGACTCAGGACCAGCAGCGGAGTGGAGGGCAGAGAGTGACACTCTCCTAAATCTTTCCTCTGCTCCACAGAAATAGTGCATGCTTAACTGTGTAATTCATGCCATGGTGCATTACCTGCCACCCTACTGGAAATACAGTAGAAGGCTCACAAGACACATCACAGGGACAGAATGAAGCTTTTAGCCAATTGTCTGTGTAGCAGAAAAAGGACAGCAGTTAGGCTGGCTACACCATTCGTTCCCTGTCCAACAAGTTGGGCTAGTAGGTTGCTTTCTACACGATCTTAGCAATCTCTTGGGCATTGATACAGTTACAGTTTTTTCCTACCATTTCTAAACCTTCCTTGAAAACAGGCCAGAAACTCAGTGAGATAAGAGAAACGGTAGTGCTAAAAGTTATGTTCAGAAAACTACTATAACCAGGTCTACAGTGATGACAGATTTTCTACGTCCCTTTGTGCACTCAGATAAGAACTTGAACAAAGTCTCTAAACGTTGGCAAGAAACATGATGGGATCTCTAAGACTTAATTCTCTGCAAAAACATTAATAGTAACTTATTCTATTATCCATAAATCCAAAGCGCCTCTCAGATAATTTATCTTTCCCAGACAAGCACAAGTAAATATACGCACTGAAAACTGCCTATAAAATTATGTTCACAGATCTCAATAGATTCTTCTTTGTATTCTTTCCTTAATTTCCTTGCAACAGAAAAAGTGATTTGTTTTTTAGCTACATCCTTTTGCCACTTTTGAGGAAAAGAAATTAAGTCTTTTCTCCTAAAAATTATTTTAAAGTTGCTGTATTAATGTCCACTTAAGAAATAAGAACACAGAAAAGTAAAAGTAACTGCACATACCAGACAGTTTATTAAATAAAATGCAAAAGCACCTCTCGGGTGCTGGAAGTATTCATGCTTCAGCCTTATGCCTTTACAGCAGCCCTGTCATGTGTTAATGATTACATATATTCATTCACTACCAAAAATAGTTTCCTCTAGAATTATGCACAAAGAACATTTGTCCACAGTGGATTTCAAGCTTGGCTAGTCTGCTTGGGTTACAGTTACTCCTAATTTTACAGTGGCAAAAATCCAGAACTCTACTTTGTGTTAGCAGTTTATCTTCGATGTCAGAATATTTTATTCATTCATTCAAAAGTTAACAAAGTAGCAGCACATAAAAACTGAAATCTTTACCATCAGAACCAGCTATAACAATATACAGATTACTATGCTAAAATTGTGGCTAGCTTGTCTGGAAAGAGCATAACTCTCTCTCCCCCCTGCTTCTCCTCTCATTTTGATCTCCTCAGCAAAATTCAAGTAGAATCCTCTTGATCACTTTCACGTGCCTTAAGAAATTAGTATGTGATATCTATATCGAAATATTTGCAAGCTTAATAACTAATGGTTACAAAACCAGTAGAAAAGGGAAATGTACAACAAAAATAATGTATTTTTAATATGTCCACTGTCTTACAAAATAATACTGCCTCACAGGAGGGGGGAGAAGGCATTGCTGCACATTTGCAAAGCACAAATATATATTACTTAAGGTGTAAAACATTTTACACTAATTTTAAAAACTAGCTGCATAGAAGCCTCTTGAAAATTTCTCCGTTTCTTTGAAGCCCTCTATTTCACCATGCCCTTCCCCCCTCTTTTTTTGGATGCTGAGAAAAATTGCTCCCTTC
>NW_009954185.1:6985252-6999757 GCF_000747805.2 Chaetura pelagica | reverse complement strand
ATTCCTGCTTGGAATCCAAAGGAGAACAGGAAGTAACGTCTGAGCTCCATAGAGATTCATTTTTATTTGCTTACAGGACGTGGCGGATTCAAAAACTGGCTTCGTTTTTCAGTATCCTTAAAGGACCTAACTTTTTTTTTTTTTTCTTTTTGGCAGGGATCACGGTTGGAACTTCAAGTTCAGCCAAAATAGACAATAAAACAGTAAGAAGGCATAATGCCAAAAATGCAAAGGCATTGGAGTCCAGAGCATAATTCTACCCTTTTTTCTCTCCCTCTCCTCAATGATTTACACAGGAAAACGTAAAAACCAGAAAACTCTCTTTGTCCTAGAATGAACTCCTCATATTTTAACACAGCCTACAAACATCTCAGACTCACTGGAGGCGAGCTAAAGAATGATACTGCTCATTTAAGTTGACAGTTGTGTTTTTTTGAATCCATATGTTTTATTGTTATGTTCTTTTGAATATCATACTTTGTTCTGCTTCTTGGGAGAAAACACTCGTATGAAGTAACAACATGTGGAATCTCTCACACAACACAATATGAAATTTGGTTCAAAAGTAGCCTTTTTTCCTCTTCCCTCATGATACACAGTTTTAAACATTATTCTCATTGGCAGCAAGCCTGTGCTAGCCTCTAAGCCAAATAAGTCCAAATTAATTTAAAACTCTCATTTTGTTGCAGCAAAACCAATCTTTTGTTATGTTTTTTTTGTTGTTGCTGTTATTTTAAGAGGCTCTAACCTACAAATAATGCTATGGAAATAACGTGCAATGACCAACAAATAAGTAAAGCTTCTCTGTGAGGATATGTGCAAATGTTTCCTCACATTTGCAACAGGAAGTCAGGCAGGATGAGTCTGGGGGAAGGTCTGGAAGCTGTATAGCAAAAGTGGAGGGAAAGACAAAAATAGATTTTAAAGAGGATATTGTCTTCCTCAGTGCATTAATCCTTGTTTGGAATTAGAAGCTAACTATTCAGTGTTTCCTTTCCATCATACAAAATTGAACCTATATAATTTGCAGAAATTATCCAGAAGCCACACAATGCTTTTTATTTATTAACAGGAGTCAAAGAACTACCTCTGGAAAAGCATGTGTCCAACTTAGAAACAACAAAAAAAGGCAAAACAGAGGCCACCTCCTTTATGTAAGAAGTGCAGCGTGCACCTGAATATTAACTAATTTTGCTTTCTGAAGAAAGAAAATAAAGAATAACTGTAACACTTGCATTAAAAACAATTAAAATGGTAATTGAAGGGAAAAAGCAGACTTTTTGGGAGGATGTAAGAATTTTCACAAAGGATTGGTGAGGCCAAACGTTAGAAATCTGTATAACTAAGGAAAATCAAAGACAAGACCAAAAAACACAAAAGAAAGATCAAATCACTAAGGATTTAAACACATGGTTTTCAGCGGAACCACAGTATGAACTCTCTCAGAAACAGGTGAGGCAAAATGGCACACTAGTCTGAGCTAGTGAAAACACATCATCCAGTAGGATTAGAAGAAGCCTAGCAGAAAAAAAACAAAACAAAGGGGAGGTAAAAAGGGGAAAAAAAATTCTGATAAAAGTTTAATCACATTGACAATTCACATTGCTGGGTTCAGAAAACAAGACACAGGCACAGTAAATTCAACTAGAGAACAGATGGCATCTGCCCAGCCTTGTGCTGATCATGTGACTCAAACAAGGTAAAACAAAACAATAAACAAAAGAACTTTACACAGTACACCGGCAATCAGGACAACAGACCCAGAAAGGATGAAGCAATTGGCTGCTATAGATGATTTAACAAATCCCTGTGATTTTAAAAAGATGAATAATAGATTGTCTATTTGGATGCTAAATACACAAGTATTGCATGAGAGATGCATCTTGATGGTGTTACATGAAAAATACCACATTAAGATACAAGGACAAAGATCATATAACATCTTAGACTAATGCGGACTTCTAAAAGAAGAAAAAAAACCAATCACAATGGAAGCCAACAATATAGCTGGTAAAAAGATATCCACTAGGATGCCCAGGTTTCCAGAGGCTTTTGATTATGGATGGGTGGGACACAAAGCTCTGCTTTATTTGAATTATCATGATATCTCGTGAAAATTCAATTTCAAGTCCCTCATGTATCCATTCAACACAGGAAGTCCTGCTTCCTGGCTGGACTGTAACTTCCCTTAAAGTCATGTAGCTGAGTTTGAGTAGTATGTTATGAAAATCAACCATGCAGCATAAATACTAACTCTGCTGTGGCCACCAGAGTTCTGAGAGGTTGTTAGATGTGCATCAGCGCAGCCTTTTGAAAAGAAATGTGCACATACTTTTCCTGCTCTCCAGGTTGTCCGGGTTTATTGCACCCGGATTGCAGTTTAGGTTTGATGCTGTATTGACACAAATCTACTGTTTAGAGGCAATCTCTAAGGTTTTGCATTCAATTGTCTTGAACCATAATGCTAAACCCATTTACAAAAACTGCATACAGGAACATTCAAAATTTTCAAGCATTGTTTTTTTTTGTTAAATTGTGAGCTCACATCCTAAATGTTACTCAAATTAAACTGTGATTTACCCCCTGGCTAAATACATTACTCCTCAGCTCTAACCTGGATATCATACACAAGAAATAACAACAGTCAATATCACAGAATTGTTGGAGTTGGAAAGGACCTCTAGAAATCACCTACTCAAACCACTCAGCAGAACAGAAACAGCTTGAATCTTCAAGATAGTATAAACCCAGTAAGACTGTGGTATATTCACTGTTTTAGAGTGGGAGAAAACTGCTACAATACACTCTAACAAGAAAAATCTTTACCCTTAGAATCTGTAAATGCAAAGGACAATCATACTCCAAAGAACACGGAGAAGTGCTCAAAACAAGGTCTCTTGTTTGTAGTTTGCACTTCTTGTTGGGAGGTTGAGGTTCATTTTTGGTTTTGTATTCAGGGTTTTTTTTTTTCTTTGTTTCTCTGATTTCTACGTATGTACAAGACACAGTTGGGAAGAGATGATATAAGCATACATATACACCTCTGCAATACTATAACATGAACGGGCTCATCTAAGTCCTAGGAACTCAATACCAAACGAGAGCTGATGCTAGAGCTGATATTTTTTTTACTCTAACAAAACTCCTTCAGCATTAGCAGAAACTCTACTTATCTTCTTTGTTAAAGACCTAAAGGAAAAAAGCCCATCGCTGCATTCTCTTTACCAGCCTCATGAACACACTGTTCAAGTGACAGCAGAATGGTTAAGTGGCCTAGTGGGCCTACAACCAAGAAAGCAAGCTAAGACCAGAGGAATGGGAATGAAGCCAATTGTCTAGACAGCAGGCAAAAAAAGCATGCTGGCTAAATTTAATCAGCTGCCTCCTTTATTTTGTAAAGTGAATGGGTAGATTATAGCCAGGGTGACACGTAACTTGTGATTGAAAGCGCTTGTTTAATTGTAATTTAAAAAGAGATTAAGTTCATCCCAGTTCCTTATCTATCATTCCCATACTTGCATACCAAACCAAGCACCATGTTCAAAATAGACATCAGCTGTCAAGAGCATCCAACTTCAGCAGTGGCACTCTCCCTATCCATACAGATTATTTTGCTGATCCCCTCACTCATCCATAAAAAAGAAGCCCTTTTTCAGGCTACCGTAAGTTCTCTATGCTCCACAGAGGGTCTTTCAAGATTCAGACTGGCAGCTTCTTTCTTGAGAAGGGGCAAAGTTGACAAAGGACAAATAACATGATTTACAACATCTACCAACTACAATTAGCTGGACAGACTGCAGTAGAGAACAGCTAGCACGATAGTGAAGAATAGTTCATGTGAGAGATCTGCTATTTAAACTCAGGAACTGTATCCAAATTTTGATCCAAAAGTCTTAGAGGAAACATGATGAAATTATAAAACATTGCAGGGGGGACAGGAGGGATAAATTTGTCTGCCTTTGGTGGTACAGATGTCTCTTAACGCTCAATTTAAGTCTTCTCTACAATTTAAGGTGGAATTTGTGATTACAGACCTCATGCAATACTTCACCCAGAGGGAAGGAAAACAGGAGAAAAAAAAGGGGACATTAGTAACAATTATAGCTAAAAATCAGAGAACTATCAAATCCAAAATTAAATATTAATGTATTTTTTTTTTCAAGTTGCCTCGTCCACCTTCATTTCTTCATCTTTCAGTTTTGCAATTGGAGAAGAATCAAGATTATTTGCTAAGATCTCCAATTGTTGCTTCTCACCTGTCACACAACCACTGAAAAATCAAGGGGAAATTTTAATGAACATCTGAACATTGACCACTGCTGCTGTTTAAAACTTGAGCTCTCCACATACTTTGATGCTGCTGCTCATGGCAATAAAAATATTGCTGAAGTGACTGTACACCGAATTTACAAAAGTTTTGCTTAAATTTATTTTTTAAAGTATTGTCAACCCTGTAAAAGCAATAGCACTCTGTAATTTTTCTATTTTTTTTAAAAGAAAAGCAGAGTTGCTTTTCATTAACTTCTCAGATTGAAGTAAAATAGTGCACTATGATCCCTTTTAAAAAAATAGAGAATGGTATCAACAATAAACACCTTACCCAATGTGAGGATATAGTATAAAAAGTTAACAGCATTAGAATTCAGAGGTTTTTTTAATCTAGAAAAATATAGCAAAAACATATTTATAATTAACACACTAGTTTTAAAAAAGCGTAGTCACATGTATATGCTGGGCAATGTGAAATTCCAATGAGCTATAGCATGCTTATTTATTCAAGCAGCAACAGCTAAGCAAATATTACAGAATTTACACTGAAAACATATTCAAAGTTTACAATCACTGATGTTAAAAATCTTATGTTCTCCACTCAACATATATGTGTAATGAAATTCACACTGCAATTCAAATAATCTCTATTTCACATAGTATCAGAAGTGACAGACCCAGAGCTATTAACAGGCTTTTCATCAGATGTCTGTAAAAAACATTAAAACTTAAGAAAATTGCATCTGATTCATCCATAATCTTGATCAAAGGGATTATATTTAAGTGAACTGCTATGATCACAGCAGGTTCCCATAATCACCTCACAGTATAAAATACTGAAAAATAAACACTTTCCGGCTCACCAAAGGGAAGTCTGGATATAATTTATTAAATCAATGCATTGCCTCTTAAAAACGCCTGCTGACATAAAACTACAATATGCCACTAACAACAAATAATAATAATATATGTGTTATTTTATATATGCACAATCCTGCAGTTAATTTTTTTAATAGATGAAAATATTGAAAGAAAAAAAACCAACAAACCTGCAAGTGAACCTATATGGAATCAACAGACTACTACTAAGTTAACCTATAAAATACAACACTGTAGATGATTTTTGGTCAATTTGAAGGCTATTATCTTCTACATCAAGATTGTATGGCATTCCATGCACCTGGATAATGCAAGCCAGCATGGATAAGGACACTACAAGCAAGTGAGGGTTAAGGGAAAAAAAATAAAGGAATCACAGGTTTGCACTAGGAAAGATTCTCTTCCTCTGTGTCCTGTACAGTGTCTGGGATTACTTCATCTCTCAGTCTGGAACACCTACCATAGTGAATAAAACAAACTTCACTACAGGGCATTGGTTGTCAATGTTTTATTTCAGTCCATATGCAAAGCAGATAGCACCTAAAAGAGTGTCTTCACACAAAGTGGATTTGATTCTTTGTTTACTAACTTGCATGTATGGAGGCATAGGCCAGAAGGCACACACTGTGAACACTGGAACAGTGAAAACCAAAATGAAGAAGCAAAGCAAAAGTCTTATGCTCATGTGAGAGCAAACACTTATGTTAGCAACTTTATAATAACTATACATTCATGTCAAGGGAACAGATGTAAAAGAAGAAAGAGAATTTAAAGAAATACAAATGACCTAGTCTATCAAACTGATATGTATTTGATTCCAGGGATAAAAGTTAAATTAATAGACATGTACTGGGCAAAAGGCCAGCTCCTCACAAAACATGGACCTAGTAAGATTTGAGTTCTGTTTTTAATTTCAAACCCATGAACTTTAAGTGGATTTGAAATTAGGCAAAACATGTTCATCCATTCCTATTTATAATCAGAAAGACAGACAGGCAAGCTCGAGTTTGGGCACTGGAAAGGAAAGCAGGGACACAAATCATCCTTTTGCTTCCCAACCTGAAGTCTGGTGAAGTAGACCCTGCTTTAAAGACAACACAAAGAAGCAATTCACAGCTGGCAATGCCCCCTTCGAAGACTGCAAAGTACACAGGCCTGCTGATGGTCTCAAAGGCTCTCTTTTGTCTGTTTTGTTGTTGATGATGTTTTTAAGGTTACAAGAAAATGTTTCTATTCAATGAGGCAAAGGAGGAATGGGGGAACCTCTTGTAGAATTTAAATGCAGGCAATTCCAGCTAGGGACACACACTGCACACCTTGCAGTAGCGCTACTGTAACCCCTGTGTTCTAAGAACAAAGGATAGACAAATATTCAGAGATCGGTAACAACTCTTATTAGGCAATTATATATAACTGGGGAAAGGGAAATGTTTCGGGTACACAACTACTTCTATTTGAGACCTAAAGAAAAGCTGCTGTGTCTGAAATCTCACTTGCTTTTTCTATTCTCATTAGCAGGTCTCCTAGAAGGTATTCCTCTCAAAAAAAAACTTTTGCAAGTATATATAAAATTTCAGCTACATTTGGAAGCCATGAACAGGCTTCAAAACTGAATGGTAAGCACACTTACTTCTGGGTCTGACGCTTGTGCCATTAATTTGTTGCACCAGCTTTCACTGAGATGTCTCACCCTTTACCCAAAGGAGTGTGATTAACACCTTCTCTTTAGGCAAAATTGGTATTGCTACCCTTGGAATTAACTGAGAAAAGCAAATAGGAAGAAGGCACTCCTGCAGCTGAAACCTGCCACAGCTCGGTGTCCCTAGACCAGCTCTCCGGAACACTGCATCCCTCTCTGGAATAGTCACTGTTCAGTACAAGTAGAGCAATAATGCACAGTGGTTACTGCCTGAAGCAGAGAATACCAGAACCGTTAACAACAAAGAGGAGCATGAAACTCGTTCTTCAGCTTTTTCTTCTTTCCAGTGAGTTCAATTAGAGCAAATTCTTTGGCAAAATAAAAAGTTAACACAAAGATCCAAGAAATCAAACATATATCTGGTAATCTGCCGAGAGGGGAAGAGCAGAGAGAGAACTGGCAGGCTTTATTATTAAATAAGCTTCGTGTTACCCAGCAGATCCAAGATTAACATGCAGAGATTGGATTCTGTACAGGAAATCTATTATACTGACTGCCCTCCAGGTATGTATATTGATGATTTCAGAAAGATCAAATGCATAACCAACTCTGGATGCCTCAGGAATAAACATGAATAAGCTTCTATTTCCTTACGCTCGAGATAGAACTAGTAAAAGTTTTTCCATGGAAGCTGTTCCTCAGCAGAGAAGCAGGTTTTCCATAAAACTTCATTCTTTTTTGTGAAAAGTATCTGCTTTTGGATGCTTTCCCAAGATGTAATCCAGCTAGGAAACCAGGACCCTAGAGCAAGTAAACTTACTTTTAAAAATCAAAACCTGAAGTATTCAGTTTTTTGTTTTAAAGTTGTAATTCTCTTTGCTAGGAACCCTTTTCTGCTGAGACCTCTTTTTTGGGCATTTCCATTCGGGGAATCCCTTCAGAATTCCATGATATGGGTACATTTTAGCACTTAGATTTAGATTTTATGGATGTAAACCATCCTTTTTTCCAGTTTTAGTTTTCCATTAAGCAGAATTTGCAGAAGAATACTGATCACATGCGATCACAGCCTATTCTGATTTTGTTCAGAACTAAATATGGTTAGTACTCGTGAACTTGCAGCATCAGTCATTGACCTCCCTACTCAAAGGGAGCTCAATGAGAGCTCCGAACACCGTTACTGAATACAGGACCATCGCTTCTTCCTCTTAGTATTTGCTTAATTTCACTGCATGGTGCTTCTCTGAACCCACAAAAACTCGCAGAAAAAGAGCTGTCATTGATACACTGATTTAATATTTTTAACTGTGAAGACAGTTAAACACTGGAATTGATGGTCAGGGAGGCCTCAAGCTTTTTACCACCAGATTGTTTCAAGACACATACTGACAAACCTACTACAGAAGCTGGTCCTGCTCTGGGTGACACTTAACTGAAGAGTTGAGGCGATTTCTTAGCTGTGCTTTCCATAATCCTACAACTACTTGCACCAGCTGACTGTAATGGAATTTGGACAATTATTTCACATCCCAGTGTTTAAAAGAAGTGCACCAGAACCTCATTAAGGTTTAATTCCTTGCTCATTAAAAATAGATTCTATTTAAAATAAAGAAGTTAATACTGATAAATCTCTCCACTTCTAAAATCAGAAAAATCTGAAATTAAGTTCTTTTAGCCTGCAAAGCTTTTCTGTGTGATTTTTTAAAGCCTACTTTTCACTATTTCAACAGGAAACAAGTGCTCCTAGACAGAAACCAGAAACCGCAGCACCAATCTACAACCAGAGCTATGTGTTTATGGAAAAAGTGATAAATCCCTGAAAAGAAATGTCTGATAACTGAAGTGTTGCCACAAACTGCTTTGTAGCAAAATGAATAAAATAACTTGGAAGCAAGCAAATTGCTTTAGACTTGAGAAAAATTAAGTGCCTAGAAAATTTGCATCTAATAAATTTTCTTTTCAATGTTTTGCATAAATACAACAAGATTCAATGCTAAATAAGAAGCAGGCCATGTTAAATCTAACAACTGACTTTTAAAAGTAATTATTTTCTATTTTTCTGCATTTTTAATGAAGTAAGCTTCTCTTATATGCTAGATATTCTGGATTTAATTAATTTCAGATATATTTAGATTGGTTTTCTCCCTTGGAAAATGTTTAAGACACTGATCAACAGATTCCTAAGATTAAGTTAGGAACTACATTCATTTTAAGCCCTTTTTATCTGTTGTACACGATTTCTTTTTATATGAAAATTAAATACAGAGTACAAATATTTTTCTCTCCTCTCCTCAGACTTACAAATCAGCAAGTCTTTCCACAGTAACAAGTGCAAAGCAGCAACTGAAATTGTGAAGCATGCCTACTATGAAATTAATATCAGAGCATCAATTCTGCAAATTAGCTACAGCAACATGCAGTTTTTAAGATGTTTTTCACATGTAGTCAACCGTTTTGTACTACTTTATACAGTTGCAACACATCAGTTGGAGATTTTTAAGATTATAATCTTGTTCTATGAGACAGCACTGATTGATTTCAAAAGGACTCCTTATGAGATTTACTTGGCTGTGCTACAGAAGTTAGCACGTACAGTTCCAAAGTGTACTATCATCTACTCAGTTTAACATGCATTAAACATGATTTAAAATGGATAACCACACTGTCTCCACAGCCATAACATTTTTAAAACTGCCTTTTATGTCCCAAGAAGCAGATCTGTAGGTTCATAAACTTGCAGCTGAGTACTAAGGTGGATTCACTTTTTTTTGGTGACATCATGAGAAAATAGTGGCTCTTAAAGTAGTTTCAAGCATGGCATCACCAAAGAGTTTGAGAATAACTGGTTCCAGCTATTTATATTCCACGCTTTTAAAAATATGCACATAATGCAATATCTACTCCAGCCCTCTCTACCCAAGAATATCATTATTTTGTCCATTAACTCAGGACTTATCCATGCATCTTTTCCTCTTAAGAAACACACTGCTCTACCTGTCTACAAATCCTCCTCCTTCAAATTCCACACGCGACAAGGTATCTCATGTATTCACCTTGTTTTTAAGCATCCTCCCTTTCTTTCCCTTCTCAATGTTTTTCTTTACCATGTCTTTTTCCTTCTTGTACTTACACCTAAAGTTTAGATAAGCTACAAGGAGCAAATGATTAGTGGAATAAATAGATGTGGCAATACAGAATTTACAAAAAATGGCATCAGAATAAATCACAAAATAAGCGCTACAGAGAACAGTGAAAGAAACACACTGTGCAAACTAAAACCAGAAGCAGATTGCCAACAATGTCATAGTAAGTCTACAACTGAAGTGGGAACACAGATTACACCTTATGACATACAAATCAAGGCACTACTACTACTCCACATCACTTCCCTCAGATAGCACAAGCAATTACTGCAGGCACAGAGAACTACAGAATTAAGTTACTCAATTGTATCACTGTCTGGTTGCCTCACTCTCAGCTCTTTTTCAACACAGATCCGTACCATTATTTCCATGCTTAACTGCTTCGGCCTTTTTTTACTCATGCATGCCAATGGGATTTATGTTTCTTCCTAGCAGGGAAAAAAGAATTAAGCATCATCTAAACCATATACCTACCAATTGAGTAGAATGCCATCCTGCACACTGTAGAATTCCTTAAGACATCACTTCCAGGTCACACAACATACATGCAATAGAATAGTGCAGATATTGGAGAACTAGAAGACCAGGTAGCAACTGCAACTAAGTAATTTAATGTCATATTTCATCATCTCCTAAAACCATCAAGTATTCTAGCAAAAACCACAGAAAGCTAGTATCTTCCCTTATATGAAAAAAAAACAACATTCCTTCTTCTGTCTTCTCAAGCTCCAGTATTTTACAAACAGCACTGGTCTCAGGCCAACAAGAAGATGAATTTAAATTTGAACAATGCATAGGTCAAATAAGAGAGTGAAACATTAAGTTTTATAACAGATGATGCCATTCAAGTTGGAAAAATAGCCATATTATTTTCCCGTCATTTATTTTAAAGCAGTACAATCCATTGCAAACATCACTTCTGCAGAAAAAAAATAATAAATTAGGACTAATGTCTACAAATTTCCTAGGGAAAGGGGTGTATGTGTGTGTGGGGGGATGACCAATACGCATAGCTCAAAAGGCAAAGTCATTAGATCCAGCTTACAAGAATCATGTGTCTGGAATTAAAGATAAAGTATAGGATTTCAGCATGTTTTGCACTCAAAAGAAAAAAAGCTTCTCTCAACTCACCCTTGCTTTCCCAAACATTTAAAAAACATACCATAGAAGACATTTACAAAATGTATAGCTCACTCTTAGAATTGTATTCTCTTTAGCTTGTGATGAAAACATGTGCAGTATTTATTAGGTGATGCTCCAACTATCTCACATTTTGCTCAAGTTTGTACTTCAAACTTCATAGTTTACACACAGACATTATACCATATAGCTATACCAAAAGTTTTGATGTAGCATTTGGTGTCCAAGACATGATCCCAGAAGAGGTTCTGCGACTCCCCCCAGGATTTTTTGCATATATTATTGCATATATTAATCATTCTAGTGACTTGTGGGTAGAGACCAGTTAAGGGAAATACAGTTCTAAATTTCCTTACACACCAGTAAAATAAATAACACTGCTATCTACTATTTCAGCATCCTGAAGTTATTTTAACACTTCTGAAAGGTTACAGGATGACAGTAAAAATACAGAAGCTGCATTTCTGTATTCAGAATGTATTCCTAAGAAGCCAACACACCCTTAGCTTCTGTGAACCATTTCAACACTTCAACACTTTCATCGTTGCAAAGCAAAAAAAGAGCCCGTGAGTGGAGTATATGTACCTGCTTTATCTCTCTCTTTGTATGTTTCTTCCCAGTATCACTAGTAGGGTATAGATAACTCAGTGTCTGTCCAAGTTATCTAAGCAGAGGACAGCTTTCACTCTTGACACATTATTCAAATCCAATGTTTTTATAACCTCCATTAGCTGTCATGCTTCTTGGAAGTGAAATTTGTTATATAAATAAGACAACCGAGTGCTGGATTACAGCAGAACTTAGTATATATTGCTAAGCAATCATTCATCACTAGGCATGACATTCCTACTGAAAGGATTTTTTTTGGTTTATTTTAAGGGTACACAGAGAAAATGAGAGGAGTCAAAACACTGAACTGTCAACATTGATCTCCACTGAGAAGGATGGGGCAATGACTGGTTAACAGAGCCACAATATACAATGAAAGCAACTATTTTAAGCTCATCAGGGTGACAATTTAGAAAAGTTTAAAAACATTTTTCTTAAATTAATCCTGGAATGTAATAAAACTTTTTCTAGTGTACTGTGTGCAAACCAAGCAGTATTTGTTGCTTGTTTCTACATATAAAGTGGCTTCACTAATAATAATGTGGCACCATTTCCACACATAGGCTTCAAATAACCAGCACGTGCAGCCAAAGCACGCTTGCTGAACTAGCTCATGAATACATTTCTATCCATACTTAAAATCAACTTTGAGGATAATTTTGTTACACAAGCAAAGCTGTGATAAATTAATACATCCTGGTCTCTAAAAAAATCACAGGATTCAGGCTTAAGAACTTGCATTAAAATACCATTCACTATCAAAGTATTGAAAAAGAAGGACACTGTCTGAGACTCGGCAAACTAATAATGCGTTTTGGTTTATTTTTTTTTAAAAGTCTTGCTAAAAACATTGAAGCTAGCCAAGACATTATTGACTCAACCAGGCTGGAGCAGCTACACCTGCAGTTATGCTAGCAGACCTGAAGGGTCAGGGCCTTTGGCAAAGTTAGGAACAAACCAAAATAGAACAAAGCAAGGCAAGGAACTGACCTGAGTTGAGTTGGTAATCACTTAACTTGAAACAGCTGTAACCATGAGCATGCTTGACCACACCTTACACCAGTAAGATACAACTCTATTAGGAGATCCTTCCTTTTTTCCACTACTGCAAATGTTGAGTGGAAACTCCTTAGATTTTAGAAGCCTGGTGAATGAAACTTCCCCTTTACATTTGTCCCACTACAGAAACTGCTATTTAGCTACATCCTGAAGGAAGACAGCAACAAATCCTAGTAGGGAAATCAACACGTGCCTGATTTTACCTTAATTATAAGAAAATACTCAGTTCCATTCTTGACACAGATACAGACATTTTCTTTAGGAACTAAACAAAAGGACATATATGACAAATAAAAAGAGACTAGCAAAGCAGTAGTTGGATCTTTAAGGCATCTTCCATTGTATTAGTCTACTCAAAGCCTGTGTTCTTCTCATAGCCTGGAGAGCTACCAGAAAATACAGGCTACACTACTGTCTTGCTGGGGTCATTCATACATGGTAGCTAGGTTAATTCTTTTATTTACAAGCTAACCAATATTCAGTATTATTTTTTCTAAGCTTCTGTGTATTATGTTAACATGCCAGCAAATAACATTGAGAAATAAAAGTAGAACCTGCCATGAAAGCAAGCTCAGTTATTTGCAATGTGAAATTTAATTTCAAAATTTGAATTTTTAGTGTTACCCCTTCCCTCATCGCTTTACTTTAAAGTATCTGGGATTAAAAAATTAAGGTTTATTTTACTGAAAGTATCAGGAGACATTAAGAATTACTTACAATAAGAGTCACACATCCTTCTATCTTGTTCAGCTGTGCAGATCTTCTCCTTAACAAGAATAACTCATGCTAGTAGTCATGCACTCATCAATGTATACTGTTTTACTACTGAGCCAAAAAAACATACCTGTCAATCAGTTGTTTTATGCAAGACAAACTACTATCTGGTAGGATAATGTAAGAAGACACAAGGAAGGCTCTGGTAATTCTGCCATCTGACCACAAGTTACCTTATTTTATTTTTTTGAACAGAAGAAACCAATGTTCTTCATACCTGAACTGCAATGCATAATTAAGTAACAAGATGGGCATCATAAATAGGTAGGGAGAAACTTAATTAAAAAATTAAACTATTAAAAAATAACAAGAAAAACAATAAAATCAAATTACCCTGATTTACAGCTGGAAGCACTCACTTCCTCCAGGGGAGTCAGAAGCAGCTATAATTATCAGCTGCACCTATTTACACTAGCTAGGGAACTACCAGCTCCCTTAAACTGCTGGCAGCAGCTCCATTCGTCCCAGGCAATATAAAAAGTATTTACACCTGCAGCTGATAATTACAGCTGATTTTCATGCCTTGCTCCCCCACCCCCAAACACACTGAGGAACTTTGCTGCCAGCAATTAAAATAATACAGTAGTAAATTTCTCCTTGGGGATTGCATAAAAGCAGATAAGCCCAAACTGTGTTCGCATTTGCAGTAAGTTTGGGAAACACTCATCTACCCTATTCACTACTTAATCACAGAACAAAATCTATGTTGATTAATCCAATTAAATATGCCTCAAACTAGGACCATGCTACTTTTCAAGGTTTATAAAAAAACTTTTCTATCTAGATACAACAGAAGGATACAGTAATTCAGTGCCAGAAATCACACAGATATTAAAACTCTAATTACAGAAGACTTCAATTTCATATTCCTTCATTCTACTTGAATATATGATCTAGTAAAAATATTATGTGTCTTTCCTCAGGCCATCATTGTTTCCAAGAAACCATCAAAATCATAAAGGTGGTACAATACAGCATCACAGTACGTACATA
>NW_009954185.1:6982372-6985117 GCF_000747805.2 Chaetura pelagica | reverse complement strand
ATTCCTGGAAGATTTCCCTCTGGGCACACAGGTCACACTATTAGAAAAACCATTATGCTGCTAAAAATGTGCTCTCCATCTACACTAAAATTTGGCTCAGCTTATTGAAACGGAAAAACATTCTGTGCTCACTGCTGCCTGCTTTACCATGTAAAGTGGTAAATTTTCAGATAGTGCAGTTATGTAAGGGATAATCCTTCCCATTTGTAAATGATAACATCTCTTCCTTAATATAATAAAAGTATATGCAGCAGTAAGCCACTTTTGGGGGAGTGGGCAGATTTACACTGTCTGGCAATGCTTTATGTCCTATTTTTATGCTATGAATTTATCAAGGTATCACTCTACATAAATGCAGATTCTTCCTCATCTATGCCCACCAGAACACTTATCATGAAGTTACATAACTTAAGACATTTATTAAAAAATATATCTTTATTTCTGAGGGTTGATGCCTCTGGTAAGTCTTTAATACACAATATGCAAGATGGAAAAAAAGCCCCTTCACAATAGGTATATATTAATCATAATTAGCTTTTTGCTCCCTAACTGTTCTGCAAGCCATTTTCTTTCTATGCCATCCTGCTCATCCATTCTTTTAACTGAAAAAATGAGATATTTTCCAGTGGATCTCTCAATCATTCCCATGACCCGTGTCATGGGTTTTGGACTTGGTTCTTTTCTATAAGTGGGGAAACGCAGCATTAGTCTGATGATTTCCAGTTCTCTGACATTTAAATTATTTATATACTGTAAAACAGAGCATTTAAGAGAAAGCATCACTCATGTACAGTCTCAGTATGAAAATTCTGAAAGTCTAGTCAAAAGAATAATGGCGGGCTGGTTTTACTTTTAAAAACCACTAGTTATTTTCAGGTCATTTAATTTTACAACTTCACCTATTGCTTTTGGAAAACCTATAGACTTCAAAACACACATAAGATCACATCTTCCTGTTTCTATGTACTTACAATTATATTCCGCAAGGAATGCGCATCTGTGCCAAAAATAAAACTCAAAAAACCCCACCTCATAATCTAAGCTTTCTCCTATTTCTTTTAAATTTCAGCTAGTTCATTTCACAGTTAAAATACGCTCTTTCTTATTCTTTTTACATTAGGAAACACTGCATAATTATTGTACTTTCCAGTGGATAACTGCATAAACAGAACTACTGCAGAGTGGACGTTGATGTAGCGGAGGCTGTAACCCCACATTCCTCACCAGCAGCCCTGTCCTCGGAGCTGTCATGGGACAGGGATACATTCCACAGCTACAACCCCTTAACCATTGCAGGTCTCTCAGCCCCAAGCACCACCCTTTACCTTCACTGACATGTAGTTACGTTTTTCAAGAGTCATTTTGTCATGATATCCCACGTGCAGGCAAGGTTTCATTAAAATATCTCCCACCAGGTAGAGAACAAGCCTTGAAACTGTCCTGTGCCCACTGTTTCATGAAAGGACAGCTAACGTGTACTTTGCTGAAGCAGCTGTAACTTACAGGTTGTGGGGTTCAGTCAACTCAAGTTAAAGGCAACACAGACAACAACATGTTTACTGGTGATCAAGTCAAAGACAACATGGAAATTAAAAGTCTAGGTAGCTGAGCTGGCAGTGTTTGATCAGGAGATTTAGAAAACATCTGCAAAGCACTTTGAGGTGACTTCTGAGTCACGTTCAAGGCCATTAAAAATTTAGCACTAAAACAAAGACATTTTTAAAGCTGTACACACACCACATATACCTCGCTCCAACTATTGTATGGGACAGGATCATAGGTTTCAGCTTTCCATACCACGTAAGGGATCAAATATCAAGAAGCTCATAAAGTTTTACAAACTAGTAAGTTGTTATTACTTTCCATTCATTTCTTCATTACATATGACTGGATAAATAAAAAGCAGCCAAACAGAGAGGGACAGAAACCACACAGTGTCCACACTCAGGCTACTTCAGCAACAGGTGTTAACAATAGCTTGGGAGAGGCATCATTACTGAGCCCAACAGAACAGAATTAATATTTTTCATTATTGAACCTATTCTGTGAGAAGGAGAAGCAGATCAAAACCAGCCTTTTAAAATGCGAAGTGAAATCTCATTAAAAGAAAAAAAATAATAGAAAGAATGAATGAATAAAAAAATAATTACTCCTACACTGCTGGCAGCTACTTGAGAGTTACAAATCTGTTCAGATTTATTCATTCAAAGGGCTGGCTGAAGAGGGAGAGATTAAGAAAACAGTGACAGTTAAATGTCATTGACAATTAATTCCTCTCCCTTTTCCCTCTCCACCCCAACTGATCAAGTCAAAGCTCAGAAAGAAAATCCTACTTCTGATCAACTAGTACAGGACAACCTTATCTAAAGCAGGTAGCCAGGGCATCCAGAAGAGAAAAGCTGCCACCAGCTGCTCCCCAGTTTCCCTAGCAAAGGGTACCACACAGGTACGTCTGGATGAGGCTTTGTGCAGCCTGTGCTAGTGTGAGGTGCTCCTGCTCAGAGCAGGGAGGTTGGAACCTGAAGACCTTTCAGGTCCCTTCCAACCTCACCCATCATTCCAGGACGCTGTTTTCCTGCCCTTCATCACCCGGCTCAGTCAGCTTGCACCCCTCCCACACCTGCACCTTACCGAACCAGCTCCCCTGCCCACCCCCCCTGCCGCACAGCCCCTCTTCCACCCTCCCTTCCACTGCTACCAGCGGAGACCCTTCCTCCCAGTCGTGTCACCGCCCCTCACCCGAGG
>NW_009954185.1:6978918-6981654 GCF_000747805.2 Chaetura pelagica | reverse complement strand
CGGCAGCGGGAAGGGCGGGAGCGGCGGCTTTCAGCTGGGTAATCGGGTTTGGGGGTTTTTGTGGTTCCCCCCCTGCCCGCGCCTCCTCCGAAAGGGTATTTTGGGGTTGGTTTTTTTTCTGAAGAGACTACGAAAGGCGCTTCAGTACGTATTATATTAAAGAAATAACACTCCTCCGAACTCCAGTGTTCTTATATTTTATGCAGCGCCTTTATTCCTAGACCGGCTTTACAAGACGTGGCCCTGACTTCAGGCTACTGAGTAACTCAGTGAAATTCCCGGACAGCCTTAAGGTGGTTACAGCATCCGGGTTTATGATACACGACTACATTATCTAGGTGCCACTGTGGGGTAAAGAGGAGCCCAACAGGGACAAGCACAGCCTAGGACAGTGGGGTCAGGGAGCCCTGGTCTGGCTTGGAAAGGCAGAATTAAAGAGAAGAAAAGGAAGAGAAAGAGAATATATTTGATACCTCAATTCTGAATGCATCCTCTTCAAGGACAGATCAAACTGCTTTATTCAAAGCTACATAAAGATGTCAAGCAAGGCTGTTTTCCTGTGTATTTCACCCACCTCCTGCATCCAGCCCCAAAGAGGGAAAGTGATTGCCCTTTCATTTTCAACCCAGTGCATCTGTCCATTAAGATTCCCACTACACCTACAAAAACTTAGGTCAGGGTATTCATACTTGGAATGAAATTCATATAGCAATAATTTTTTGAAAGGATTTCTTAAAAAAAAAAATTACCAATTTTAGAATGTAAGAACAAAAGAAAGGAAAAAAAAATACATTTATCGATTTTTACAGTGATTTATAATATAGACCAAACTTCTAAGAAAGCTCATCTGAAACATAAAGTGGAAAATAAATACATAATAAATAAAGGTTAGTTCATTAATTGGGGCACAGCTCTGGATTGCTGGTATGGCATCCTTAAAATACCCTGCAGTCTTCCAAATCACAATGGTCTGGGTGAAATGCAGCTCTTCCCTCCTCTAATTGAACTTCAGTCTCTGTTTTAAATCAGATTATTTTATTTCCTATTTCGCTTATTAAATATATCATTAATGCAACTTCTCTATCAATATCTAACTTGGAGTGATCACATGCTAGGAGTAAAACCTTTCCATTTACAGGGAAAAGTTAATTCCACTTCAGAAGACAAAATTGTGCATGCGGATTTAGATGTCTGCATATGTAAAGAACTTAATAAGGGAACCTTTCGTGTTTGGCTGGGAAATACTGATGCACAGACAATTTTAGGAAGGCTTGAAAGCAAATAGAACTTTACAACAAACTGGCAACATGTTATATTGAAGATACTGATATTTACTTTTTGTTGATTAGCTCTTTATATGCATGCTACATGTATAGATAAAAGATCAGAATTAGTCACCACTTGTACATCAATCTGCAAACCTAAAGTGCTCATTGTTGTATTCTAGGACTCCTATCTTACAAAACAAAAAACTTGAAAGCACTATAAATGTCTAGTCAGGACATTTTCCACGCTGCTTTTTTTTTAATCGAGATATCAAGTGTTTTGCTCTACCACGTGGTGTAGAAAGGCCTAATATTTTAAAAGTCGTGTTTATTGTCATTTGTAAAAGTTTCTTTCTTTATTCAGTTTGTCTCCACTTTTTTTGCTTCTTGAAAGTAGCATGTACATAAAGTCTCTGGGAGTCTTTTCATGATTGCAGAAATGTGGCATTAATCATTTGTTTGAAGAAATTAATATGGTAAACAACAAAATTCTGCTAACAGCATTCCAATAGTGAAGTACAATCTGGTTTAGCAAGAATTGTGTAGAGCCTTTAATCTTGGTTCAGCTGAATCATTATTTATATATACACAAATTGTGTATTTGGAATTTCATAGCAATCTATTAAGCTATCACCACACACACCATGCTACTTTTTTCATACCTGGTCCCACATATTTATCCCTGTATTATAGCAAACAGAAAATTATATTGTTAAACTAAAATTTCAGTTCTATTTATAGTTTGTTCACTGCTTTCTTCAGATTAGTTTCTTTTGCCTGACCTTTTCTGTATTCATACATATAAAGGATTTATTTTTTAGTTTGTGATTTTTTTCAAATGTAAGCAAAGGTTCAATACAGCTTCAGTTGAGTGGTACACATTGGTGGCTTGCATTTTTATATCTCAGAGTTAGACCTAACACATGAGACATGTTTTTAATCTGTAGTAAGGAAGAAAATGCCACCTCTAAATTCAAAGAGAATTTTTTTTGAGTAAAGCATAAGTTCATAACCAATGGTGGAGGGTTTGTTTTTTCCACCAGTAGCTTATGTGATAGCTCAAGTGGATGTGGATTTTGGGTAGCAGTGATTCTTCCCAGTATGAAGATGTTTTTACTTATGCAAGTCCTTAAGAGCTGGAGCCATCCTTCGGCAGCTCAGAGATTAAGACAATGTGGAGCTCAAGTCAGAAGAGCTGTTAAGGCTGTCTTGAAGAGCCATACTGCCATTCTGTATCATCAACTTCTCCTCCTGATCAGAAGTCACAGCAAGCCATGTCGAAGTTCTCTCAAAAACTTTAGCAACTTACACTCTGTTTTTCTTCACTTGCTACATCTCACTTCCAAATCAAACCTAGTTAAGGGACTCTGTAGTGTATAGAAATCACAGAATCACAGAATCTTAGGGGTTGGAAGGGACCTAGAAAGATCACCCAGTCCAATCCCCCTGCCAGAGCAGGATCACCCAGAGC
>NW_009954185.1:6971629-6978517 GCF_000747805.2 Chaetura pelagica | reverse complement strand
ACCAGGACCCCCAGGTCTCTTTCACCTACACTGCTCTCCAGCAGGTCAGCCCCCAACCTGTACTGGTACATGGGGTTGTTCTTCCCCAGATGCAAGACTCTACACTTGCCCTTGAAATTAATTAATGAAATTAATGAATGGAGAGAAACTGCTGCTTTTATCTTACTGTGGAAATGACCATTTATCTGGTGTATCTAGCTAAACCACCATCTCAGGAAACAGAATAACAGTAATATTTCTTTTAAAATTACTTGAAATAGTTCCTGACACTAACAGTTCCAAATTTTCCATTCTGAAATCACATAAAAAAAACATTGTAAACCAGCATATTTTCCTCTCCCTTATTTTTAATAGGTACATCCATGATAGATAAACTGGAAAAAAACTCCAAAACATGAACCCCGAAACTCAGAAAGCTGCTAGAATCTTGACTGTGGTTCCTGTTTAACTGGCTGGCTTTAAGCAAATAAATATAGCTTCAGTTATTTCCCAAGGCTGGAAAACCAGACCAGAACTGTTGTAACCAAGCTAGATAATCACAAGCTATTGGCACTAGCTTCATTGTACTTATGAAATGGAAGCCAAGAGCAAAATTTCTTTGGAGGATCAGCTGGAAATGATGAGCATAGTGGAATTTTACAAGGAGAAAGAAAGAAATTATGCATCGTGTCATGCCAAAACCCCATTGCCATACTTAAAGAAAACTTGCTGTTGAAAAGCAATAATTTAGCCAAGGAGAATTATATAGGTAAATGTATTAGGCTGTGATAATTCTTCAATTCTTTTTCTTTCATTCTTTTTTTTTTTAATTGCAAAACCCAACAAAAAGTCTAAGGTTCAAATAGATAACATCAGTGAGATCTGACACTACGTCATACATTATTATCACATACATGTAGGTTTTGTTGATCAAAAGCAAACATGTGAAAACACACTTCACCTCATGTTGGAATTAGTATCTGGCAACAAAAGAATAATGTATTGCAATTCGTTATTATATGCCAGTAATTTTTACTTTTTTGACACCTGGCTACACAGGAGTCTTTGGCTGTAGTTGAGCAACTAAAGGGATTTACATGGTTCAGGCCACCTTGGAATGGGACCATTAATCAGGTTCTGACTGAATTAGGAGCTAGTTAGACTAGCTAATGCTAGAAATACTAACTGGAAAGGTGTATACACTGAGGACTTGGAAACCCTACAATTTGCATAAGTATGGGCATTGATGTTTTCTTTTTTAAAAAGTGTGATAGAACAACTTTTCTTAAAAAAAAAAAAAGCCAAGAGAGAAAGTAGCTTTCACCTTTTAACCCACTCCTGCAGATAACAGAGCACTTTATCAAATGCTGATTTAGAATAGAACAGAAGCTTGCTCTCTGACTACCAATAGGAACACCAACCTCCCCCCTCAGTGCCCAAAATACCATGTTATAAGGTCATTCTCACTCTTGTTCTTTTCATCTCTGGTCCAGGGACCTCCTAATTCCCCGTGTACCTGCCAGCGTTTCTAAGGAGACTAAGCAATGGAAATACTGCTAATTTCTGAAGCAGCAATCAGACTAAGTTCTACATTTCTTTTCAACTTGACCTGATGTCACCTGACACTGTGCAAAATGGCCCAGAAAACTCTTTTGGTTTCTGCCTCTTTTTTCCTTCTCAATTTGCTGTCTGTTTCAGAATAAGTAAAAGATTCATCATTTATGCATTTTTAAAAAGGATCAGTTCTTAATCCCCAAAATGATGAAGCAGAACAGAATGTGGTCTGTTTCTACTATTTCCTAGCTTTCATAGGAGTCTGCAATATATGTGTATGTGTGTATACTTTGCTACTCTCCTAGGGCCATTGGCAAGCTGAGCCAAGCAGATGGATTTCTACACCTCTGAAAATCACAGATATGAAGGGCTCCAGCAGGCTATGGAGGTCCATCTGAGCAGATCTGCCTGCACAACTGGAGCCATAGGTTCAGCCTTACTATCTAGACTTCTCCAGCACAGCTTTCATCCAACCTCAAAGGGCTGCATCACTTTGAAACGTACTCGTGCAAGTAATAGCAAAATCTCCATCTGATATCTTGATAGGTTTGTAATGAACCCCATGCTCAACCTTTTTAAACCACCCCCCACTTTGGCTGTGTGGATAAACCAAACAGCAAAATATCTCACAGTCTACCAAGATTCTTGGAAACAAAATCAGAACTGAAACTTTTTAGTTTAAAAAACACCTACAATAATAAACAAGTAAACAGAAACATTACAAAGAAGTTTAAAACCCCCCCTAAATTTCCACAAGAATCAGGAGCACCACTGTTCTGTGGCTGCTACAGTCAGTAACTGTGATGCATTTGGCATGATTCAGAACAGTCAGCATGCTGCTAAATTGGTTATACTTCAACATATAGTGTGTCAAAAGAGAAGCTAAGAATATTCTGACCCATAGTAAAGTCACTCTTTGGGAGTGCTGAGATTAAGAACATACCAAAAGCATCAGATTTTCTAACTGATTAGCAAAGATCTGTATGATTTTTGTCAGTGCTGACCTGAAATCAAAGGGAGCCAGAAGATTCGAACCAAGCATGAGTTTGATTAAAAATATAGGCACAGATATTGCTGTTTTATTTTTAATGCAAGAGGACAGTCGTAGAGTGAGCACTGGCTAATAATCATACAGCATACATAACTGCTGAGAATTTTTATTAATTTAGTGTCTTACAAGTTCAACTCAGGTACCACTTTTAGCTCTTAAGGATATCACCAATATATAGGAAAATGATAAAACCAGTACTTAGAGGGTAGAATGTCAAAAACTGCAGCTAGATTAAAAAACAAAACCAAAACATTGCTTAACTTTTCACCAAGTAACATAGAGTTGTGTGTATTAAACTGGCAGTTAATGTTTTCTTCTACACCATGGCTTAAGTCACTCAGCACAACAGTTAAATCAGCCCAGGATAGAGAATTGGACAATTGGTTAGAGGTGATACAGTAAAAACTTGTTTCAGAAGGCATTACTTTTTATTTGGTAGACCAAATCTGTACCATGTTGTAGCGAATACTTTCAATTTTTTTAACTAATCAGCTCCACAAACAGCAAGACAAGAAACGCAGGGATATGTATTAGACTATTTAGCATTCTTCCATTTTTACAGGCCAGAAAAGTGCTACTAACACACATGCAAGGCGTTTTAAAAACATGGTATTTTTAAGCTGAGAGTATTCGTTTAATGGGTGAAAAACAAGGCTGATGTGGAAAGCACTGGCTGTACTATAATTATATAGCATCAATCAACAATACCCACCAAATTGTAACGTGACTTGGCCTGCTGCACAAGACTGAATCAGCTGGAAACATATTCTAGGCACCTGTGGGAGAGATCTATAATGAGAATGATGGAAACCACAAATTTAACAGGTTTTCTTTAGTGCTATCATATTTCACTGCACTAGAAAGCATGAGTGCTTTAAAAAGACGACTTTACCAGGTAAGCACATTGTCAAAAGTTGTTTCAAGAATATATTTGTTTTTAATAATACACTAGTCTATAATAACCTACAATAGTAACTCAAACTGACATTATCTCTAAAGTGTAAGATCCGATATAATTCAATTAAATACCAATCTAACAATTTTTATGCAAATTGCTTTACTCCATCTTGCACATTCCTTTATCTCTGGGGATCATTCTAAATTTCCTTTCTGCAGCTTTTCTAGCGCTACACTGCGTTTTGGTAATATCACCACTGAAGCTGAAGACAATATTTCAACTATTAAGCCTACCAGAAAATTATAGTTAGATTTATATCTGTTTTAGTCATACAACTTTGCTTTCCAATGATTTTTTCAAAGTACTTTTCCATAAAGACTAAAAAGTTCAGACAGGACACCAACATTGTTTTCAGTCTATTCTGACTTTCAAACTAGTTTTCGAGTATATTAATAGCCTTTGTACAAGCATGTTCATTAGAAGGAAGGCTGTTAGCACATCTTAAGATTGCCAGATTCTTCCCCTTTCAAGTCCCAGTTGCTTATAACCTTGCCAAACATTAAATGCTTGGTCGGAAATTTTCCATGCAATGTCTGTACCTCAAGCTGAGATGTGTTGGAAAAATTCAGCTTAAAAAAATACAACTATTTCCAAGAATGAGGGTAGAGGAAAAACATTCTGTTTCACTTGTGAAACAACAACAAAGTAGAGAAAGAAAGAAAAAAATCAGGAACACTTTCACTGCAAAGCTCACTTGCCCTTATGCACTGCCCTGAAACTTGCAGGAAGGAATAACTTTGTTAGAAATTACACATTTTTTACAATCCCCATGAAAATCAACCCCGTATAGGCTACTTATAAACCTTTGAAAAATTGTGGCCCACATAAATTTGCTACAACATGCGATTGAAAAGAACTTCCTAATGGACTGAATTGATTCCCATGCAATCATAACAAATGTACAGTAAATGTCTAAGAGCTCCACAGACAATCTTGGCATGTGGTCCTGCAAGCCCTTAAACACTCTATTATAATGCTGTGTTACAACACACTGAAAACATGAAGCATAAGATTTAAGCCATTATGCCAGTTTGGTATGGGAAGAAAGCAGAAGAAGCTGGAGAAAGAGGTGGGAAAGAATCACTAATATAGTAATTGAATAAAATTTCCAGGTGACCTAAGGACCAGACTGCTGGGCAAACTGCAGGCAACATGGAAAGGCAATGGTCCTTTTTTGGGAAGATTCCTCTTGACCCCAAGTCTGGACCTCATTTTCTGCAGCAACCATCACTGGCAATTACATCCACACTGATAAGATTTTCCTTCTCATGTCTAGGCATTACTGAGGCGTATTTGTGAACAGAGAACATGGTATTTGTCTCTTGGGTACTTTTAGTGATCTCCTTCTACTGATACAAAGGAAGAAGCTGATTAAATTAGAAATCAGAAGAACAAGACTTGGTCCTGTAGCACTGGAGTGTATTGGGAAAAGACACTTATGTTGGACTGATTTTGGGTGAGTATGTGGGGCAAGGGAAGACTGCAGTGCTCAAGAACCAACATATGGCACACACATGGCATTTTAAACTTTGATATCCAAATTATTTCAAGAGGCAAGGCTGTCCTGCCATCAGCCTTTCAAATGTACAAGCTATCAATTTTCTGCAATCACAAAATAGCAGTTTGCTAAGACTGATACTTCCCTGGAATACTGAGCTTCATAAGCCATGACAGAAAAGACAGGCAGGACCTCTGGAATCAGGATGGACACTGAAGCTCTGATAAGGGCTGGTCATAAAGAATGAACAACATTCCAGCCTATCTGAACCTGTTTTTTTTTAATTGTATAGCTTGCAGCTTCTTCCTCTTTTTGGTATTCCTAGCTGATTGGCTCAGTCATTAAGCTTTTTAGTATGTTTTGTGGTTAACCTCTGGTTTCTTCAGAGGGGCAGCATACAGACACAATCACTCCAGCTGAGTCCAGCATTACTCAGTTATTGTACAAAGGCACCTGATGCAAATGAAAAGCTTGTGTTGTCAGTGTGTTGTAAATTCCTAGCTGCCATCAGCCAATCCTTTGACTCATAAGCAACAAATAAACCAGTTGCAGATCTGGTGATGACAATGAGAACCAGCTTCGAAGCAGCAGTCATGGCTCATTTCTGTACCATCTCAGGTATTGCAATAAATGCTGTGGTTCGAGAGGTTTGGGATGGGTTTGTGCACAAGTTTACTGAAACTTATTTTTGGTTGTGGAAATTCTGGAACTACTCCTGGTCAAACTGAAAAAGTTCTGTAAACCCCATTATATGTTTCCTCCTTGTGTATCCTACAGAAATGTCATATGCATTTAAAGAGATACAATTATAGCATGAATCACATCAGCCACGTGCTTGTGTTTTCTCCAGATTCAAAGCTTCACAGTCTGCTCTGAGTGACTGCCCATCATGAAGGACAAAACGCTCTTCTGATAGATTCACAGCTGTTTCATTCTGCCACAAATAGATAAAAATGAGCATCCTGCTGAGCCATTAAAGACAGACCACATATCAGCGCTTATTCACATTCAACATTGGATGGGATTAGGCCAGCTGGGATACATCCCTGCATGCTTTAGCATCACCCACAAGTATTTAGAAACTGAAAAAGTCTGGTGTGTTGTGGTAGCAGGAAATTGTGAATGGAGAGGGGTAGTTTGTAGGCCTTGAGTTCAAGGCAGAGCCACAGAGTTTAGTTGCTGTGGAGAAGTGCTATGAATTAGAAGATAAAGAACTACATCTGCTTCTGCTGTAGTAGTCCTATATGGTGGAAATAAAATAAAAATAATAATCTTTTCCACAGCTAGACACCTAATTATGTGGCCATTTTTTTCTCACTGAAGGACATGATCTGAGGAAATACAGAGTTGCCACAGCTGGAGCTGAAGTAATTGAGAATTGCAGCTTAGGAATATAAAGTGCAGTAATAAAGCTAGAAACTCCTGAAGCACAGGAACTTTGAATTCAGCATCTGACATTTGTAAATGCTCTTAGCTGCAGACAATTCCTATGAAAAACAAGAAAGCTGTTTGGCAGATCAAGCAGTTTAAGAACCACCATGGAAGGGTGTCTTTGTTGTAAAGGAGGGATATCCTTTGTTACCTATGACTGTCACCCCATGTTGTTACCCATACCCATGTGTATGGGTATGTGTATTTGTATTTCTATTAAACATTTGGACCACACGAGTGACAACACAGTACAAATTATCTTCTTGAATTAACATCACATATCACAATAAAACCCTGAAATAATAAATTGATGAAAGGATAAAAACCATTTTAGTACATATTCCACAAAATGCTGCTTCCAAAATAATATTTTGTCCACCCTTCCTACAAAGGCTATCTTGACTAGGGAGGAAAGAG
>NW_009954185.1:6960190-6971427 GCF_000747805.2 Chaetura pelagica | reverse complement strand
GAAAGAGTGCAGGTTTTTATTTTGTGGCAACATGTAATAGTGTTTGGATATATTGGAGCATCTTTGAAAATTGTTCTAATGTTACTTTGCATTATGGGTAAGATAGATCTTTTTCTCTGAAAGAACTGCTGGCGAATTATACTAGTAACTGAACTTCTGTTTTACCCATTAGGAATAGAATTGGAATTTTTTCAATGGAATGAATGTGATTCTCAGTCATGTCAATTTGGATGCTTTAAAGAAAAGTCAAGCATAAACTAGGCAATAATATTTTAAAGTGTTTTTTTTCCTTGCTCAGCTAGCTCCAAATGAACAACCAAACATTTTTGCAAAACATCAACATAAGAAGAAAATTTTTAGAGTTTAGAAAAAATGTGGTCCCTGCATACATTCTCTAAGTTATAGATGGACAACCTGGGAGCTCTGAATTCAACATCAAATTATAGCACCTATACCACAAAGCCCCCTAGTAACACATGTAACTAGCATTTTCATAATATACCTATATTATACTACCATATATCAATACAACCTCTATTAAATCCTTAATGGGATTTTACTTCAATGTTCAAAGCGTTTCATTGAGGATGGAAAGAGCAAGAGGCTTCATCACATACTTTGCTGCTCTCCCCTCCAAGTCCACTTTATTTTCAATCCTATTTTGCTCCATTCTTACCTGTACTGGACACCTAGAAACTCTAAGAATGCCTCATTCACAAAGGAACAATTGTAGGATGAGTACCTTCATTTAGTTTGTGAACCTGCTATCAGCTACAATCTGCACTGAACCTAGAGAACCTGTGAAGGTAAATCAAATCAGGGAACAGCATCTGAATTAAAATCCTGCTCTCCTAGCGACAAGTAAAGAATAAAATTAAGACATTCCTGTTTGTTTCCTCTCGTAAGCACATGAAAGATAAAAACACTTAAAGTATCATATAAACATATGCTTATAAGCATATTTTGCATATGGGCAATTTGAAATAAACTGTTATTATTAACTTAACAAAATGCCTGGAACCAGAGAAGAAAGGTCTGTGTCAGTGAGCAGCCTGTCCTAATTTATGTCACTTTCATCCAAAGACTTCATAGTTATTGACCTTGTAAAAGTTAGCATCTGCTTAAAACTATAGGATTTAAGTGTTCATAACTTAATGAATATTTTTATAATTTAGGCATATTAGAATTTTTTATAAACATAAGGAAATGAAAACAGAATTCAAAGTAAAAAAATTAGGGGTTTTAAGGTCAGGAATTAAAAAGTCATTCAACATGGCAGTGATTTATCAACACAGAAGAGTTATGTCTTATGGCATGCCCTGCACAGCTGAATAAAGTTTTCTGTTCAACAAAGAAAATGTTACATGCAGTCATCATACCTGAGCTAACTTTGAAGCTAATTTCATTTCTTGAGTAAGAGTTGATGTCTCAAATTCATGTCATACAATTCTTTGCATTGATTTTCCTTTTTTAGAAAGTAAGAAGGAAATCAGGAACAATTACAGTTCATATAAGCTTTACTAAATATTTGAGGGACCTTAGCACAGTTAAGACTTTTTAATTAGGAAAAAAAATCTTAACTATGCTAAGATACTATAAATGCTTAAGTCTCCTTAGGATTTAGAGCAGCCCAGCCACACTAGGACTCCATAAGAGCTTAAGGAAATTTTAATTGGTTAATAAACTGTAAGTTTTTAAGCAGTCTTATATGAGCTAATGCTATAATCTCAAATTCTTACTTATTTTAGCCAGTCAAAACATTCAATGAAGTCACAGTTGTAAGACTTGAAAGTTCAACAAAATTTTCCTTTGTATCTCTGGACCAAAGTCTGCATCAATGTTCAACCAAATCTTCAGTGGTCAGTGACATCAGCCTGCTCTGAGTTAATATCTCTTTGCCAGTAGGATGAATTTGAACAAAGACCTTAGTTCTAAATACTGGTTACTCAAACACTGCCCCAAGCCTTCCATGGCACTCACTGGAAGTATTTACTTAGGGTTGAGCAAAAAACCTGCAATCAAGCAGTGATCAGCCTGTCAATCTCTTACTTCCTAAGCTGGTGCCTAGCTAATTACCTGTCCTGTGACCAAGGAAGTCTGCCAGGAAGTTTAAAAAGATGTATCATTTGTAGGGTTGAAATGTATTCATACTATCGAGTTGTCTTGCTGGAAAAGACAGAAATTATAATACTTCCTAGACAAAAGAATAAGAAGGTAGAAAAATGCAGCAAGCCATTAGTGACTGTTTTCAAAATGACTGCTAATTACTTTTTTTTTTTAATGATTGGCTGATTATTTTTTTTTTTTCTGATGGCAGTTGGTAGTAGCAAAAGTGACATACTGACCCTTCCTGGTTAAATACCATGAGACTAGACTTACTGAAGTGGCTCCACGTGGCCTCAGATTTTTCTGGCATTACCAATTATAAGCACTCAAAAGTGTCAGTCTTCAAAAGACTTTAAAATAATTAGAGTTGCAAAAATAAATATCTTACATGCTTTTTCTGACTATTATCTGTATGTTCAAAATCAAGGAAAAATGTGGTTCGACATTTTTCTCTACAATCCAAAATACTAGAAATCAGAATTTAAAATAATAATTTCTTTTGTTTAAAAAAAGTTGACTTTTCTTTCCTGTATCATGTAGATTTAAGGACTGGGACAAATATTGCAACCTCAATGCATAAGAGCTGATCTGTCTCACTTCTTTCTGTATCAGTCAGTTTCACTGGAACAAACTGTAATTATGCCCTTCATTTCATGTTTGCTGTTGCCTGAGTATAACTCAGCTTAATAGTGCAATTGCCATATATTTAACAAATCACTACTGTTCAAACAAGACTTGTCTCAGGCCTACCTCAGGCAAGAGACAAATCATTACTTCTCTTTATTACACTTATAATTCATAACTAGAATATTACTTATTTTCATCTAGCAGCTTATAATTCTTAAAAGTTATTGACATCTAAGAAAGCATTGCAAGTTATAAAATACCTACTTACTACAAGTTTCCTGGATTTTGAACAAAAACACTCATATTTAAAAATTACAAAGCAAATGCTATCTTAAAAAGGATAAATACATTTGGAAAAAGTATATTTGCTAATTCTCTCTAAATAGCTTGCAAAGGTGCTTATTTTATCTGTCTGTAGATACTTCTGAAACACCACTTAGGCTTTTTAGGTATGAGAATAGACTAATTTTTCCATATTTTATTATTGCTAATATCAGATTAAGTTGTTTCCAAACCTGAAGTTATTGAAGTATTAGATATACATAGATGTCACATGCACACAGAGACATATCTATAGATATACTTCAAGATTATTCTGGCTGGCAGGAAGGGAAGGATGGACTGGCAAAATGATTGACAGTAGTAAGAAATTATCTGAGCTGTCAGCTAGTCAGGCAACACTCCCAGCAAACCCAGGAAGGTTTCTGCTTAGCCCTATTCCACCCTGTTTGGTCTAGGCAGTTTTACCTTGTTATTGTTTATCCACATGCATTGTTTTTCGTTTTATTTGTTTGTTTGGTTTGGGTTTGTTTGGGGTTTTTTTGGGGGGGGTTGGAGAGGTTTGTTTTGTTTTATTTTTTTTTCTTGGTGCTCCTCACAGCATTATTTGAAGACACATTTCATCTTACCTTTTTTTCTCTGTGCTTATTACGACTACAGAGCTTTGGGCTATCTGCCTTCTGGGCAGTTCGCAGTTGCAGCTGTTACAGTGTTTGTGCTACAGCTTTGGGGAAAAAATACTGAAGGTTAACAGATCTTGGTAGACTGGAATTTTTTCCTTTTCTTTCCACCTCATTGTACCAAAGGAACAGCACCTCTCAGGTATATCAGATACCGTATTTGCACACCAAACACTGGTGTGTTTGGATATTTGTAGTTAATAAAAAAGGTTGTGGCCTGGTATTTATTCAGTCCTTGTTGATGCCAAATTAGTTGTTTCACAGTAAAAGCTACTCAACAGGTGTCAAGGTTGAATAGTAAGAGTCTGTGAATGCTATTTTGTTAAAATAAATTGGTAACCTCGCGTTTAACAATTTTCAATTAAACATCAGAGAGTGGCTGTTACTAGAAACCCACTATGCATTTGCTTTCTGTTTGCACTCAGTAGGTCTTATTTAGGCCATTATTGTTGCCTGTGTTCCGTAACAAGAAACAAATAAAGAGCTTCTTTCTTTTCAAAAAGGTCACTGGTTGTGTTTCTACTTTGGATACAAAAATTTGTACTGTGGATTCTTGATGTGTTTCATTATTTTGACAGCTTTCATATCTTCTGACAGCTATTTATAAAACAAAGGTGAGGGTTTTTTTCATGGCATGGTGACTTTTCTCAGCTCTTTGCTTGTTATCTGATGCCACAAGGAAAATAATTAATGAATAGTCTAGAGATCTAATGAATTTGAATGCATATTTACATTCTAATGAAGTCCATAGGTCTTGGGCACACAATTGAATACTTGGCTGTGTATCCAGGTAAAAGAAAATCCACAGTAAAAAAGAAGAAGAATACAAGCTTAAATACATTCACAATACATGTTTTCATAAGTAATCTCTGTAAAGATGTCTGTATTTCTTCAGGGATATTGTCCTTACTTAATAGTTGTATTTAATTCTTAACTTACCTGCTTGTGACATATTACAGAACCACCAACATGCCTTCTTCTCTACCCCATTCTATATGTGTGCAGAAATGGAGCAATCTGTTGACAAACATATATATATAATGAGGTTTCAATACTTTCCTAGCTGCAGGCAAGCTTCATATCTTCTGCAACATCCCGACAATGCTATCCTGTTGTGCTTTTTTCTAGGAGACTTATGTTGAAGAAACAAACTTCCTTCTGTACAATTTGCACAAGCAAAAGGCAAACAGAACCAATACTAAAATCTTGTTAGTGGTGTTAAAATAAAGAAGCATTATTGCCCCTATTCCAAGAACACTATAGCAAATTAATCATAGCAGTACAGTGCACAGCTGTTTCCACTGGGATGTGCCCCCCTTTGCTTTTTGCCACCAGCCAGCCATTTGGTGGTCAACATGCAGACAATATGTTTGAAGAAAACCTGAAAATGAATTATCTTTATTCATATACAGTGCTGTCTGGACTCTAATCCACTTCTCTGCCTCAACCTGTGGTTGGGTCTGCCCCACTTTGTCTTTCTTCTGTGGCTTGTAGGTGAAGGGCAAGATAAAACAAAGCCCTGTATGACCCTGAGAAAGCTGGTTTGCTGCTGATTCCAGCACCAGGTAATCAGGTCTGTAACTGTATCAGAACCAGTTCAGACCATGAATAACATGACCCATAGTTTTTCCTTCGGAACACCTTCCTCCCAAATCCCACTTCCTGCTGTGCTGTTGCCAGGCCTCACATGCCCACCGAAGAGGGCATGCCCTCCTTAGAGGGCAAGTTCCTTCAAGTTGCTACCATGAGTCTTTTTATGCTATCTGTTTGGGCAGGTAGCCCTTGGGCTTGGTGTAGGCTGACCTAGAAGGACCAGAGTCACCCTTCTTTGTTGAGGGTTTGTATTTCTGGGCCATGACCATGACGAGTTGGTGCCTCATCAGCGGTGCGGTGTGGGCCCTCCAGCAGCACCTGAAAGACCAGTACTCTGGGCATGGATTCATGTGTCCATATTGCTGCAGGAGAAAGAGAAGGGTGGGATCTCAGAAATATGCTATCCACCATAATCAAAGTGGCCATTAAGAATGTGTTAATTAAAGATCAGCTATGCTGTAAATTCCCAGTAGGTATCTGTTTCACATTATTTATTCATTCTGCTCCATAAGTGCTGTGAATAGCATGACCAACAGGTTAATTTATATAACAGCACTTACATAAGCAGCTTTGTAAAAACAGCCAGGGACAATATAATTCCTGGAAAGAGAGTATTTCAGGAATGATGTCAGCCAGTTCTCTTTATGTTACCCAGCAAAACTTTTCTAGAAGTACAGCAACAGGCAGTGAAACACACGAGCACACAAAAGCCTGTGAGATGGACAGATTTGTGCGTTAGGTCCCCAAGCCATAAATTGGTGAAATAGGTTCAAATTGCCTCGCTTAAGTTAACTCTGTAACTTGTTTTCATATGGCATTAAAATTTGGAAACTATTGCACAAACCATAACCCAGATGATTAGGGAAAAGGGTGGCTAATATTAGTACCCTGAGTGAGACTAATTTAACACCAATATTAAAGGAATTGAGGTAAGGGAAAACTGTCCTGAAAGGAAGAAATTGCACATGAGAGGACTTCAGGTGTATCACATCACATCCATTTTAACGTAAAGAAGAATTTTATATTCAAAACCCAATAAAACAACCCTAGTAACATCTTTGCTTAGCTAAGTAAACAACATTTTAATTCCTAGAAGTCCAGGATCATTCAAGTGACTTTACATAGATGTGTGTAAGTGTGGCCTTACATTCTTCTTCATCAGTTTCCAATATGAGGCTATGGAGCTGGAGACAAATGGCACTGTCACCTCCAGTCGGGGCCGCAATCAACTGAAAAATAAACCACAACAAAACAACCCCAAACGACAAAACACCTTTTCAAAAGTGAGGTTGTGGTGAATGTGGAAAGTCACCAGACCTTTATAGTCTTTTCAACTGCACTGGGGCTGTGGAAAACAATCTGCTAAAGACAATATCCCAAACAAAGACTTTGCGGTGATGCGGGGGTTAATTACAAACAACAGAGGTTCATTATACATTCCAGAATGTTGTTCCCTCACACAAAAGGGGCTCTCACTTGTTAAATGTCTAGCCTAGACTATCAGAAATTGCATTACACTTGCTGCCCCTCCCCTTATTCCCGGACTTTCTTACCCTGGCCTTTTTTTTTTTTCTTCCTCCCATCCCTATTGAAAGATAGTAATTAAATACTAAAGCCTCTCAGTTTCTGCAGCACTGCAGGGGAACTCCTCCCTGTAATAAGCTCCAATTACTGGCTGCGACTGCAGCTGATGAAGGATTATCCTCTCACTCAGCTACGGCAAGCTCTAGAGTATAATCTTCAATTAGTTCAATTCATGGAGCACACTGGCAGGCAGGCCACTACGTTTCCCACGACTTACACAAACAGCCTTTCTTTGACACCCCCCAGCTCTGCACAGATGGTCCCGGGACTGTCTGTTGCAAAGTTCAGTGCATCTGGCCCCTAAACCCACCTAATGCAGGCAGCAAAACAAAGACTGGGACTCAAGTGCTCTACAGTACCTATTTGTTTCAGTAACAGCAGGCTTTTTTTTTTAATAAAAGAAAGAGAAATTATTCAAGGAGTCAGAAAACAGGTGGATAAACAAAAAACAACCAACAAATCTTCTGGACTGATACTATAAATCACTTCTAGTAATTTTTAACTATCTTAATTTTTTAAAAATCCAATCTTATACTAATATAAATTATATGGCTGCAAAATCTAGAGAGGGCAAAATGAAAACTACAAGTCTATTTTTAGTTTTTTCCCTTAGGTATTGCAGATACTGTAAAAAAAATAATAGTTGGGGGCTGCGTGGTTTTTTTTGTTTGGTTTTGTTGGGATTTTTTGGAGTATGTCTGTTCAGTAATTGGAACGAAGGCTGTTGGGAACCCAGATTTACTCCAAGTTGTGATTTCTTGCTTCTGCATCCTAGTATTTTATACGATCTGTGTGTCAACTTTAATTGATGACTCTAAAAAGCAACAGTGTTCCTTAAAGAAAATATTTAAAGCAGGTAAAGTTTAATTAGTTGTTGGTCTCCATTTATGTTTTTGATACTAGAAGATTTTGCTGAACAACAGCTAAAAATAATAAGTAAATAGACTAAAATAGATTAGTTCCACTGACATAATCTTGTACACTGAATAATTCTGTTGCCACTGCCCTTGCTTCAGAGGAGCTGCCAGGGCCGTAAGCAAGGTTGTACCTAAAGGCACACTGCTCAAAACACCTGCTTTTATGCCCTAGTATTTTCATCTATCAGATGCAATTTTCACTGCTGCCTCCATGTGGCTGCCTAAGCAGGAAGAGAAAGGGATTTTTTTCCCAAATGGGGGCTTGTCTTCAGCTGTGAAGAGGTTGTTTAACCTTGCAGAATGAATTACAGCAGATAGTTAACCATATCGTAAAAAAACCTACAGCAGATAGTTAACCATATCGTAAAAAAAAAAACCCAGTATCACAACAGTAACTGCATAGGTACTGCTTTCCCATACAGACTGGATGCAGAGGCCTCCATTTTCAAGCCTATAGGTCAAGGATATTTAGCACCACAAAAAGTCTTTCAAGTGATCCACCCTACTGTAGTAACAAATGTCAAGTGTGCCTTTTGAAAACTATTCCTTATCTCAGTGTCTCTATTTCCAGGATCCTAAGGAGCAGCTTCTTACTCAATGCCTCATTCCACTGAGCAGAGGAGCAGGATATCCTTGTGTTCTGGAACAGCTGCAGGACGTGGCACCATGAGCTGACTGCATCCATCTGAGTACCTGGACTTCTAGGCAGCTGTAGTAGAGTTGCACAGAGTAGCACTGAGCTTACAAAGACTTGATTATGTTAGGTTGTTTAACTAGAGCACTGGAACTTGTTTTCCAATGTTACAGATTTTATGCTTTTATATACTTAAGGTATATAGGCTTTTATACATCCTGAGATCCAGAAAAGCACTGAAAGTCTATCTGTTCTTTTTCTCCCAGCTACACTAATTGGGATTTAATAGAAGGTATTGTTTTCATTCTTAAATCTTGCCTCAGTCATGCCCTTATATTATCATTTAGATCATGCCGAGGAGGATACAACTATATGCATTCAATCCTTAAAAAAACCCAAACCACACAGAAAAAAAACTACATTGGTTTTAACTGGGCTTTTTGAGACAGTGTGGCAAGATAGCCAGCAGTAAATTGTAAATCCCAGTTTGTGACATGCCAAATACCTCTTGCAACTCTCAAGTTCTCTCTAGCTGTTCTTCACCCTTCCGCTGCTCTGACTCTTCAAATAATACAGTGCTGTAGGTGTTTTCATATAGAATAAAAGAAACAAAAATCAGCCATTGCCCTAAGGAACATTTAATTTATAGTTGTGTTTTTCAGGATAGGAGTTGTATTTGCAGTAATTCAGACTTTTATCAAGTACTGTAGTTTAATACTGTGTAAACACATGCACAACTTCCAGACAGAGAGGATACTAATAAAGAGGATCTGAAAGAGAATTCCTGTTTCCTATAGACACAGAAGCTGAAGGAATATGAGTTGTAGATAGAGTTGTAGAGGCTCCAGAGAATATGAAAATGATCAGAAGGCTGGAGCACCTCTGCTACAGAGACTGGCTGAGAGTTGGGGCTGTTCAGCCTGGAGAAGAGAAGGCTCTGGGAAGACCTTATAGCAGCCTCACAGTACCTGAAGGGGCTGCAGGAAAGCTGGGGAGGGACTTTTCACCAGAGAGGGTAGTGATAGGACAAGGGGTAATGGTTTTAAACTGAAATAGGCAAGATTTAGGCTAGATGTCAGGAAGAAATTCTTCACCATAAGAGAAGTGCTGGAACAGGTTGCCCAGGCAGGCTGTGGAGGCCCCCTCCCTGGAGGCGTTTAAGGCCAGACTGGATAAGGCTGGGTATAGTCTGGTCTAGTGGGAATTGTCACTGCTTACAGCAGACCTGATGATCTTTATGGTCCCTTCCAACCTTAACCATTCTGTGATTCTAAACAATAGACTAACCTCATTCATCATGTCAACAGCCTTCAAGTGTGAGGCCTTACACGCATGTTTATATCCCACATCTGAATGTTCAAATGGATACTTCGTTTTATTAAAATCAAAAGACTGTCTTCAGTGCTGCTATGAACACGTAACTGTGGGATTTGATAATTTTAAAACATGTTTAAAACTGTATTTATCCCCCATTTAAAAGCATGGAAGATTTCTTTGTTTTATAACTACTCAATTGACTGACAGTGAACTGAGCCTGAGATCACACCAAGCTTACAAACCTTCTATCTAACCAGCTGAATGCCTTCACTGACTACCTGAGCAGTTAAAGTTTAAAGGCAAAATTGTCTGATGAAGCAAAGATTCATCTGGGAGAACAGCACTTTGTATCTGAGCTTCCCTGGCTTTGGCTGCCCTCTTTTACCTTCCCCTTCCATCATTTCTCTTGCACTAAACAACTTATTTAACTCCCTACCTAGCCGATTAGCATACACCTCATCCTATCCTTCATCCACTGGGCATTTTAGTCACAGAGAATCACACAGAGACAAGTACAAAGAGAAGTTTCCCCCCAAAATACCAAGACTTCTGAATTTGAAGGAAATAGATTACAATTTAAAGGCAATTAGTGGGAAGAGTCAAGCGAGTACTGAACTCAACTGGAAAGAAAAAATAAATGCAGAAGACAAATTATTAGACCCATAAGAATTTAAAAAATACAAAGCACTGAGCAGATAACCAGACTCTATACCACACACAAAAGATGTAACATAGAATATCTCAAGTTTGAAGGGACCCATAAGGATCATCAAGTTCAACATCCTGTAAACAAATTCAGAACTGAAAAAAAAAATTCAGAATTAGATATATAGTATTTGGAAAAGACAGAAATCAGTATATTCACATGAAAGGAATATTACATCTGTAATTGCTGGGGATCTCATTTTTTAACTGACAATTTTATTTGCTTAACTAAATATAAGAAGAAAGCAGCGCAATGTAATCAGTTGTTGTTCTGCCTTAACTAAGATATTGCATCTTGGATTAATTTTACTAAGTGATCTATCTTCTACCTTGGAACCCTTCCATTAACTGGATATTCTTGAAGGATACTTTAATCTAGTTTAAATTTCTAGTTTAGGCTCTAGACATTATCAAGCACCATTTTCAATTAGCAGTAAGATAGCTAATAAAGGAACCCAACAAAAATCACTGCATCTGATAAATTAAACCACAGATCTTTTTAGTGTATAAATGCATATATTTACACGTGTATACATATACACACAATCTACACCCATGCTAAGATGAGTTCTATTGATAGTCTATGGCTATTACATGTGCACTATCACAAGCAGCATGAGGAATGAACTGGAAGTCTGTGAGCTGTTGCAGGGCTACGATCTTATCAGGATAACAAGGATGCGATGGGATAGCTTGAACAGGAGTGTGTCAATGCCTGGATACATGCTCTTTAGGAAGAACAGGCTGGAAAGATGAGGATGAGGAGTTGCTCAGTATGTGAGAAAGCATCAGGAA
>NW_009954185.1:6911180-6960059 GCF_000747805.2 Chaetura pelagica | reverse complement strand
CCCAGGACAAACAGTGAGCCAGATGAGAGCTTAGAGGTCAAGATTAGTGGGCAGACAGACAGAGGAGGTGTGGTGGTGGGTGTTTGCTATGGTCTTCCAGATCATGAAGCAGCCATTTGCAGACTACTGAAAGAAGGATCTCATATTCAAATGGCCAAGTTCTTATGAGAGGCTTGGACCTCCCTAGTATCTTTTGAAAGGCAACACAGCAAGACACAGGCAATCCAGGAGGTTTGTGGTGTGCACCAACAATGGCTCCCTGACGCAGGAGACTGAGAACCCAACACAGAAAAGTGCTTTTCTAGACCTGATCCTTACAAACAAGGAAGATCAGGTCAGGAAAGAGTAGGTTTAGGGCAGTGAACAGTGGAAGTGTTTGTTTAAAGCACAAACCAGCAAAGAACAGCAAGTTTCAAGGATCCAATCACCTGCTTAAAGTTAGGTGCATGCTTAAAAGCTTTCCTGGATCAGAGCCATTATTGGCCATTAATATATACACTGGGAAAAAAACCCATGCCAAATACATCATAATGCATCTAAAGAGCAAACTGTGTCTTGAACACTGCACATACATTAATCGTGCTCTGGCTTGATGAAGCATACATAATTATAGTGTTTGCTTTAAACAATGTGCTATGTTTCATGTAAATACAGTAAATAGGAGGCAAGCTGAAGAAAGAATTATGTCATACCTTCTAATTGAGAGCAGGAGGATTTAAGTTTAAAATCTCTTTGGATAACACCAATCATGGCCCTTCATAAACTGTTAAGTCTTTAAAAGACAGCTTTCTCTCTAACCCCCAAGAAAACATAAATAAAACTTGATGGATCATTACTGAAAATATTTGGGAGACACTAACAAAGTTTGCAACCAGCATTATTAACTGCACAATAACAGGGGCTTTTTTCATCAGGATGCTCGTGTAATTTATTACATGTAAAAATCGTTATCACAAATATCAAGCATGCTGTGGATAATAAATGACAGGACAGTAATAAAACAAAGAGATCTTTGTTTCAGGACACAAAAGCAAGTTGACCCTTTTGATTTATTTGTTTTTCTACAGGAAGGAAATGCTCATTTAGCAGATTAAAAATGAAATAGGGAAGTTGAATGACAAAAATCTTTATGAAGACGGTACTTGTTAGAACCATATGGAAAGATAACAAGTTATTATAACAGAAAATGTTAACAGTCCAATAAAACACAAGTATGATCAAAGCTGTGTAAAAAGCAATTAAGCTGTTTTGACATTTGACTGATGTTTTATTCAACATATGTGTGGATTCGAGGCATTTAAACTATGCTCACAAACAATTCTGTTTAGGAAGCAGCAAGTAGCATTATTTTCTTTCATCTTACCATATAAAGCAAAATAAAAAACACTTCAAGAAATAGTTTCAATGGGTTAAACAGATTTATTTTGCTACACTTCCTTATAATACATGCATTTTTTATTTCTATAGAAATTACACCTTAAAATTACTGAATAACAGGAAGATTTACTGTAACACAGGGTGGAAAAAAGTAGCTCCAGAGCTCATGCAGTTTTCTTTTGGAGAACCTTCTTTATGTAAATAATTGATCTATTCAACATGCAGGCACATCAAGATAACTGGAAGCTTTCTTCTTTCCAAGAGACAGGGGGGAAATGTAAATATTTAGTATCTAAATCCAAGGTAAGAATTGGATCTAGGAGGCTTTTTAAAGTCTGATATATTATAGTTCAATAAAATAGTTTCAGGTTAGCATCAGATTCAACTGTGCTAGGCATTGGTTTGAGATGTAATATCAAGAACTGTAAGGTGGTAAAAAGGATACAGTTGTTTCTGATTGTTACCTCATTTTTTATGCAAGATCCTAATCACACAAGTCAAAGGGAGTTTTTTGCATTTATTTCCATGAAATCAGTGTTTCCTGCCTATCACGTGTACTTTCAAATACTTGAGAGGTTTTTTATCTTACTATTTGAGGTGTTTGACAGGAAATATAAACAAATTGTACCAAGAGCAAGACATGACTATTTCAGTGTTTCTTTTTAGTGTGCAAATGTAAGGCAAGGCTTCAACTGTGGACATTTCCAGGGAAACTTTGGACAAAGCATCCTATTCTCATACTTTGCAGATGCAGCTCTATGTAGCTGAGACCCATTACACTGGACACAGAACAGAATACCTCTGCTACCTCAAGTAACAGGCAAGTAGATGTTGCACTGAAGAGGTAAGATTTGAGCACAAGATTCCTAAGTACACTATCCTGGAGAGCCAGTGCTTTGAAACACAGGGAAACAACAAGTTTCCACAAAACCATCAGCCAGTAGAATCCAGTGGCCCTTCCTCTGCTTTGCTTGTTTTTCCTGAAGGAGTGAAAAAGCAACAGAAAAATGTTTCCTTTGTGAAAAGCAAATGGGTGAAGGCTAAAAGACTTCCTACTTCCTACTGGTTTTCCTACTTTTTCCATCCAGAGCAGTGCTAACTGCCTTCTGCTCTTGTTCCTTTGCACTTAGGAGTGGTGGAAAAAGGCAAGTGAGAAGATCTAAGTATCTCTCAGGTTGGTTTGTCCTGGAGCCATGCCAAAAAGACTGAAATGGAGCAATACGGAAGTTGGTAACCTTAGAGTCATAGAATCATCCTGATTGGAAGGGACCTTGAAGATCATCAAGTCCAACCATAACCTAAATGCCCCTGCCATAACCTAATTTACCTGTCCAGTGCTTAAATCACGTCACTAAGCACTATATCTTCATTTCTTTTAAATACTTCCAGGGATGGTGACTCCACCACCTCCCTGGGCAGCCTGTTCCACTGTCCAACCACTCTTTTGGTAGAGAAATTATTTCTAATATCCAGGCTAAACTTTCCCTGGTGCAGTTTCTGGCCATTTCCTTTCATCCTGTCATTATTCACTTGAGAGCAGAGCCCAACTCCCACCTCCCTACAACCTCCTTTCAGGTAGTTGTAGAGACCAATGAGGTCTCCCCTCAGCCTCCTCTTCTTCAAACTAAACAATCCCAGTTCCTTCAGCCTCTCCTCACAGGGGTTATTCTCCAGACCTTTCACCAGTTTGGTAGCTCTCCTCTGGACATGCTCCAGCAATTTGACATCCTTGTTTCAAGACACTTTAGTTTTGAGTGAGGGCTTAAGGAGAAAAAAAAACTGTGAAATGGTAAGATGAACACATTTAATGCATCCAATTCAGTTAAACATGCTGAGAAACCTAAATCAAAAGCTTCATGAGTCTCTCTAGAAGCTGCATTACTTCAGCTGAAGACTCAGATTTTAAGAATGGTTAACTAGAGCATGCTAGACACAAAAGAAGAGAAAAAAGTAGGAAGAAAGAACCACTGATGCAAAAGAACTTCTATTCCATGCAGCCTCCTACAGACACCCAAATTACCCCATCATAAGCCTTGGAAATGGAGAGCTGTAGATACAAAGGTAGACTTGACAGTTTGGAGGGAAATGGCTGAGCTAGCCTTGGAGACAGCTGTGGGGCTCTCCCACCTTCTGAAGCCTAAAACACTACAGAGCCTGTTCTGCTGTCATTTGTGCCACTCGCAGCTTGGCTTTGGGTGTCACGTACAGCATGACTCACTGAGTCACTCCCCAGTTGATGCAGAAATGAGCAAATCTCACGCTATTTCTTAATGAGGTAAGGAGGAAGTCACCTCCCAAAGGGGTCTTTTTTTCCAAATGAGCTAATTACAGCCATTCTTGCTGAAAAAGCTTATGTTCTCCCACTCTGTGCAAAACACCTACCACACTTAGCTCAGCATGTAACTGAGAGTGCTGCAAACAGCCTTTACAAGACAAACTCAAGATGATAATTTCTGTGATGCTTCACACATCTGGCTGCTGTAATTTGACTGAATATAAACTCTCCAGCACTTCACCTTTCCAGAGTAGATGGTTTAGTATTGCTGTGTTTGTGTTCCCCCTCCCCAGCTAGACTAGATAGGCAGCTGCCCAATTTACTTCTCTCTCATGCTCTCCCCTCATTCATCCTCCAGCAGCTCCCCTTCACATTTTCCTCTCTTCAGTTTCCTGGACTTCACATTTTCCTTTTGTGCCTTGTCATGTTCTTCAGCCTGCTTCTTCCTCTTCACGTCCTGCAGCATGAGTATACATCCCTCCTCTCCAGCAGCATTTCCAAATCTCTGGCTAACTTCTCAAAACACTACTTCTCCTTACTTCTTCTGCCAGTATCCTAATAACTCCACATCTACACCACCCTGCCTGGCCCCCCTGTCATGAGTAGTGTGCTACCTCATTTCTCAACAGCAGCTCACCTGCATCCTTTCAGAAACAACACAGTCTTGCCAATCCTAGACATTAAGCAATCCCCATAGTAGCTTGAGCTACAGAGATTTTCCAGAAAACAAATGAAAAACCACTCTACAGTGTTTTCTTTCCCTCCCTCCCCCAGCTTTTCTGGGCCTTTGTCTTGAATTTTTCAGACTTTCTCCAGAACATGTAAGTAGTTGAATGTGTTTACTTTTTAATTTAAAATGTAATTCATTTTTTCAGACACTCTCATAATTAACATTGACAATAGTAATATGAAAATTAACAAACCATTACAACTCCCTTACCTTTCAGGAATAAAAATTGCCTTTTTGTTCTGTTGAGGTAGCCCCCAAGTCCTGCCAACAGAGTCAGTACAAATGCTAACAGCTACTGCACTGCCACTTGGCTTTGATTTCCTGCAGGGTGCTTTAAATTGTGGTTTAATTTTGTCTCAAAGTTTAGTCACAGGATTGTTCCTCTATGACTTCAGCTATTTTCCTGTTAAAGAGTAGTAAAAATTTTGGATTATGCTACTTAAAAAGACCAAAAGTAGCAAGTTAGTCTCAAGAGCTAATTAGCAGAGAAAGTCACTGAGGTGGGGATGCATAGTAGTTTTGGTCATCTTTATTGCTGCCCAACTAAAATAATTATTTTGGCACAAATCCTATGCAACCACAAGTTATCCTTCTGGGATACAGACAATTCCTCTGAAGTGTTTACATTGCTTGCACATTCGTTGCAAAGCAAATAAAATACCTTCAGATAAAATGTTTAAAACACTCTACATGCTAGTAAGAATTTGGCTGTGCCTCTGTACCTTGATTTCTTCATAAGTTTTAATTTCAGGTAGTATGATAGTTTTGAGACTTGTAGCAGCCACGTTGGAAGATGCCCACAACAAGCATCAAATCTGCTACATTTCACTGCCAAACACTAGCAACATGCTGGGAAAGATGTAATTACATTTACTATGCAATAATCCCTTTAGACGCTGTATCTATGATGATAGCCATTTTAATAAAGTCATGACAAGGAAAGAAACCTGTTACATGAATGAGAAGCCTTTGGGAAAAAGATGAAACAGAGTGCCCAGCTTTTGCCCTGACATCCTGATTATGTAGCCCTTGAAGGAATAATCACTCCTGAAGCTGGAGTGATTGTAGCATGAGTAGCAGCCACGGGGCACTGCTGGCCTAGGTCTGGGCTCGGTTCTCTTTGAAGTCAACAGTAGATCTTCCCTGGGTGTCATTGAGAGCAGATCCAGGGTGCTTAAGTTCACAGAAAACAGAGAGAAATGCAAAAAGAGGTTAGACATCACTATTTGCTGGACTTGAACAAGGCTACATTGAGAGTGGACCACTTGAAGTTCAAACTGGAAGAGATCTGTAAAGGAAGTTTCACTGAAACAACAGTATGGATCTGCTACTGCCAGAAGCAAGCACAGAAAGAAACTTGGAGATGGATATATGCAAAAAAAAAAAAAAAAAGTCTTATTATATTATAGATAATATAGAATTAGGATCAACTAAGAATTGAGTCATTTGGGCCCTCTTTGCAGCTGAAAAAACTAGGAGGAAAATTCCAATACTGCAGGAAGGATTCAGTTATTCCAGCACATACATCATAGATATATTTTCCAAGGAATCACTGAAACATCAGAGCTGGCTTTGGTAAATAGTCAAAGTGTGACAGAAAGACAGTCGCAGAAAGATAAATTCAATGTTAATGACAGTTGGACAAATAGGTGCACATTTGAGAGGATAGAAATCAGAGCACACTGAGCTTTGTTTGGCAGCATCAGAGAAAGGGGATTAAATACAGGTGCTGTGTCATTTATAGAGAGTGTAGGGACAAGGATTTTGGAGTAAAACTAGGGGCTGTTAAGGTAGAAAGAAGGAGAAAAGTAATTGGGTTCTTTTAATTGACCACAAGTTGGCCATGAATTGCTGATACAATACAGCTATGGAAAGATATATTGGGATTCATTAATGTTTCCCTGAAAAAGAATTATGAAATTTATTACAAGAGCACTCATGAGACTTTATACAGAATATCTCTGTGCTATTCTGGTCATATGAAGATGAAAAACAGAAGAACATGTGAGTAGAAGAATAGAAAGTAGACTGGAAAACAGCTTGACTTGCTTAGCCTAGGATTAAATAAGGCTCAATATGGAGCCTACAAGACTACAATTGCTTGAGATTAATATAGGGAAGGAGAAGGATCATTTAAATTAAAAACAATCTCAGCCCAGTGCAAAGTGATATAAAATAGGAATAAAGCTATGCTCAAAATCATAAAAAGAAAGATTTTGGATCAACCAAATTCTTGAAAGATGAAGAGTGAAATCTCTCTGCTTTCAAGGCGGTGAGGCAAGATTACAACAGACTGGCCTTAGACTTGGGGATCTTTGCTAGTCACAGGTTCCTAAAGAGGGGTAAATTTGAAGAGATCCAAACTAACAAGTACTAAATTGCATGGAAACCTGAATTTTAAGAAAGCTACAAAATGGAACTGAGACAATGTAATACACTTGCCCTTGGCATCTCTCAGTTTTAACCCGACTAACCATGACATTCTCGAGTTTGGTTACAAATTTAAGCATGTAGTTTTGATGAAATATAGCAATAAACTAAATAGGAAAAGCACATGAGTGATTGTTTATCTGATGGACCGAATACACAAGGTGAATTCAGAGAGTAAAACACAATTTCACTGATATTTTATAATGTTGTTTTGGAGTAAGGCTGAAATTCTTTACAGTTTTAGTTTCACAGCACTGCCCAGCTGGAATTTCCATTTCAAGTTACTATAATACAAAGCTTTACAGTGGTATTTTAACTGTTCATTTTAGATAGTTTTCACACAGAAGAGTTTACTCGAATACCAGATATATTGTAAACATAATGAACATCTGGTAATTAAATATAGTGCACAGTAATCTCCATAAAGCCTGTATCTGTGGTAAAATCTTTTTAATAAATAGTTGATAATGGAATGAAGCTATTGGAATAACTACAGCACACATGGTGAAGCACAGCAATTATTAATTCCTTAGCATGAATAGAAGCTTTTAACTGTACATTTTACCAAGAATCTTTAAAATGGGACTGTTCTTAAATGAGTGTCAGCATAGAAATACCCCATTTGCAACAGAAAAAGACTCCATCATCCTACTAGATCATTTCCATAACTATTCAAATACCCAACTAACTCTATACAGTTCTCTAACTGTTGAGACACCACGACAGGAAAACACCCAAGAGTTTTCTCTCATCTGGCCAGGACACCATTCACTTCACAGAATGGGAACAGAGGGTCACTTTACCCTCCATTTACCCTACTTTATTCTATTTTACCACCTTGTAAGAAATACTTCAGCATTAAGTAGTTCCTGTGCATCATTTGGGGTGTCCATTTTCACCCTCAGCAGCAACAAAGAAGTTTTCTTCTCTGAGCAGAGTGAGAACAAATCTGAACAATGATGAGCACTTTCCTCTCCTTGTTAAAGATTTCTCCAGAGGACTCAGAATGCAGTGGCACTGTACATACACATATGGATTAATTTTATTATAGTATTAAACTGGAGATCCCAACCTTTAAGCTCTAGTCACTGACACTTCACAATATCCCAAACAAGTCATTACTCCACCAGCCCTTAAGTTCCATTACCTGATTGCCACCTGTGCTTCATTTCAAGAAATACTCATCAGAAGAAAAAGTAAACAGAAACTTTTCATGCACCCCCTTCTACTAATGTCTGCTTAAAAAAATAATACTGATTGGTTTGTTGTTGTTTTTTTCCTTGCAGTCAATGATTCTTATTCTTAAATCAAGTAATCCAAGGTTGAGTTCATCATCGAGCTTGAGTTACCAGGTTTGAAAGGTTTCATGCCTTCATATTCATAGGGGCAGCCTGTTTATACTACTGGGTATTTTTCAGCCTCAGTTTTTCCAGTAACTATTTAAGGCCTTCTGTGCTTTTTCCAGGAGTGCTGGCACATTGTTTAAATCACTGGTATGACTCATGAGCTTATCCTGTATTTTAGCCAGTTAAGTTCCTCTACCTTACACTTCTCTGTATTTCCATTATTTATTTATTTTTTTCTTCAGGAAATCAGCATCAAGACAGCTTATGAAGCTAGCTGGCAGTTGTCAAGAAAAATGTGAGTTCATACTAGAATAAAATGTCAATGCCATATATCCTGAGCTATGCACATCTGCTGTGACAGAATGGTATCTGTGACATGTCACCCTCTTGCTTGTAGCCTGTTCTCAGCTGCAAGCAGTTTCACTGCCATTTTCTTTCAAGTAGCTCTGGACAGGAAATTGAATGCTACCAGTGAGAGCAGTCTTCTGCTATTGACACTCTCTCACAACTGGTCACCTCAGATATATATGAGATCAAACAGGAGACTCAAAATTACTTTCTGCTACCCAGTTCTTCATTTAATCTATCTCTGAAATGTGTAAAAGCTGAGCAGAGGAGCACTTAAAGACTAAGTGCTGAGCTGGAGAGGTGAAAGGCAGTGCTGGGGTGAAGATGAAGGTGCCCAAGCAGAAGTTTCCCTGCAACCCATGGCGAGATGGCAGCTGTGCCCCTGCACTCATGGAGGAACGTGGTGCAACATTCCCTGAAGGCACCAGGAGGGGTGATTAAGGTCTGTCACTTCCACCAAATGATGCTTCTACTGGAGAGGAAGGTAGGGGATTTTGCTTAATTTTCCTGTTTGTGTCCTCAGTCCAAAGTCTACATAATTGATCTGGTGATCTAATACATTTGTCTTTTGAATTATGGGAAAAATACAATAGCACGACACAGGATTAATGTTGATTTTCAGGCTTACTAATTCATACTTTTTTATTGGAAACCTACTTCCTCAGAATGAATATTGAAAAAAATTACTGTGGTATGTCTTGCATAAAGATATCATACAAATTGCAATAGCTTCTGGCCAAATGTTGAGAAAGGGATTATTACCCAATATAGTCCACAATGATCTTCACTAGCAAAACTCAAAAGATTCCAGAAAAAAAAATTAGTCTAAATTCCCTGTGAAGTCACCTTCTTTGAAGAGTAATGGTGGTTTTCCACTTCTCCTCTTGCCAGCACAATCTGCCAGAAAAGGCAGATATATGGATTTGTGTGTGTTCTAGAAGATGCTCAGATGTGTACCTACTTCAGTGTAAAGCTCAGTTGTGAGCCATTAAGACTCAAGTATAGTAGAACTTGTGCTTCCTGAAACTTAAGTAAATAGCTCAAGAATAAGTTACAATTTTTGCTTTCTATTCAAGGAATTTATGCTGGTACAAGAACACTGGTGAACAGGACAAGTCTGGTAAATGAAAATTCACTGGAGTTTTCCAGGTGATAGACATGCATGGTCCATCTGTCTATTCACAGGCCTCAGACAGGGATCTGACAATTAAGAAATTCTGGCTTTAGGGCTCCTTTTGTCAGACAAAAAATGCTACAACCTGCATGACATAATGCATTTGTCTGCTATGCATGCTTTGCCAGTTCACATTTGTTCCCAAAATGTTGACATGTCAACTCAGCATTAGTTGCCACATCAGTTACCTGTTCACAATACTCTACCATTATGCTAGGTCAGGTATCCTCTGTCCTCCTTCAGCTAGCACTAAGCTGGCTCAATAGCAAAAGGCAGCATAAACTCCACATTCTGCTCCCTGACTAATGTGATGTAATTGTCATGAGGGACAATTACAATCAGATCACACAGTAATTATCCAACTATTGAACCCTTCCAGCTGAACTTAAGCATGTCCAGCAAGCCTTTATTCTGTGATGCTTCAGTTTGATGCTCTGCTACCAAATGAATATTTGAGTACAATAACAAAGCTTTCCTTCCCATAGACAGTAAGGCTCCCACCCAGATCAGCAGATTTAGCTTACTTAAGACATTCTGCCTCCATATCATAAGAAAGTGGTTTGCTTTGATCCAAACTAATTAAGTGTGTCTACTACTGAGCAGTTTACATACACTGGCCATCTAATACTGCTTAAACATCAAATCATATGGATTTAAACTAATGCTAGATCAGTCTAGCTGCAGGTGCTGCCCACAGAAACTGAAGAGATGAGCCTTCCCAGCATTATTCCTTTACTTCAGAGGTAATTTCCCATAGTACCAACATTCTAGCTGCCATCCCATTCCTGAGGTGAGAAAAAATCTGCAAACTGAACTGCTAGCTTGTATCTGGAAAACAAATGCCACTCATGATTAGTCTTCTCTTGCATTTCTTTTTTGTTCTGACCTTTTGCTATGACGCTTCCATTCTGGAAGGTTTTTTGAAGGCCATTATTTTTCACAGTTATTCATTATATCATTATTATAAGCTTGAACAGAGGTTTATGTTTCATTCTATGCTGTTCCTTCTGTATTATGTTGCATTAGCCTTAAAATTGACCTGGGCCTCCTGAAGTTATGATAGAATTTGTGTCATGGATGCAGTCACTAAACAATATCTACTACCTGAATATTAAGTCATATCTTGAAAGGACCTGCAATAGTAGCTGCCTTCCAACAGCAACCACATCTCTCTTTGCATGTCAGAGATGGCAAAACTGAAAGAGCTGTAACCACAGAGAACTTAAGCAGCTGTTATGTGGGTAACCACATTGCAGGAGACTTTTCAGGTGAAATGCATTCTGCTGTAATAAGGGACTTTACAACTTCTTTACAAAGACAGCTGTCAGACATTATACTTCAGTATATCACTTTTCATATAGTAAGTTAAAGCTTTAACAAAGCTCCAGGATGTATGTTGATATAGAACTGTCAATAGCTACCTACTAGCAGTGTACTAAAGGGAATAACGAGAGAAAAATCAGGCACTAAGCATATAGCCCTACATGAAAGATCACTGCAAATAACTTTCACAAGGAAAGAGTCATGGGCTTTATCATATAAGAAAACCAGTGATGCTGTCTCTGAATCAGAAGTGTTTTCTGAAGAGATTAATGCAGCAAGCCACATTTTCATTTAATGGGAAATACAGTTCAGGTAGCTTCTAATAACTTTTTTTAACCAGTTCAGGGTCTAACCTGGGAACAATTTTTCTTTCTAGAGATGGTATTTATTGTTTGTTTGTTGGGGTTTTTTTATGATCAGGAACAGGCTGCCTGGAGAAAAACTGCACAGGTAAGCCTGCATTCTTATCTAAACTAAACATTACAGCGTGAAAAAAGGTTTTATCTAGAAATATTTAGACACTTTAATAAAGGTGAAGTGGAGAGGCAGAATATACACACTTGGAAATTTGACTCCAACAGCTAGTGCTACAGGTCTTTTTTGTTACTGCAATTTAGCTATATGCCTCTGCATAGAGAACTCTGGTTTTAGACTATGGCATTTGAACTAAACAAGTCACATGTCTCACAGTACTGTAAGAACAATTATCTTGCCTTTACCCCCTATTCTGCAGTGTCCTGTGGAAAACCAGAACAAAAGGCGCTCTCTTTAAAAGTCTTTTTTAAAGTATGCAGTTTAAGAATCATAGAATGGTTTAGTGTTGGAAGGGACCTAATTACAACCCCCTTGCATGGACAGGAACACTTCCCACTAGGCTAGGTTGCTCCAAGCCCATCCAACTGGGCCTTGAACTCTTCCAGGAATGGGGCATCACAACCTCCCTGGGCAACCTGTTCCAGCATCTCACCACTCTCACAAAGAATTTCTTCCTGATATCTAATCTAAATCTACCCTACTCTGTTTAAAACCATTACACCTTGTCTTACTGCTACACACCCTTGTAAAGGCCCTCCCCACCTTTCCTGTAGCCCCCCACTCCCCACAGGTAATAGCAGACCACTGTAAGGTCTCCCTGGACTCTTCTCTTCTCCAGGCTGAACAACCCCAACTTTCTCAGCTTATCTTCATAGGAGAGGTGCTCCAGCCCTCTGATCATCTTCATGGCTCTTCTTCCCCACTCCAGGTGGGGTCTCATGAGAGGGGAGGGGAAGAGAATCACCTCCCTTGACCTGCTGGCCATGCTTCTTTTGATGCAGCCCAGGACACGACTGGCTTTCTGGGCTGCAAGTGCACATTGCAAGCTAATGTTGAGCTTCTCATTAACCAACACTCCCAAGTCCTTCTCCTCAGGGTTGTCTTCATTCCATTGTCCTGACCCAGGTGCAGGACCTTGCACTTGGGCTTATTGAATTTCATGAGGTTGACATAGGCCAACTTCAAGAAAATAATCCAGAAGCTTCAGTATCAAGTGAAAAATTTTCAATTAAATAAATTAGATCCACAGCAAATATGAAGGCACAGGGTCCAAACATGTAGATGGTGGAGGATCTGTCAAGAAGATATATCTAAGGGTACTGCATGGGGCAGGTGGGAAAGAGCCTGCCCCTGATTGCACAATGCAGGAGACCTTCCTAAAAGGAAAAAATGAGTGGTCTTACATCCCACAGGAAGGAGCTAAATAGGTTGGTAACAGCAATGGGGGAGAATCTGCACATAAGACATTGTTTACTTGGTCAGGCAGGTGAGGTGTCAGACTTGCACATGTGCCTCCCTTAGAAGTTGGGCATCTCAGCTGGTAGATGAAGCACAGCAGCAGAGCTGTACACTATGGGTCTATTATGTAATATATGTATTATGCAAAAGTATTAGTAAGGTCTTTCAGAGGCCAGAGCAACAATTTCTTCTCAATTAACTATGGTGTTATCAAATTGAGAGAGAGTTAAGAAAACCAGCTACATTGCACTGTTACCAGTTTCCAAGTTGGTTGATTTTTCATGGATCACATTGAGCAAGTTGAGAGAATAAAAATCTGAAAGAAAAATCCTTTCCTTTCTGGCAACAACACAAAGAATATAAAAAATAAATAATAATAGATCCTGCTTGTTCCTCTTCTGTCCTGGTTTGAGCCAGAATTAAGCCAATTATTTTTTTTACTATTTTTTTCTCTTCAGTGTACTCTTTTAAGCAGCACACTTGCTGAAAGTAGCACAGCAAGCTTTCCAGCCAGTAGACTGATAATGCTCAGTGTTCATAAATACCGCTGAGAGAGCAAGGACACTTTGCTCCACTTGTTGAATTTGCTACTTCAGACACTAGAAGAGCAGAGGAGTCTTATCTGTAACCCTCCCATAGGGAGGAGTGGACTACACAGACAGCAAAATCAGTGAACCACAGTATTGCATCCGTATATATACCTACTTTTTGGTATAAAGTCAGTGATCACAGAAGTCAAGCTCTTCCCTTCTCTTCTATCCAGTGCAGATGTCCAGGGAGGACTCTATCTACCCATCACCATTGATCCCTAGGCCCGTGTGTTCCTTACCCTCATAACTCTCCCCTCAGCTGCTGCCTGCTCTGCTGCTCTCTCCAGCAGAACAGTCTTGGACAGTCAGAACTGCTCACAGCTCAGGAGATGCTGTGAGAGTTACCAGGGGTGGTGGAAGTGATAGGGGTTTTGCACATTCCTGACATTTTTGTATATAATGGTACATATTCTTTTATCATTAGTATTTAATTAAAGCTGTCTAGTTCAGTTTCAATCCAGAAGCCTCTCTCCTTATTCTCTTTCTTCTTTCACTACCTGGGAGGGTGGGGGAGGGGATCAAGATCATTATTGTCACTGGTTTAATTGTCAATACTGAGTCAAACCATGACACCTTCTAAATACTCCAGCCTGCTTTCAAAATGAATGCTTCAGCAAAATACCTTGGGCTTAAAAACTTCTTAAATACTTTGTCATATCATTCAGCTAAAGTCTTTAGGTTTCTGACCATGTATCTTTTAAAATTAAGGCATATTCTTCCCTGTATCTTGCAATTAAAAACATAAAAAGCATAAAATTAAAATTAATTTTAAAAAAATAAAAGAAAAAGCAATCTATGTATGTCAAACCCAGTACATTTCTCACCTCCCAAAGCAATACTTAAAAAAGGCCTCAAATAAGGATTCCACTGTAGATACTAGCATGATACAGCTGACAGAAACACCTCTGTAGTCAGGAATTAAGGATCCACTTTTAAAAATATTAAACACAAACTTCTGCCCCCCTCAGCCCCAAATCACAGCCTACAAGTTTGGTAATACACAGTAGGCAGCCAAGTATAAAAATAAAATAATAGAAGAACATACTCACCTCAGGTTGCTAGTTTCCATTTGCAGTCAAAACATGTATCATGTTGACAAAGCCAACAAGATTGCTTGAATAAAGGAGCTACTCCAGTATTTCCATGTATCTCAGAGTCTGTATTTTCACATAATTGTTACATTACATTGACCAAAACACCTACTTATTCAGGGTCTTGGTTGCTCTAGATGAAGGCATATATGGGAGACGAAATCTATTTTTTTCTCCCTTTACTCTAAGGCTAAAGTTACACCTCTCAGGAGTCCCTTTGAAAAACAATGTGATTCCCTGAAGAAATTAAGCACCAAAAAGAGATGAACTATCAGTAAACAAAACTTCAGTTATAGAAACAACTGTACATTTTTGCTTATTGCTGTCAAGTATCCCCAACCCTTTAATTCCAGTGACACCTACCCATTTCCTGATCCTTTTTTAGAGGTAGTACATGTATTTCTGTAACTGCACACAGAAGTGAAGTGGACAGAGAAAAGACAAAGAGAGCAATACTCCCATCCCAAAGCCAAGCAACAACCACCCTTCCCTTCTTCACACTTACTGGCAGACAAGCCACAATCTCATGGTCATTGATACCCAACATAGCACACCATCCATCAACAGCCTTGTCCTTTAACTTGTTCACAATCATTTGCAGCACATTGGCCTCACCTAAGCTTTGATGAAAGATTCTACACATTATTACTGTTTCTGCATTGTGGCCACCCATTTAAAGAGTCCATCAAAAGCAGCAGGTTAAATAAGGCCTGTAATCACCACAATGAAGCTCAGCAAAAGATGCTTGCAAACTTTCCTCCCTATCAATAGTGACGACATATAAAGCATCTGTTCTCATGGAGTGAAGCCTCTGGTTTATAGCACCAAACTAACATTTCACTACTGATTTTATCTTGCTCATCTGTCATCAAATTGATGAGCATAATGAAGTGTCAGTTATCACTGCCTTTGTAACATGCCTGTACAGGCACAGAAATCCTCAGTGGTTTTAACTTAAGAGGCTGGCCACAATAACTGTTCATTACCAAGTATTAATTACAATTTGTTTGCAGTCTTCCTAGCCCAGGACATTATGGATCTTGTCACTTGCACTTCCTTTATGTCAAGGTCCTCAGGGAATTGCAATATCTGACTGCCTTCCTTTACATCAGGTCGACTTTTGTAGTCTTTGTATCTGGTTTCAGACTTCCATTCTTTTGTCATTATTTCACCTGTGAAACACCCTGTCCTTCATCACATCCCTTTTCTATTTCCTGAGCTCCTGCTGTTCAGACTTAATGCCACCACACCAATAGAGACAACCTACAAAAACAGTCTTACCAAAACGTATAATAGAGTGACTCTTTCTTATGTACCTTCATACAGCCCCAGAAAGTTTTCTGCAGCTCAGCCATTAAGGCAGATGCAGCCCTGATGGGACAATCACACACACTACAGTGGGCACTTCTGGCAGGAGACCCAGTCACCCCTTTGCCTGCCATAAATCTACACTTGCATTTAAGTGATATCTGGTAATTCTATCTCTGACCACTGAGGAGATAAAGGGAGTAACTGTTGATGCTCCTCCCACCTGAATTATAACTAAGAAACAAGTTGAAGATCGTTGAATTCAGTCACTTTCACCTTTTCTTCTAGCATCTGTGACAGCAAGCCACAGAAACAGTGGATTTGCAGCTCTGGTTTTACAGAGTTTGCCCAGGAAAAGACAAAATAGCTCCCCTCAGCCACCCACCCCCTGACTTGGCTACAGCTAACGGTATGCACAGCTCTTTCAAGTGGTAGCCTACTACACCATCACATACACTACTTCAGAACTGTTCAGCATGTTGACAGCACTGTTATGCCCAGTTAATACCTTGCTCCGTGCTCCCTGCTTGCAGAATCTTTGACTCCTGGGTGGCCTTTCTGCTAATAATTCAAAGCGACTTTTGACAAGGCCACATGTAAGTAGGACACAAGGCTAAGCAATACAAGATGACAGGTGGTGCATTGTTGAGTGATTATCATATGCTTCAGGTGGCAGCAAGAGGCTAAAGTGCAAGTGACTTCAACCACCCAGCAAGTACAGTAATCCTCTTGCCACGCACAGTTTGGAACTGCATCCTGACGGGAACATCAGGGACATAAATCAGCCATCTGCATTTAATGGGTATTATGGGAACAAATACTATTGTTAAAGAGTTCATTCAGAAATAATACATAAATCAGAGAAGATGCTGAACAATGCCCTTTTTTTGTTGTTGTGCCTTTCCAGAAGCTCCAATTGTCTCTTGACACAACTAGTAAGAAATGCTCTTCTACCTTCCCTGCAAGAAACAAAAAAATCCTGAAACCAAAACACAGAGCATCACCAAACCAGGTCCTGCTCTCCTTAGGAACAGAGCTCATTAAAACCTAGGTGTTAATCTAATCATCTGGCCACAGCAGGATTCCCAGGGGGACAAGACAACTGCTGAGGGGGACCCCAGTGAAGGCCATGAAATATCTTCACTCCTCAGGGTGTGAGCAGAGCTGGGACTGTGGCAGCACCCAGACCAGATAAGATTCTGGCCTGGACTCCATCCAGAGAGCACAGTCAGGAACTGCATGAAATGAGCCTAGACATAAGGCTACCTGTAATAAATTTTTCAGCCAGGAAAAAAGACCAGAGACAGGACTAGACACAAACCTACCTACAACACAGCTTGAGGACCCATCCAGGAAGGCCAGTCAGGAACTTGGGGCAGTAGGAAGCAAAGCAGGGCACAATGATACCTACAAAGTAGCTTAGGAGAGGACTGCAGTCCCCTAGCAGAGCTTAAATGGGTCTCCTGGAGTGATAGATGGAGTCTGCACAGGTGGAGGCCCCAGGTGTAGCTGTTTAGGCAGTTAGGGCCCCTTAGGGTCCACACACAGCCAAGGCAGGTCCTCTGACGTGGCAGTAGGAGAAGGTAGAGGTGGAATCAACAACCTCCTTGTACACCTCAGAGTTCTTAGTTCATTCAGGAGACTTAGGTCCCAGCTTTCTGCTTGGCCCACTTAGAAGTCAAAATAACTGTCATAACTCACAAAGTTGGTTTTGCTTCAAAGGAGACCTGAGCAATGAGTGCATTATCACAGACAGCTCCTCACACATCCAAAGAAAACTCTCTCTCTTCTGTGCCTCATAAAGCACACCATGGTTTGGGGGGTATTTTTGATGGTATGAGTAATTAGAAGGTGTCTGGAAAGTACCTTAAATGCTGAGGAAGCTACTACAATCTTTAAATAACAGTAAAAATAGCATATACTTTGAGGGATTATTAAAAGAGTTGATGTCTCCATTTCTAGATGTAGAAGAATGTGTATTGGAATCTACCACACTGCCTACAGAAGTATTTGAAAGTATTGTTAGCTGAGGAGGGTTGGGTAGAGCCCACCTGCAAGATAATGTGTTGCTGTGGTATAGGGTGCTATAGGATAACATACTAAAACAACCCCTGTATACCACCACGGCCACTGAAAAGATTCCCCTGGTGCACAGAGTTTTGAAAACAGCTACAGTGATGAATTTACAACTTTAAATCTATATGATTCCATTCTGTAATGAGATTTCTTTAATTCCAATCAGTTGGACTAGGCTCTGCCCCTGCAGCTGCTCAAGGGCAGCTTCCCTTATTGTCTGCTGCACTCAGAGGTGTAGGAACTGAGCACTCAGCAGCCTGATTTCTGCCTCATCATCTTAAACACAGCCAAGTCCCCACCCTGCAGACCAGATAGGAAACAGAGCACTTAGTATCAGTGTGGCTGCTTAGTCAAGCAAACAAGGTTGTTGCAAACAGCTGACAGATGCTGCTGGAAGCTCAATTAATTACCTGCTAGGAAGGCTGTCCTGCTGCAGAGATAGTGTTAATATTGTTTAAAGTGTGGCCTAAGTGACTGTCCTACTGTGAAATACCTGTATCCTGGGACAGAAGTGCAGCTAGTGTCTGCATGGGCACCCTGCCATCTGAGCAGATGGGTGTCAGTGTGGGCAGCCAGGAGCCCTCCACGTACCTGTATTCAGTGTAGAAACTTGGAGCAACATTAATAATGGGAATTGTCCAAACGTCCCTTCACCCTGAGGTCCTAAATCAAGCTTTGTCTGTGAATGTGTGTTTAGGGAATCTACATCAATCAAACCAGACCAACTGAGGCTGTCTACGGTCACATGTATAAAACCAGCCCTCTCTGTCTCTTTCTTACCTACTAGCCTGCCTTTAGCAATGAGAAATAGCAAAAGAAACTTCTTCATGAGGTAGGACTATTTTATTTCCAATTGCTGCTCTTGGCTGTGTTTGCAATGAGGTGGGTGCTAGTCAACAGCTGTGCTATGCAGTGGTCAAGAAAGAGTGAAGAGCTTACCCTTCCTATATAATCCAGGAAAACAGGAGTTCAGGGGAATGCAAAGGCTGCTCTTGATGTCCTGAGCCCTCAAATGGCACTGTGTTAAACTCTGAAGAGCATTTTTATCTTCAGTGAAGGAAGAGCTTCACCCACTGCTGTGAAAGTAAAAGGGCTTTCTGTTCAAGGGAATTACTGAAGTCCTTTATGACTTTTTCTTGTAGTCCTCCTAATTGTCTTTAAGTGATTTCAAGTCACATTTGAGTTCCTCTCCTGAAAAAGAAGATAAAGATATAGCTTTGATACAACAGATGGGCATCCAGGTATATGTGGAGAAAGCAACGAGGCCTGTTAGCAGATAAGGGATGGATGGGGCTATGTGGCTTTTCTCCACCATGAGATTTCTTGTGAGATCGTGCAGTGGCTGGACCTCCATGAAGCACAAGGCTGTTCAGAGTGTGCTCCTGCAAAGATATTCCTGGAGATTCTTCCTCTCTGGTATTCAGGACAATGTGCAACCCTGGATCTACCCTTTGGCTAAGCAAATATACACAGGTACGGAAAATGAGATTCCACCTGCATTGGGCCCTGTGGAATTTTGCAGGAAACCTGGCCAGTTTTGTGTTTCTAGCAAAAACAGAACAGTTTTTAAATCCAGCTTCAAGCTTCATTGCAAATATTTCTCACAGTCCTCTGTAGCAGGAATAATTACTGTCCCTATTTATCGGGTAGATTATACAAATCCCCTAGTAAGTAAATTGTAGGATTAAGAGGAAGGTTAATGTGCTAGATTAAACTGACACATTTATTTACTTCTTCCCAGAAGGAAAGACTAAAAGACAGTGACCTATCATGTGTATTAATGCAACATTTGACCCTGCCCCAGCTTCAGTGATTATTTCTGCAAGTTCCAAGGCTCATTCTAGTAGATTCCAGTGCAATACCTCATACATTGAACATTGGTTTTCTCTGATATTTTATCTGTTCAGCTCCCAATTTTTTAGATGGTAATCTTTTGTACTTCTACAGTGTTTTCCCTCCAGACTTTCCAAGGGCTCACAATAAATTACATATGTGTTCACCCCACAGAAGCATTACTTATCTACATTTTATGAGTAATCACTTTAACACAGAGAATAATGCTAGTGTTTTCCATTATTTGTTTGGATGAAGTAGACAATTTGTGCATGATTCAGTGACTGGATTCTTTGGGAGTGCCGTAGAGTGATTTTTCCTATTGTAAAAGTCACAATCCAGGCCATTATAATATCCCAAATTGTACATACTTCAGAGCAAACAGGCCAGATGGGTTTCCTGCTGCTTTCTGATACCGACACTGGAACTGCAGTCACATTGCTTGGAGGTTGATGCTGCAGTTGAGGACAGTAATGAAAAGACAGATAGGGATCTTACCTTCTCTTAGCTTTAGAATATCAATGCATATATGCTTGAATAGAGGCCGGGCTGGTTTGTTTTTCAAGCGATTACTCTTCTCATCTGCTTTCCTGTATTTCATTTTCTATCAATAACCAAGGTGCACCCAACAGCACTGCCCAAGCACACATATCATCATGAGTAGCACATGCAGCCCAGACTTTACCTAGCAGATAATTTTCTGGAAATAAATGGTAGGGATTTTATGGGTGGATTTTATTGAGGTGGAGACTTCTTGCAGCATGTTGCATGTGCATCCCTGCACCACCTAAATAGCCAGTGAGACAAGAAGAAAGAAATAGATATCAAATGGAGAAGCAACTTTCTTACAATGACAAACAAGGGATGTGGCAGAAGCAAGACTCTGTTCTCCAGAAAATTAACCTTCAGTGCTTAAACTCCCAGTCTTAGCGTTGTGCACTCCTCAAGAGTGCAATGTGGTAACGCACTGAAATAGGCAACACCATCTGACAAAGACGTCTTTCCCCACCTGAACACTAGTGGCATCCCTTCTCCACTCTGGTAACCCTCCCAGGGTAATCTGGAAAAGCCAGCTAGGTGCAAATGCCACCTATGTTTGCACAGCAGGTTGAGAGCAGGGCTGGGATTTACCTCAAACCCTGTGACATGACCACCTGTCTGTTCTCCCCCTTTCAAATGAAAGTTTCATCCCCACATGCTGGCCCCAACAGGTTTCTATATTTATCTATCCTTATTTTAGGAGGCCTGCAGGAGAAACGTATAGATTACAGATGTGGTACCTCTTGTTTTAGCTAAGGTTTCCAAGAAGGATAGTTGTTTTGGGACAGAATCCCAGCTGAGAGTCATTTGCTGTTTGCCTGCCAAAGGGGGCTGCAAGTATTGCCAATGCTCTGCTTGACTTAGATTGAACAGTTCACAGCCTCTGAGGAAGGGGAGGAAAATTCCATCATGAAATAGCTGATTTAAAGTGCTGTATCCCATAGTGTCAGTAAAGAGTGTTTGCTAATACTAATGCAGCTTTCAGAAAGAGACTGTGAGTTCAACTTTCAAAATGTGTTTCTGCTTGGGAGAGAGCCCAAATTAAACCCCTCCATCACTTCAAGACTTCGGTTAGCTTTGGACAGAAAACCAATTCTGATTTTGTATCTGATGCCAGTTTTGCAGGATGTGACTTGTTACGGAGAGGAAGAGGAGGAACTAGTGACACATCTACCTCCTCTTCTGTACATATGGAGCAAGACAAAGCTATGAGTGTACAGGCCTCTCCCTCAGTCACCAGTAGGGCTGTGCTTGTGTCAGAAATGAATACACAAGAGGAAGACAGGAAGTGACCTGAAAAATATGAAACTGTCTTCAGAAATTGACTTATAAGCAAAGCTTACATTTACAATGTAAGCATTGTAAAATACATTGATGACTAGCATATGTGCAGAACTCCCCTCCACTGACACACGATTTTTGCATGTACTACAATATGTGGAGATGCTCCAGAAAAAGCAAAAGCAAGGGACCAGAATGACAGTATCTATCAGAGAACATGATGAAGATAATTTTCAAGGTCCAGTACAATCTTCTTTCCATAAAAGGATGCTAAAAAAGGAAATTATTCTCTCCAGAGATTTTGATCCTACAGAATTATCCTAGTTTGCAGGGGTTAAAGAGTCACAGCATTTTTTTGTATTTACATCTGATAACTCCCAGGAGAGATAAACATATTTAGTGCTTGAAAGGAAAGTTAACACTGGACATATTAAACATATTACAAGATATTTATCAGAAAGAACATTAAAGACTATTATTAGCCCCAGATGCAAATATCTATCATGAAGGAATGGCTCTATGTGATTTAATTGCCTTCAAAATGGTAGGCCTTATTTAAAACCCTTTTCACTGGCTGCCTTTCCACTGATTTCAGCAGCCTTTGGGTCATGCCTTCTTTTATTAAAAAGGTATTTAATTTCATAGTGAGAGGAAGGACTGAAAAGCCAGACACCAACATTTCCTTCTCCTCATGACAGGCAATGTTACTCAGTGTAATCAGCAATCAAGATTTGGCACATCTGAACCAATGTAAACTGGACATCAGTTGCAGGAAGACCTCTTTGGTAACAGATCAAACTAAACAGGTCAGAACTTCAAATGGAGAACAGGGGCTTACTCCAGCTTCCAATAAAACCAGCTGAAAAATTTCTATGTACTTTAACTGACACTGGTACTAGCTGTTCCTTCTCTGCTAAAAGCAATGGAAAAGATGTTACTAACTACAGTTAGGGGAGAACAGAAGCTGTGTGACTTCATATAATTGAACAGCTAGGTGTTTCAGCAGAAAACAAAGATCAGACTACTACATGCATTATATCTGTTTTCAAAAAGGCAAGCCTATATGAAAGGGAGAAGAATTATGAGGATTTCAGGGGTTTGATATAGAAGCCCCAAGTATATGCCTAATTTAGCACTCTAATTTTCCGATTAAGTTAGGTTGATATCAATGAAGATAAATCCATTTGTTTTTCATAGAGGTAAACTAACAGATGCAAGAAATATGATGTCTAATGGAAACAAAGTAGAAGGGCCACAAGGCATATAAAATACTGATACTTTGGGGTTTTTTAACTAAGAAAATGTGGCCAGTCAGCTATTACATTAGTCAGCTTACCTTTATATTGCATCCTTCCATAGTATGAGTTAGGTAAGTAGATTTAAATTTCCCAGTACCCCTGCAAAGCAGGGAAATCACATGATAGATGAGGCCCAAGTGACCTATCAATTTATACTTGAATGCATAGACCCACAAAAACCAGAAACTCACAGTAGCAAGAGTCATCAGCAACCTGTCAGAGATGAGTTTTGTAGGAAGGAGATCTGTGATCAAAGGCTGCAGAATTCATCCTCCTCAGCCCTACCACCTCCAGGGATCTGGCACAGCTGGATCAGACAGCATCCCTCCAGGAAACTGGGGAGAAAGGACCTGGAAAAAGGAGACAAGTCTATTCCATACTGAATGGGAAAACTCAAAGAAGAATGGCATATGCAGAACCATGTTTAAATAAGTAGAAAAGGAAAGACAGCCAGATGACTCATGAAATTGAGAATATTTTAATTTTAGGCTCATCTTTCAAATACAGCCCCTGCTTTTTGTGGTTGAAACTTTGTACCAGGGTTTATCTTTTACTTTTAGGCTACTTCTTAATAAATAGGTAGCCACTCCAGAGGATTATTGTTGCCTCTTGTCACTACCTCAGTCTTGAAATGGGAATAGTGACAAATATTTCAGAAGATGCCAGCCTGATTGGGATACCCTAATTACACTGAATAGCCCAGAAGTTTCCACTGAGTTCAAAAGTAATGCTTTGTGCCAGGTAAGTGAAAGATTTTTCCCCTTGCTGTTCCTGGTAAACAGGCTGAATTATTCCGTTTCAGTCTCTAATTCATAACTAGTACGGATGGTTTCTCTAGAAGGAAGGATGAAAATGCTGTCTTCCACTGACTGCAAGTAACACAAAAGGACACATCTAATTGGCATGTTATCACTTGACACTGCTTTCTAGGTCTGGTGTAACTGCTTTCATGTTTGATGACAGTTTGGGGCTGATGCTTCATGTTCTTGTAAAATGTCAAGTTACATTAGATCAGTAATCTCATGTAAAAATGATACAAAACACTGCCACTGAATGAAAACGGGATAGAAATATTTTTAGTTATTCCTTTTCACAGTCCATGCCTTTGCCTTCTCTAACTTGGATGGTGTGACCAGAGCCTTTGCTGGTGAAGACTGTGTCAAAGTAGTCATTGAGTACCTCAGTCTTCTGTATGTCCTGCATAGCCAGGTCTCCAGTTTCCTTCTGAATTGGGCCCACATATTCCCTCATCTTCCTTTCATCACTGACATACCCATACAAACTTCTCTTGTTGTTCTTGTCATCCCTGGCCAGGTCCAATTCTATTTGTACTTTGGCCTTCCTTACCCAATCCTTTGCTTCTCTGACAACTTGTCTGTGCTCCCCCCAGGATACCTATCCCTGCTTCCACTCTCTGTATGCCTTGTTTTTACATTTAACTGCATCCAGAAGTTTCTTGCTCATCCACACAGGCCTCCTGGTACTCCTGCCTGCCTTCCTTTTCATTGGGACACATAGCTCCTGGGCATGGAGGGGGTGATCCTTGAATATGGACCAGCTTTCCTGGGCTCCCTTCCAGAGCTTTGTCCCAGTGTACCCTACCAGGTAGATCCTTGAAGAGGCCAAAGTCTGCTTTCTTGAAATTGGGGGTAGTGAGCTTGCTTCACTCCTTCCTCACTGCCCTAAGGATCCTGAATTCAACCATCCATGGTTGCTGCAGCATAGTCTCCCATTAAGTCTTACATCATCAGCCAGTGCATCTCTGTTGGTGAGAACAAGGTCCAGCATAGCACATTTTCTTGCTGTGTTGCCCCTCCAGCAGATATTGAGGTGGTTGAAATCCCCCCCGAGGACCAGGGCCTGTGAATGTGAAGCTGCTCCTGCCATCCTGCAGAGGGCCTCATGCACTCGGACACTGGTGGTGGTGGGTAGCAGACCCTCACTATGGTATCTCCTGCTCCTGTATTCCATTTAACCCTGACCCATAAGGTTTCAGTTGACTCCTCCTGCATCCCCAGGCAGAGCTCCATGGACTCCAGCTGGTCATTGGTGTAGAGGGCAACACCCGCTCCTCTTCTGCCCTTCTGTCCCTCCTAAAGAGCTTATACCCAACCATCCCCACACCCCAGTGGCAGGAGTCATCCCACCACATCTCAGTGATGCCAGTAACATCACAGCCCTGCAAGCACACACACACACACACACAGACAAACACATGCTCTGTGCATTCACATCGAGGCATTTAGGCTGGGCTCCCTTCGAAGCAGTCATGCTGGTAGGGATAACATTTTGCAGGTCAGATGCTTTCCTGCTGGTCTGTGACCCTCCTTCAGGCCCAGGGCCTCTGTTACTGGCTCTGTCCTCAAAGAGTGGTGGGCGTGGGGTGAGTTGAGGGTCCCCTCCCCAGCATCACGTGTTTAAAGCCCTCCTGACTAAAGTGGCTAAAGACTCTCTCCCCTTGCTCAGACAAATGAACCCATCAGCCCCCAGAAGACTAGGTTTTTCAAAGTGAGTCCTGTGGTCTATGTAACCAAAGCCCTGAGTCTGGCAACACTTCTGTAACCATTTGTTGACTTCTCCAATTTGGTCGGATCTTTCCAGCCCTTTCCCTTGATCAGAATGGCCTGTGGTGTGAGCTACCTGAGTTGGCAGCTCTGGCAGCTTATCTTGTGTGGGTTACTTTTCTGCTGCAGTCTGCAGAACTGTGAAATGCTTCTGCAGGTGTATCTTAGGTTTTGAGGGAATTCACTTGTTCCTTTGGGTTTTTGATTTTACAATATGCCGTTCCTCTTTATAATTTTCCACATCATTCAGTTCCCTCCTTTCCATATTTGTTAATGGGGGAGGGTTTGTATCTGCAGATTTATAGCAAGTGTTTAGGGATGATGCTGTAAAAAACCATCACTGCACTGATACAACACTGAGCCAAGCATGCAGTCACCTTTCAGGAGGAGCTTCAGTGAGTCATAGAAGTTCTGACCCTGTTTCATGGATTAATTCAAGTTTAAAGGGACCTCAGTCCAACCTCCTGCTCAACATGGACAACTATGAGGTCAGACCAGGTTGCTCAGGCCTTGATCCAGCTGGGTCTTGAAAGTCTCTGAGCATGGAGGCTGCACAGTCTCTGTCCAGCCTCTTCCATCGCTTGACTTGCCCCTTGATGAAGAAGTAGGGGGGTTTATATGCAGCATTAACATCTCTTGTTTCAACTTACATCCTTTGTTTCTCATCCTCCTAGCATGAACCATTGTCAACAGCCTGGCTCTATCTTCTTGGTATCTTTCCTCTGAGTAGTGGAAGGCCCTCGGTTCCCCTGAAGCCATCTCTTCCTTTTATTGAACACAGCATTGTGAGGACAGGCTAAAAAATGCTGGGCAAAGGAGGGTAGTAACTTCCCTCAGCCAACTGACTGTGGTCCAGTTACTACAGCTAAGGATGCTGGGACACAGGGCAGACTCATGCTCAGCTTGCTGTCTGCCAAGACCCCCAGAGCCATTCCTGCAGAGCTGATCCATAGCCCTCAGCCTGTATCACTGCAGGGGGAGACTTTCCTCCCAAGCATAGGATGTTGCATTTCTTCCTGTAGCATTTGTGTGGTTCCTCTTGACCCATTTGCCCAGCCTGTCTAGGTCCCTCTGAATGGCAGCCCTGCCATGAGGTGTTGCAGTTGCTCCCTCCAACTTGGTGCCACCTGCAGACTTCAAAAACATGCACTCCATCACCTCCTCCAGGTCATTGCTGGGCAGGACAGGTGCCAGGACAGACCCTTGTGGTTCTCCCTTTGTCACTGACCTCCTGCTAGAGTAAGACCCTTTAATCTCTACTCTCTAAACTCGACAATCCAAACAATTTTTTTATGCATCTATTTTTTCCACCCATACAGACCAGAAAGTCCAAATTTGAGCACTACAACATTACAGAGGACAGTGCTGAAAGGCTTTGCCAAAGTGACATCCAGTGCTCTCTCCTTTTCTACAAATCCAGTGTTTTATCATGGAAGTCAAGGAGATCAGTCAAGTATGATTTACCTGCTTGTTACTGTCTTTTCTCAGCTCCTTTAAAAAAAAAAAAAAAAAAGAGGGAAATCAGCATGCTTACAATCAATAAGAACTTCAAACCTTCTTGAAAAGCTTTACTTTTACCACCACATTTTAAAATATGCAACGATTTATAAAAAATACACCTCAGGGCTCTAGAGATGGCAACCAGAGTTGAAGCAATGACTGAAGCCTATAAGTAAGACTATGACCTCGGCGTGCTTAAGAAGCAAGGAACTGTGGAAATCAGTAGCTCCATACAGACTAATAAATGGAGTGCCTGAGCTGTTGCTGTGCTTTGGGACAGGGCTGACTGCACTGTCAGCACGTTCACTGGCACTGCTTGGCTTGGGACAACTAAAACTCTTCCAAATAATCCTGGCCACAATTTGACAGCTGAAACGCCCCAGGAACTGCTCCCAGTAAGCAGTTTGCAGGAAAACACAGTGGTTTAGGCACCAGGAGTTTACTAACATAAATATGGACTGTTCTAGGCCATCTGGCCCCTGAGCCCAGGACACTCTCAGGCACGTTTAATCAGCAGTTGTACACTGAACTACTAGAATTTTTTTTTCCCAACTCAACTAATTCAGATGTGACTCTGTCCTGATCAATGCGTGCCTCTTCCACCCATGAAGATTTAAAAACTAAGAACAAGTTGCATAATATATAACTTTTTTTGTTTGTTTTTTTGTTTTTTTAATGATTCATGCTAATACAACTAAACCACTTCTGTGTGCATTTATGAGGGTGAAAGCTACTTTGCAGGTTATTTTTGAAGTGAGCTTGTACAGCAACTGATGCGATACTGTTTTATCACAAGCATAAATAATCCTGTAGCATTTCTTCCCCTATCTGAACAGTGTCAGTAAACCAATGACACCCTGCCTCATTCAAAGAGTTAGATCCCTCCCTCACATAGGAACATGCTACCCTCACTGATGTTCCAACAGTGCTAGGAAGTGGGAAATAATATGAGAGAACTGGCTGCTAAGATAGGGAAAAATGACTTCATCCAGTCATATTGGGGTGATTTTTCAGAGGCACAAGAGACACCCCACTCCCATTAAGGATCAATCAGAATTAGCCCTCCATCCCCACACAGTGCCCTGGAAACTCTAGAAAGGGAGACTCTGAGTCCCTGCTAAGCTACAATTCCAAGTGGATGTGTTTAACACAGGGCTTAGCAGGTTGCCCATCTCTAGGTGCATTTGTGTTTATGTAGTCAGCAGTTCCTGCAGCTGATCAGGACACTCATACACAGACATCCCAAGTGTTTTCAGCAGGTGAGTGCTCCTCCCCAGGAAGGAAGGAGAGCAGGGAATGGCTTGGAGCTGAAAACCACCTTTAGGCATAGTTGAAGCATAATATCCAAGCTGGTGAGAGAAAACCATAATGACATCAGAGTTTTTGTATTGCATTAGTTTTGTTGATAGCTAAACAGTTCCACAGATGTGCTGCACCAGGAAACACATAAACACACAAGAGGAAAGACATATTTTGTCAGTAAACTTTATGTAAATGTAGCACAAATATGAAAACATCAGTAATGGGATATGGCTTAAATAAAAACAGGGTCAGCTTTCTGTGGACAAAACAGCCAGTTTGCTGTAATAAGAGACTTTTGTATTAAATGAGAGGTTTTTAATTACAGCAATGGAACTCCTCTTTTGACAGAGTTGGTGAAATCTTTTCTTTATTACAACATGACAAAAAGGAGAGAATTACTAGCTTTCAGTCTGAACCTGGTGTGCCACCAACCAAGACAGATTGTCATTTTGAAACACATCCCAATTAAACTATATGGGAAAAGGATGCATTTGTCTCAGAACTGCATGTGATTTTGTGTTTGTAGATGATAGCATAGATACCAGGAATCATTCTAATATTTGTGTTTGTGATTTTACTAACATTAGAGGATGTGACTTCAACTATTCAGTTCCTGTCATGACTTACCATGTGCTACAATCCAACTACACGTTGTTTCAAGATCTATTACCTGTTGCTATTCAGATGAATGTCACCCTGGTGAGAAGAGTCCTACAAGATGAAAACCTGAAGCAGTTGTTAGAGCAAGTTCAAGAAGATGGACAAAAGACTCTAATAACTGTCCGTCATGATGACAAGGAAATATGCCAGGTGTTACAAAGAGTGAAGAGAGACAGAGAACACAAATGGTGGGACAGACTTTTTGGATGTTCACCAACAACTACGGGACCCTTTAACAAGATGTTACATATTGTTGTTATTTTGTAAATGTTTAAAGTATTGTGCTTCATTTTGATTATACCTTTGTATGTTAAACTTTGGAAATGCTTAGCTCATCCAGTCATATGTACTCAATGACCTTCATGATAAAAGCATATGTGACATTCCCTATTTATCACAAATATCATGAAGCTTGAGTGACTACAGACACAGGGTGGATTATGTGGAATAATTGCTGGGGGTGACTTAGCATTAAACTTATATTCACACTTTAAGAACAGCATTGACAAAACTTTCAGAGTGGAATGCAGCTAATGTTCAATGAGTTTGTACCATAGTGATTCCCTAGGCAATCCTAGACGTTGGCAACATCAGGGGAACTTGGTGTGCTGACTCTAAGAGAAACTGCATGGAGGGCAGAGCAGGCTGGAGATGCTGCGTTCATGCTCTGTGATAACAAAGGGTTCTAAAGGCACATAACATACTTCATAAAATTGATAAGCTGCACATTTGATGCCCTGGGCCAAAAGTCTGTCAACTTTGGGTGAAATGTTGTACTTAAGAGTGAACTTTGTTCATTAGAATCTTGTAATACCAAAACACACCTCCATCCCAAAACCTACCTGCCTCCCAAGGTGCAACCTCACTGAGCTTGTGCTCTGAATTTTCTCTATCCCTTTAAATGCAAAGTGAGATAATCTTGGACCAATCTTGATAGAGGTCTGTATGACTAGAGTCACTCAAGCTCCACCTGTAAAGTAAAATACTATAAAATAATCTGGGAGGGGATGGATGTCAAGGAAGATACCATCACAGGAATGATCCCATTCCCCTGACCTTGGGACCAGCCGATGGGCTGACCCTCTCTTCCCCCACATAGGGACACCTTTGGGTAAGATATGAACACTCAGCTATCCCAAGAGCATCCCTGGGAAACTTTATACAGTTGCTTTATTACCCCACACATGTGTAACACAGCCATATGATTTTTTTTGCATGTGCTTTGCAGACAGTGAATTTATCACTAGCAACCTAGAAGAATTTGTGCATCTGTTGCTTTAATAAATTACATTGTTCATTAATCTGGCCACGAGGGTCCTTGAGAGTGATCAGATTCCTGAGTGTGGCCACTAGAGTTCACAGAACACAACCAGCAGGACAGGGTGTACTTAGTAGTGCATCTGTAATTGTGGTAGTCCAATAGAGGTACTGGGCATGACCGGACTGATAAGGCCCAATTGGGCATCAATCAGAATCTCAGCCCAGCCACCTCCAGCTCCTCTAACATCAGAGAATAAGCTGAGACACAACGGGGTTTATTTTCTGTGAAATCACTTTAACCCGTAGCACAACAGGAGCTGTGCAGTGAAATCATGGGGTGCAGAGGTCCTCATGCCACCCCTGCCTGGGAGAAGACCAGCATGGGCAGCAGCAGAACCCAGCTGTGATCACAGGGACCCTGCATCCTGTGGGAATGGGCCATTTTGTTCTGCTTGGTTTTCCTCTCACTATTCACTTTCTCTGTTGGCTCACTCTGCCAAAGTAATAAGGATCACAATAAAAAAACACAACTTCATGGCACTTCACTTCAGTGTAGATCTCTGTAGGCCTACAAATTGGGCTAAGCTGTTATCAGTCAAACACAGATCTCTTAAGTACAGAACACTTACTTCTGTCTGCATTCAAGAACTCCTCCAAATCTATCTGCCTGTCTCTTCAGCTTACAATGGCGACTCACTGATTACATTAATGAAACATGAGAGGGCTCCATCAGTTCATGAATGACTAGGAAACAGCAACCGACTACAAAGACATTTTCCATTGCAACAGATCAATCAGATTTGCATTATGGTGCCTGTTTCCACGACAGAAATCTCAGACAGAGAAGTGTCTGTCTTCCAGGTTTTTCATCAGTCTCCTTGTGATTCCAGATGTGCCAAGACAGCTGGTTTTGAAGCCTTCATGATGGACAAAATCATGTGTTGAAGGAGGGCTGAGACTTCTCTTGGATTTAGCCTTGTCAGAAAGACTTATATTAAGATAAATGGCTTTGTACAAAGATAGCAGCAGTTATCTCTAGTCTCAGGAAGCTAAACACTCTGGGGTCTGTGACTCTGACATTGCAGCTCTCCTTCAGAGGGAGACTGCAGAATACAGCACAAGGGGAAAGTTTACCAGCTGGACACAGGACAAAAAAGAATCTCTCCCTGCTTTCAATATGGTACATCTGTCAGCCCTGCAATGCAGAAGTCAGGAACAGGCAAAAGATAATGAACACCTTATCAAGGTGGCCAAAACAAAGCTTCAACCCAATTCTCTTCAGTTGTTCCCACACCTTTTAATGTAATGGCTACTTGTAAAAGAATATCAGTCATAAATATCCAAGAAAGATGTCACCTACCCTAAATTTTATTTGTATTTATATCTGCTGTACATACTTTTGCTGAAATTCCAATAGATTTGTATTTATGGCTGCTCAAACCACACTTACTTTGCATTGGCAAAGCACAGGCGAAAAAACAAGTCTAGGAAAGAGCATCTAATTCTATTCCTTAATTTTTCTCATAATGCTATTTAAAATAACCTTTGTGAGTTTTTTTAATTGTATATATGTACACAAATTTGCTTATTTGCAAATGCATATAGAAAAATAGGAGACAGAAGTGTCTTTGTCCTTCTGTCAACTATAAAGGAGTTTAGATGGTGAGATCATCTGTCAACATCTATCCCATAAATGTTTAAATATGGACAGATGAGAGTGTCATTGATTATCTGGTTCCTTTATTCTGTAGATTGGAGACTAGATGAATAGCAATTTACCAAGAGATTCATGAACACAGGCAGTAAGCTGTCAGTTGCAGCCAGTCAATGGAGAGCTGCAAAACTGTCTTGGTGCGTAGCCAGCAAGTAGCAGGGGAGTAAGGAGCTGGTTTGCTGGATGCAGTATCCTTCCTTTTCTGTCCTGAACTGTTGTACTGCTCTGTCACCCTTGTATAGGCTGTGCAAATTATTTGTGTGTTTTGAATTTTTAGAACTGTTGGAGAAATGTCAATTAATTTTAAAAATGGAGGACAAAAAGGGTGTGTTCTAAAGCTCACAGAAGTCATTGTGGAGACACCAGTGACTTCAGAGGGCTCTGGATCAGGCCCTATGCCTTTAATTCTGTTTGAAGTGAGAACATAAATGTGAAATATTTTACAAAGAAATAACTTCCTATGCCAATGTTACAAAACGTCTAATGTGGCTGCTCAGGAAGTTCAGCTCTTTGTGAGACCAAATTAAAAACTTCTATGCTTTAATAAGCTAAATCTTACCAGAAACTCCTTGTGGAAGACTTTCCAACTATTTAATAAAAGCATATAGAGCTGATACAATATTATTCTGCTCCAACTCATTGTTTCTCCAAAGTGCCATGCTTTTTTTTTGTTGTGCCAATGCATTTTCCAGGACTGGCTTTTTCCTTAGCCTTTTCTTATGGTGGCATCTTTTAGAGGTTTCATTCATGCTACAGCACTACACGGCTGCCCTCAGGATCTTGCAGATTCCATTTAAAACTCAATTGGTATATGACACCAGCCTTCATATAGTTCAAATTATTTGCAGACATCAATAGGAACGTGCTAGGCAATTCTATGGAGCAAAATGAGGCTGGATGCCAGGTTCTCATCATGCCAGTATTCAGGTGATTTCTCAGTAATAGGACTGTAAATGAATTGGCACCATATCTGTTTTGTCTCATCGTTTTATTGTGGCATCATCCCCAGATAATATACACCTACAGACTAAGGTGTATAAGTTAAAATCCTTGGACTGCGTCTACGAAGACAACAACTTAAGCTTTCTTGCTCATTCTCTGTTTACCCATCTAGAATAAAATGTCTAAAAACAAAGAAACTGGAAATTTCATCTGTAAAGACACATTTAAGTCCAGAACCACTGACTATAAAACAATCCAATTTTTCCTTTATAAAAATATGCTTTCACATATCCTCCACCTTCTTGAACTCCATCTGTGTAATACTTTTTACCACATCAGAAAATAATGTTTAAACACTGATTTTAAAAAGTGGTTTCAACTAATAAGGTCGTTCTGGCCACCACAGAAAGAGCAATTTTTCTGTTAGTCCTTCCCCTGCATTCCCCCCTCCACTCCCAGAACCCTCAGTGGGATCAGTGTATGTTTGAATGTGGTGTAGCCTATAAAGCACAGACACAGAAAACACAAGGGGAAAGGAAAAAAGGGAGCAAGGAACTGTTTGAAGAGAGGGAAATCATAAAATCATTGGCTCTGTAGCAAGAGGTTCTGCTGTAGCAACCCAGTGCTCCAGAGAGCATGGAGTACCTGAAGGTATGTGTGGACTGATGGTGATTACTGGTGATCCTTGTGTTCCTGAAAAGGATACAGTGCAGGAGCTATGCATTACTACAAAGCTGATGGTGTTGAAGAAGGTATTGCAATTTTGTACAAATAGGCTAAACGTCTTTATTATGTTAATTATATTTATTCTTAGAATTGAATAAGTATCTCAGCATTTCCAGTCCTAAATGCTTACAAAAATCACAGGCTTTTATAGAAGAAAAAACTTTATGAGTAACTTGAAGATTATTGATAAAGAAAAAAAGCTAAAGCTTTCAGATCTCCTTTGGTGCCTTTTTTCAGATGTTAGATTTCATATACCAAATTCTCCTCTATAATGAAGAATGCTTAAGTGATGAAAGCTGCAATTCTCCTGTCAGAAGTGTTTCTTTCACAGAAGATGCAGAAAACCATTAAGTGTAAGATCATCAGGACCAACACCACTGTGAGTATTTTTGGTTGCTTTTTCAAGTGTTCATTGTAGGGTTTTTCCTTTTTTTTTTTTTTTTATTTTAGTCAGCCATGATGTCTGTCTTCTAAAATGTTCCTCCAATGCATGATCTTGTTTCTGTTTTTTTATATTCTTAACCAGACAAATGATCTTGTTCTCAATGGGTTTTACTGAGTAGGGAAAAGTGTCTCTGACTACCAGTCCTTCTAGTCTAGAAGCCTGTTTGCACTAAGCAACTTCCAAATATAGGGGACAGTTGACTTGTGGAGAGTTATGTGAGAATTGTATAATTATATACAAGTAGCACGAGGAGAAGAAAGCACAGCAATCTGTTTCTCTGCAGTCATAAGTAAGTTTGTTGAAAGTCAGTCAACCAAGGGAACAATTCCAAATTGCAATCTATCTTTGCCTCTGTATCAGATCAAGCACTGCCTGCTGGGGAGAATATACAACAAAAGGTTTAAACCTACTAATACTACTGCTACTAGTAATAATAAATAAATTATCTATTGTAATGCAAACTGAAACAAGCTAAAATCAGAGCAGCACATGGCAACCATGCTACTTGAAGTTTGGCTTGTTCATGCAGACACAAAGGCAAAAAAACAGAGGAGAAGGCTGAGCTATCAATGAACCACCCCAACCACCAAATCTGGTGCAGAGCATCTTCATCTACTGCTGCTTTTGTCCATTAACACATTCCCAGCAGCATGCAATAGGTGAGATAATTTTACCTGCTCAGAATAAACAATCTTTCAGTGTGCATAAGGTTCCAAACTCATTGGCAGAAGCTTGCAATAAATCTTGGGTAACTAACTAAATAATAATTGCTGTGTATAAAGGATTTTAAAAAATAAAATCCACATTTAGAAAAGTAAACGTAATACTAGGTGCTTAAAGTTAAGCATCCTTTAAGAAGGAAATAATCATGGCTTCAGTTTTCCTGCCCATAAAATGGGGGTAATGTTACATAGCCATTTTCTAAATTACTACAGGATGTTTAGATGGGAGTCTCTGCATTAGGGCAAGATAGTGCTCTTTTCAGTCTCTCTCCACACAATATTAAGTGTAATGCTTCCAAAAACATACCCTGTCTACACTGCCACATAGTCAAGTCTGATTTAAAAAAAAATAAAGGAGAGTGAGTGATCAAGCACACATTACAGCTGTGCCACTGGGTCAGTAAGTGAGAAGTTAAAATAAGAAGTTCATTCAATAAAATATTGATTCTGGAAACAGATTACAGGAAATCATACTGTACCACTAACTTAATTTATGAGTATTTATATTGCAGGAATTATACCAATATATCAAACACAATGCCTTCAACCTTAGTTCAAAAGAGAATTTTATCTCTAAGCTTTAACAACAGGGCTGAAAATAATTCAGATTATATGGGCAACATTTTAGCAGCCCATTTTCATCTTCTTTAAAAGCAACACTCTAATGCATGATGGTTAAGGATCAAGTTGGGATTATGTGGAGAATGTTAAACATATACCAAATAATACATCTGTTTTGAATAAAAGATGTTGCATAGAGTTCCAGCTCATTTTTTCAACTCTTCGCTGTACGTGTTGGAGCTGCTGAGCGAAAACACGCAGCAGATAAATCCATCAATTCAGCAACAGATTGCTAATCAATTGTCTGACATGTTCTGAAATATGTGGCTTAAAAATACTTGGGGGCAAATGCTCTTCTAGTCGGGAAAAAAACCACCAAACAGTTTTGTGTTCTCTTGTGGTTCATTCTTCCACCTCTGAGCTGCTAGGAGCCCTACCATTGTCTCTAGGCTGGTGCTAGATCATTTCCTCCATGGTGGGAAAGCAGCAGACCTTACACCATGTTCTCTGGCTGCAGACTTATTTGCTGACCTGACAGTCTCTGGCCAACAAATGGGTTGCTTCCAGTAAGAGAACCATTAAATAGACCATTTGATTGCTGTATCTTACAACTTGAATATTGTTTTGAAGCAACCAATTTTTCAAAAAAATAATTTGGGAATTCTGATACTTGGATTAATTATTTTTTTTAAAATGTTCAATTGGAATAGAAAATTGAAAAATTTCCATAGCACACAGATTGTCAAAATCACAGTGTTTGACTCACTAATATTTTCATTTCAATAATGTCAAAACATTACACTACAACACATTAATGTTAAGTATCTACATTATCAAATCTGTACGATAACAATACTAATAACCAGCATGACTAGTTACTAACATTCAAACAATTATACTTTTGATACTTCAACACTTTCATTGAAACAACCATTTAGCACTTTTCATCATCCTTGCAGAGGGCAGCCAAACAAGCTCCCACGTAGCATCAAAAGGCTGCTCATCATGGGTGACCAGTTCCTCCTCTGCTCCCCTTCCCATGGTGGCTGACCTTTGTGTCCAGACCTGCTACCCACCTCCCTGAGCACCTCCACGAGGAAGTGCAGACCTTCACCTCAGTACATGCAGGAAGAAAGGCTTTCTCTGCCACCACTTTCATTCCCCTCAGTTGAGTCCCTCTCAGCAACGGTCTGTGGGACCATGTTTGGTGGGACTGAGTGGATCCCGTGCTGCTTGCCCAGCACACTGCATGAGCAGTGACTGTACCTCCCACAGCTTCACCTAGAAGATGAAGGATGCTTTGATTCCTGCAGTCTTCTGCCTCAGGCCACTCCTGTGCAAGAGCAGCCCAGCACCCTGAAGAGCTTCTCTGCCTCATGATCTTCCCTGGCCACGTGCCACCCAGCCCTATTTAAGCCTCCACTGATGCAAGTCCAGTACACCTTCACACTGTGCCCCAAGGCTCTTAGACAAGTTCCTGCTCCTCTCAGACCCTTCCCCAACAAGCAAACCACATAGTGGCTGTCCCTCTTAGCACCACGTGACTGGTGAGAAGCCCCGGTTGGCCAGCTTGTACTCTAAGCTACAAGCACCTTGGTTCACTAGGGACAGAAATTGAAGGCTCCTTTGTGGAGCAGTAGACATGGGCACACTCATAGGGTTCCCAGAAACACATCACTTCCCAAGACTAGGGGAAATGCGTGCACATGAACACTGCATATGCTAGGCTGGAGCCACTCTCCTGGTTCCTCCAGAACTTCTTATTGAATTTCTGGCAGCATTTCTCCCCTTTCCTCATTCTTGATGTTCCCCCAGTCTTCAGCCTCACCTCCTTGTCTTCACAAGAGCTTTCTGTCAGCCTCCAGGGGCAGAGAAGCAGGGCATTTACACTTTTATTTCCTAGTGCAGAAAAAAACAGCAGAAACAGCTGCCTTACAAAGACCTAGAGTCTAAGACCAGTGCAATTATGCAAATGCTTGCACTGAATACTCATCCAGCCTCCAACTGACTCCACTCAGGAGTCACTGGAATTTTCTATATATTGAGTACTTTAAACTCCATTTGATGCCCTCTGCTTCTCATACTGGAGAAAAAAAAAAGTGAACAATCAATCACTCTTCATCTTCTTCACTCCTATTGTATCATCATTCAGTGGTGTCTTATCCCTGCTGAAATGTTCTGGACAATTGATTTTGGTCAAAGAGCAACACAGCCACATTTTTCTGTCTGCCACTCCTGTAACCCCTCCAAGCCTTCTCACATTCGCCTCAGGAAGAAATATTAACCAAACAAGTCCACATACACTAAGGGGTCCTGAACTTGCCAGCTCCCAGGAACCTGACCATTCCTACATCAACACGTATATGGAGGCAGAAAGCTTAGTAGAAACACAGTCATCACCTGTCACCCAGACTGATCCTGGGCTGACCTTCAAATATTCCCTCACTGGTGTAATTCTCTGTGGTTTTGCTGATAACCTAAGGCAGATGCATGTGATGACAGAAGAAATACTTTGAACTTCATATACTGCCGGGTTGTGGTTTTGTGCAGTCCTTTTTGCTGTTTCTGTGAAGCAGACAGAGTTCTTACTCACTGTACTATCTGCTAAGCACCAGGGCCATTTACTGTCCCTCTGGGATCTGGCTGAAGATCAGATCCTTTCTACTACACGTAGCACTCCTCCTAGGATAGACTGTCTAGTATAAGAAAGCTGCTAGTGCAAGGGCATAAATGTTTCTGAGGCAAAGAAAACCTAGTCACATCAGCAGATGTTCCTGTAGCCAGTGGAAACTGGCACACACACAGCCTGGGGGGGCAGGGGGTGGTGGAATTTATTTATGGAGTGGGAAGTTTTCAAAGAGGCTCTTGCAGTCTAAAATGACACCTACTACCAGCCCTGCCAACAACTCTTGCTGTGTTCTCAGCATCCCATTCTCAGTATCTTTATGTCCTCTTTGTTCTCACGCAAAATACATCTCAGCTACTGGCCTAAGTGAGGCTCAGACTACGATCTGTCTGCAGTTACAGTGCCAGTGAGTGTTACAGCCTCTCTGTGGAGCTCTGCAGAGTGGTTGCAAGGTTTGCCAACCGAAGGAGAATTTGTGGCATTGCAGTTACACTGGGCTCAGCACCCAACAGGTTAATCTGGCAGCAGCTTTCTCCTGGAAGCACAGCTGTGTCCACACCAGGAACTTTGCTGGCTGAGCTACATGGGGCAGGTGGGATTTCTATTTTTTTCAGACCAGGGCTAAGATCATTGTGTGAGCAAAACTTTCTAATGTACTAGATGTCCTAAAAGGAACATCTCCAATACTGATCTAAAAACCTCAGTTACTTCTGCACATATCAATAAGCTTGCTTGTCCCTCAACACCAACTCTATAAAAAAAATTAATTTATGTCCTCCAAAAAAGGGAGGTGGGAAGACTGGTAATGTTGGTGGATCACAGGAAAAGGCAGAAGTGCTTCTCTGGTCTTCCTGTGGTAGCAGCATTTGGTTGCTGCACTAACAAGGCAATTGGTGAAGCTGCTGCTTACTGCTGGGACGTTGCAGACATGGGATCATGATGCACATTAGAGCAGAATCTGCTTCAGCTTTGGAAAGCAAAGGAAAAACATTGAGTTTTTTAGAACCTGCAGGACCACTGCCATGCACAGTCCTTTTAAAAAAGACATTTAGTTAATTTAATTGCTGGGCTTAAGGATGTCCTACTTTCAATTCTAGTACAGGGATGGGAAAGTTACACAAAATTAATATGCATTTAGAAATTAATCAACACATTGAACATTAATGCCAGATTATCTGTTCAATTGTTGACATTTAGTATCTCTTTGCTCTAGGACCACACTTGTGTTGCCAGGAAAAAACCCACAACCCCATGTTCGTATGAAGCTCCTCAGAAAAGTAACATAACCTGGAGATCTTACACTGTTTGACAAACAGCTTTGAGCTGGAAACAAAGTGATGTGAAAGGGCTTTTTTTTCACCTGCCTTGTGTTAGAAATGACAGTTTGTTCTTCCTTGTAGTTACACGTAAGTTACTTCAGTATTTTATTTTGAAAAGCCACAGTATACACAGCAAACCTCACTGCAGAGAGTCAGATTATAAGATTAGTCAACAAAGAAAGATAAAAAGAATAAGCAAGTAATGTGTCATACCTATATCCACGTCAGGCTCACACCACTTTACTCATCTCTGTTTTGAGCTGCTGTCACCAGGAATATCCTCCATTATCCTTAAGCGTCTTGCAGACTTTTACAGATATTTTTTTCTGTTTCAATTCATTTAAAAACAAAGCAATCTTCACTGAGATCAATTCTTCAACTTGTGCAACAGATACCTTGAACCAGGACCAGTCAGACATCTTAAGTCATGTGTCAAATGAGTCAAGAAAAACAGTGCCAGTGCAATATGAACACTGATCATTTTATAAATTAGGAAAATTGAAAAGTTCTTGAAACATAATATGAGGCTCTTTGTATTCAGGCAGTATGTTACGTGTCTGTGATTACTAAACATGTGCATTAACCTACTGGTTGTTATTTCAAGTGAAAAATCAGTACACGCACAGGATATGTAGAGCATAGTTAAAGGCATACCTCTGTAAAAAGCCTATCTTTTGCATTTTATTACTTAAAAGACACTTGAAAACTCGATACATTTATAAAATCTGAAATATGGTACATTAATAATAACTCAGTGTTACATAAAGTTGAAATCTGCTGCCAAGCATTAAGGCTGCCAAGTTAACACTGACTTGCAGATAACCATTATCATGGTGGAGGGTTTTTTTCTGAATAATAACTTATTCACTGAAAATGCAGTTTTCACAAATCAAAGCAATCCTTAACTCATGTCAAATCTGGCAAACACATCTGAACATATTTTTTCAGTGACAAAATCCTCTGGCTCTATTAATTCAGTGGATCACGAGCATTCAAGAGCATGACCCCACAGGGCAAAGGTTAAGGCAGCCTTTGAGCTGGGATATCTGTTTTGCAGTTTCTGCTCTGAAGAAAAGATTTGACCGTTCTGTGTTTTAGTTCTCAAGGTAACTTACTCACTGGGCTACTAGTAAAAGAGCAGAGGAAAAGAGGAATAATGAAAACTACCATCTACTATTATTTATCCAGCTATGTCACTCTCTTTCATTAAAAGTGGCCAGAAACACTTTGTATAAAACGGTTATGTTAATATGCAATTATTAAAATATTTGGGTTTGGTTCTACCTGAACCAATGTTTAAAACCCCAGCATGGCTGCTGAAACCAAAACCCTGTTTATTCACCTCCTTTTTTTATTACATCAGTATCTTTCGTAATGAATTTTCCAGGTCTCTGTTCCTTTCCAAAAACCTGTCTCAGAGAACCCTGCCACGTCCAGAAAATGAGAAAGTAACCAAATTCAGCCAGGATGAAAAAAATCTCGTTGGTGTGCACATGCATGGACAGGAAGCAGAAACAATATTAACAATCAGTAACTAAGAGAATGAATACAGAGCCTAGATTTTACTAAGAAGTACAGGTTGCAGGTGCTGTAGCCAGCATATTCATCACATAGAAAAGCAGATTTTTATCAGTTAGGATGCTTCATTTCCATATGTAATACCAAAAAAACTAAGGTCAGCATCTGAACTGCCTGAACCAGGTACGTGGTGATCAATCTGACTCTGACCACCTGCTTTTGCTGAGATCAGCCTCCCTGAGCACTCCTTCCTTGTCTGCAGTCAGAATTAATCCCAGATGATCCAGATTAGGGGGAGTTGAAACCCAGATTAGATACCACTCCCATTTAAAACATAATCCCAAGAAAATTATATTAGTATATTTTAGAGATTTCTAAAACAGTCCAGTTCCATTTAACTGACTGAAAAGAATAAACAAATTGCAACAAGGAAAAAAGAAGGGACGTAGTTCGGAACCTCTTTTGCTGGGATTTGTGGACACCTCACTAATTTCACTATATTATTTTATTTTACAGAAGTCCTGGTTTAGACCTTTTAACAAAAAGCTGTCTCCAAAATATAAGGGAAAAAAAGCTTCTCAAGAATCAGCAATACTCTCTAGGGGTTGTTTTAGGCCATTCTAATTTTACAGTTTCCTCTTCACATTGGATAAAGATCTTGGATAGTGTCAGAGATTTGGTATGTGCACAAGATCTTGGCCCTGGAACATGAAGTTGTCATAGCTACTTTGGATGGTTTCTAAACATGACCAAATCCTCCACAGGATCCTTCCCTGCTTAAAGGGGTCTTCAGCAAAAGCTGGTTCTGAGTGTTTCAAAACAAGTCTCGCTGGTTTGCCAATATGTATTTGTACTGATGGAAAGAAAAGGAGTCACTAAATCAATGACAAGGCAAGTTTAAAATTAGTAACTAAATAACTAAATAAAAAGAGTCTAAGACTGTTTAAGAGCAGCATTCTTTGTACATACATAGCACATTTTCATGGTCTGCAGTGGACTTCGCTTTTAAAAACAGGAATTTGCAAGACTTCATGTGTAACAAGTTTTTCAGGTAGAGAGTTTGTCATTGTTCTATTAAATATACACTTAAAAAATATTATTGTACTTTTGAATACGGTATTGTAAACCCCCTGACACAGGAGAGAACAATATTTCCCAGACTATATTTTCCCCTGTATCTTCAGATTAGTATCCATTTTTTTTCCCTTTTTGATGCTATTGAAAGTAAATTAATTTTTAAAAAATCATAATTACAAACCCAGCAACAAAACCAACCCAAAACAGGACCCAAACTGCTTAGTAGGTTAGGTCTGCTTTGAGTAGGAGATTGAACCAGATGACCTCCAAAGTCCCTTCCAACCTAAATAATTTCATGATTCTAAACAAACTCAAATTTTTCTTGTAAATGCATTTATTCAAGAGATTAAAAGAAATTTAAAATAATGTATATTGATTGGATAGGTAGTCACTACTACAGCAAAACATACAAAGAGTCACTCACAAATAGCAAAAATGCTACTTTCTCAGTAATACAAAAAGTAATTACTTTATGGATTGATAATTAAGTCAAGTCTGGTCAGAGAAAAATAAAATGTGTAACTTTTAACATTTCCCCTAAGCTTTCCCACTGATGAAACACAACTTTTTGGTCACGTATATCACTGTTTCTATTTCAGTTGCAGTCCTTGTGTTGCACTCCAAAAGACCCAAGGAAAAACATTGTTGGATAAAAAATATTATGAATGTCATACAGTAAAGGCCTGTTGGAAGATATTTCAGTGTACAACTTCTGGGAAATTTAGTCTTAACTGTGGGATATGCATCACTTGTGAACAGAGAATTGAATTTTTATTGCCTTGTTGGTTAAGTTAATTATGATATAACTGCTAGTAATTTTTCAGCAAAACAGGAGGCTATCCTACCATACCATACTTTTTTCCTTTTGCTTCACTGAAGTGCACTGGAAAACATCACAAATGTGGACAGAGGAGCATTGGTAAATGGTGGTATTTGTGCTTATAAATTCAAACTAAAATTAAGTTGCTGTAAACCAACAATAGAATGGAATATAAGGCTGACATTAAGTAAAAAGAGTGGAATTTGTCACAATAAAGTAATGAAAAGAGGGATATTTTGGAGCTTTAGCTTCAGGTGCATATTAGGTGAAAAACAAGGAATACAATTTTGTATTGATTCTCCTATTGGTCTTGTGTTACTTAACAGTGCTTTAGGGTTCCACTTGCAGATGAGAACATGGTTAGGTGAGTTACTAAACAAAAGCAACAACAAAGGGGTCACAGAGACTCTGCTGATGCCAGTGCATGTGGACTGACCCAGTCTTGAATTGCTTCCCCACCTGAAAATCACACTGAGATTTCTGTTTCCATCCCACTCGATCTAATATCTACAGAGAGAATCTGGTTTTCTTCCAAGAGAAAAATTAAGAGTCAAAATTTGAACTATACAAACTAATTTGAACAATTAATACAATCTTTCCTCCTAATGCAGTTAGAGTAAGCCCAAAGAACTCTGTTCATTAAAATCTGGTCATTTTCATGCTTGCATTTTTGCACAGATCCATAATCCTATGAGCTTTTTTGGAATTCATCATACCCATCTCTGTGTTTTCTGAGTTTTTTTATGTGAAGGTCATTTTTCTTGTCTTCATTCAAGTCTCTGAATAAGCAGCAGTTCAAATCTGGAAGACAGGGAAGGCACAACTGGCTGTAACCACTAGTTGCAAATCTTTACATTCATTCCTCTCCCAAAGAGACACTGAATCAGTTCCAGCAACTTGAAGGTAGAACGAAGGTAAGCACGTTCAGGATTCAGTTACAGAGCATTTTCACTCTTCTTACTGGAGGAAGCACACTGCCATTGACTTAAAGGGGTTTGAGCTTCTGCTGAGAGTTATCCTCTAACAGTTGGGACCAATTTTGACCCACAACACATGAAACAGTGATCTATATATGGTACCATTATGGTCCTAAGAGAAATCTGGTTAAGATATTCTTCGAGATCAGCACAAGGGAAGTTTATCCAACTGCTTTTAAACAAGTACCATTATATATTCTGTTTCCTCTGCTTTCATTATGGCCTTGCTGGCAGCATTTCTTTCTTTGCTGAGAAAGCCACAGTTTAAGCCCTCTGACAGAGAGGTATCTTTCCTTCATACAGCTTTATAGCTTGACATTTTTGGCTTTGGTTTCCCTTGTAGTACACTTTTCAACATTTTTAGGACGTATACTTCTTATAAGGAGCAGCAGATATTTCCTGAGTCAATGGAAGTGCAGAGAGAACGAAAGTCACCTTCCTCACCAAGATGTGTGCTGCTCCCTCTCACTTTTTTTTATTTGGAAGTTTTAGGGTTTGTTTTATTGTTTGGTTGTAATAATTTATTTGGAAAGACTTGCCTGTCTTTCTTCAGATGAGAGCACTTTATCACTTTAGCACCAATATTTGTAATCCTGGGCCACGACACAAGATGCTGTGAAGACACCAACTATAAAGACAGTTCCTCTCCTGAAAAGTTTATAATTAAGTAGTTCACAAGAGATCTCAGTTGGACACAAAGAGAAAGAAGAGGGAGACCTGTGGTGTTACTTGGCAAGAGGTCAGAAAAATTGTCACCTGAACAATATCCTGTTGTTAGGAGATCACTGATAAGACCTGAATGACTAGATGACTGCTGTTCAGTTGTGCTTACCCATCCAATCTAACTCCAGAGGGAAAAACAGTGCTGGGCAGGATATCATGGCAACTCATGAGCACTGATTCTATTTTGAAGCCCGAAGCCCCTGAATATCTGGAGAAAGAAATCTCCCTGACCTTCTCAAAGCACAACATTTTGAGGGCTTTTTCTGCTACTCGTCTCTCACTTAAACCTTTTTAAAGTGATTGCCAAGGTGGGAAGAAGATCCAAAGATGAGAACTTACAGTTCTCTGAGGTCCCACAGGTGGAAAACTTGGAACAGCTGGAGAAGAAGATTGTTTCCTCCTCCCATGTGCCTCCTCCCTCTTCTAACCCATGTCTTGCCATGTAGTGCCTCCATACTCTTGGAATATTTTTATTTGATCTTAACTATAGCCAAGTCCTGTGCTACACTCCAGTAAGGCTAAGCTGGAAGGCCTGATGAGGAAATGCTGCTGGGAAACATCTGTGCTTTGTTTTATGCAACTGAAGAGTTAAAATTATTTTCATAAATACCATAATGTATAAAAGCTGTGAACACCCAACTGTAGTGTCAGACTTCCAAATTGAATAAATCTATTTGTCTCTCATATTAGTAAAAGTTATTTGAACAGAAATAGCACATTGTAACAGCCTAACAAGAAGCAGTCTTTCTGGTGACGTTTGAGACTGCTTTGCTCCACTGTATGGAAATATTTAGGACTTAAAAGATTTATATTACAACACAGCATTTTAAATGGCTCAGTACTGTTCCCAGTAAAGTCAAAGAGGATTTTTACCGTCAGCTTCAATGGAAATGGCATAAAGGCCAAGAGGCATTTTAACACAATTTTTTTTTTTCCTACTTTGTTCTAAGAGTCAAAAAGTTTCTCCAAAGTCCCCCCACACCTCAAAAAAAAATTTAAAAAAAATTAAAAATTAAGCATGTTATCAAGCACCAGTCCCTATCATAGCCAGACATTAACATCCATTGAGACCCCTGTGCAGGTAACAGTATCTGAGTATCCGAGTTCCACCACACACAGCACACTGGGCACAGAGAAACACAGTGTATTTGTAAGTGCATTATTGGAAAGCTTCTGTGTCCTTTTAGGATCCTTTCTCACGATATCCAACACATTGTCTTATTTGCTCTGAGACATAAATTCTCACCTTACACACACACTTCAAAGATAAAACTCAACACGAACTGGCAAGTGATAAAATCTGAGCCTTTAAAGGGATTTGACTTTGAGTAAACTCGGCAGTCTTTGATCCATTTTCTTTTTCTGTGATTGACAGATAACAAATTAAATGAGATAAATGAAGGAACAGTCCCATAAATTTTTTAAATCCACATTTTAATTTAAATATCACAAGAACAAACACTGTTTCTCTTCAACTGAGTTATACCACCAGCCTCCAGTATTAAAATGTTATTGTTTGTTGGTTTCTATGTTTTATGCTTGGGTTTTTTTAAAAATAATAGTTTAGGTCATGTATTTCTCTCTTCTATTGAGCCTTAAGTGACGTATGAGTAGCAAAAGCATATGTAGCTTCTTGATAAAAGTTTATAGTAAATCTGGAAATTACACATTCTAATATTTAGTTTGTTCTTCCATGTTCTATTATTTGGTTTTTGGCAGGGGAGGGGGAGGTGGGGGTGTTCCTCTCCCGTCTGTCAGATATTCCTCTGCTATAGTGCCCTAAATATCAATTTAACAGCAGAAGTTTTTATCTAAAGTATCCTCCACTGCATTTCTTAGTGGTGCATTTTCCAAAAAAACTTGTTTGACATCCGTTAAAATAGCAACTGCATCAGGACACCAGTCCTCACAAAGTTAACAATTATAAGCCAGGCAAACTGTCTATCTGCTCATCTTTTTAACTTCATCCACTGGATTTATCTGACCACAAACATTTATCTCAAACACCTGGTGTTTAATGAGCACGTCTAACAGCTGAAATGAAGAAAAAAATCACAGGAATTAAAACCTGCATTTCTCATTTAGCTGTATAGTTTCATATATTTAAAGAAAACAAAAAGAACCTAAGCTTGCAATGAAGCCACTGAGCTGGGACAAAGGTGATTTTAATTTTTTTTTTATTTTTTAATTTGCTGTTTGAGCAAAGTTTTTTGCAGAAGCTTAAGAACTGGCTAGTATGAAATTAATTTTCCACAAAATCTCAGATGGAATATGCATAGTATTAAAACAGGAGTCACCCAATATCAACATTCAGGCCTGTATCTTCTTTTCTCTTTTAATATAAGCAGTGAGTGGTTTCTGAAATACTTGCAATTTAGTTTTCAGCTGAGGCCATTTCAGTGAGTCAGGGAGAGGTGTGTAGGGTAAGCAGCTAAATTGCTTCCAAAATAGTCAAGCAGGAATTTAATGAATACTCGAGGACCCAACAGCTCATCAGAATTGAGAGTACAGTGTTTGGAAACAGACTGCTATAATAAACAAAGTAATAATAAAGATTTGCTCACCTGCTCTTTTATTATAATTTCTGTTCAGTACTTTTGTGTGTGTGTGTATATATATATGTACACATACACACACCATGTATGAATAAAAGAAGTCACACTGAACAAAACCCTTTCAAATTGCCTTCTGGATTATTTTTTTTTCCCAGTGAATAACCAACAAACATTGCCCTGAAAACTGTGTCTCAGTGGATAAGCACCAATGTTTACATCTGCAGATAAACACAAGAAACGCTCTTGCTGAAGTTTAAGGTTTATAAACCCCTGTTAATGGCAAGGTCTTCCATGATTTCCTGCAGGGTTTGCTGCTAGGGCTGGGGTTACTTATCGTGGTGCTGCCCTCCCCCCGGCTGAGCAGCAGGCAGGTGCTCAGCACAAGCCCAACGCAGCCCTGGGGGTGTGTGGAGCTGTGTGTGTCCCAGCCTGTAGGTCCCACGAGCAAGGATGTCCCAGCACAGCACCCCACACGACGGCACAGAAACACAGCAGGCACCAACTCGACGGTGCCCCCTGATAGTTGCCATGGGAATCCTAACTCTGGATTTCCTTGTGGCCCCGTGTGACAGCAACCTTGGCGGTGGGGCCTCCAGACTGGGGAAGGCTTTGCACCCTTGAGGGGCAGAGCTGGACACTCCAGGGATCAATATCACACCCATTTGAGCGTTTTACTTCTCTTCTTCTTTCCGTGCTTCAGCGTTGTTCTTTTTTTGAAGAGCCCGAGGTGACCCTTGAAGCTCAAACGCAGCCGGACAAACTTTTATCCCGGCCAATGATGAGGGGAAAACACGCTAATGTCACGCAAACGTGATCCAGTGACTTAATTAGAACCAAGTTAGCAGAGACTGAGAGAAGCTGTAAATCTCCTGAGACTCCTCAGGGGGGGCTGTTCCGGGAGGGTGAAGCGCTGGGAAAGGGCAAGACAAGGACGGCAAAAAAAAAACCAAACCAACCCCAACCCACAAACAGAAAACAAACCAAAAAAAAGTTAAAAAAAAAAAAACACCACGCATTTTTCTGTATAGAACAGGCGGCACCACAGCCCTTCATATGAGACAAGTCAAAGTCTGCACCTATTTTTTGTCACTGTAGTCCAAAAGAGAGAGCCCAAAGAGTTAATTTCCAGCGGTACTTCCAAGGCGGCAGCGGCCTGGGAAGGCTCCCGGCGCCCTCTGGTGCGAGGCAGCAGCACTAGTGGAAATTTCCTCTGGAAACCAGCTTTGTTTCAAAGTTCAGACAGATGAAAATGACTCTTAAACGTGCCGACAGGACGACGGGTTATTTCCCTGAGCGACGAGGCGGGACAAGGGAAGCCTTGCTGGGGGGGCAGCTTAGTTTGGGGGTTATGGGGAGGGAAGGGGGAAGGTTGCTTTCTTTTTCACTATGAGCGTGATGGTTTTGTCTTGGTTTTTACCCTTATTTCTGCTCCGGAGTCTCATGTTGAGCCAGCTGCGATACGAGGAAAGGGCAGTGAGTGAAAACATCACAGGCTCCTCAGAATAATGGTTGTTGCGTGACAAGCATCTGGGGAGTGGGGGGGAAAGGGAAAAGAAAAAAAAATAATTAAAAAAAATCGCTATGCATGCCTGTTTCCCTCCGGTCTGGAGTTTCCAAGGGAGGACAAGGCTAAACAAGCACGGAGAAGAAATGTCTTCTTCCTACATGACTTTAATACTAAGCGGGAAGAGCCTAAAAAAAAATTAAAGCATTCTTGAAATGAAGAACATCTCCCTTAAAATTGAAGGCACTGCAGTCGACACTCTTATTTTAATTGCCAGGACACTGAGGGACTCCTCTCTCCTACCAGTCTGCGATTTCACTTCTTTTTTCTTTTTTCTTTTTTTTTTTTTATTTTCGTGCTTACAATAAATAACAGGGATTTCTAGCTACTTTTCAGAAACAAACCGCACAAGCACACACACACACACAAGCCTACCAATAAACGAAAAGGGGATGACAGCTCGAAATGGGAGCACGAACCGCTGGGGTATTCCTTTAGGTACCTGCTGGGGAAATACGGGCTGGTTTTAATCTCTAAAAAAAACCTGAGGGATGGGGAGGGGTGATTGGGG
>NW_009954185.1:6908985-6911101 GCF_000747805.2 Chaetura pelagica | reverse complement strand
GATGGGACACGCACACCTGCAGCCGCCCCCCCCAGCTTAGCTTACGTTCCCCCTCGCCGCGGAGATGCCCTGCAGGGATGGGCGATGGTCCCTGTCGGTACCTGGGTTACAGCGATGATGTTAACGGGGTTTTTCTCTCGCTTTTGCCCGCATCTCTTCCACTCGGCATCCTTTCGACGGAGGCAGCCGGCGCTGGGTTTCTCCCTTGGCAAATGATAAATTTACATTTCAAAACAAATCTAAGAGTTGGGTTGTTTTGCTGTGGGGTTTTTTTTTTTTTTTGGGGGGGGGAGTTGTAGGTTTGGGTGTTTGTTTTTGTTTGTTTGTTTAGTGCTGGCTTTTGGTTTTGTTTTGTCTTTTTTTTTTTTTCTTGAGGGAACTTTTGTTGTTGTTGGGTTGGTTTGGGTTTTTTGCTTAAAAGGAGACTTCTAAAGTAAGTGCTTTCACCTCTGCCCCGAACTGCTCTTGAGAAAGTTTGGGGAAAAAAGCAGCAAGTCCCGGACCGTCGCTCTGCTTTTTGTATACCAACCAAAACACATTCCCCTGCGAGAAATAACAATACAAAACTCAACGCAATTTGTTGAACAAAAGTCAACAGATTTCTACTGTCAAGGTGCGGGCGGGGGTCCGCTCCTCACCTGGCTTGCAGACATGTACAGGTGCCACTCTTCCCCTCCGAGCTCCTCATCGAAGTGCTTTAACAGGGAACAGATCTTTTTCTTTTTTTTTCTTTTTCTTTTACTTTTGAAGGGACCTATTTTGCAGCCAGCCATAAGTCAAAGCAAATTGTCGCCGAATATATGTAGGAAGGGTGATGCGCGGGCGGATTTGTCCTGTTAACAGGACACAGGAAGAGCCGGGAGAGCAAAGGTCTGCCCTGAAGACAACGTGGGATGTTACTTGGGGTAGTATTTTAAGGACGGGCACTGGAAATCGGTACTTCGTGCATGCTCAAACCCGTCGTTATTTCGCGTTAAATAACATTTTGGAAGAAGCTCCCCCGGCTTTTCTGCTGGGAGGATGCAGGATTATTTGGAAGCAGTAGTAAAATGGGGGCGGGGGACGGAATGAACACAGACGAGAGCTCCCTGTTGGGAACCTAATCAACATTATAGATTATAAACGTTCCACTATCAAGGGTTGCTTTGCCGCAATTAGTTTTAAATCATAAACATATAAATACAGGAACTAATTACGAGACCGCATCGGAGTTTATCTGGAAATGACTGGAAAGTAACCAACCATTCCCAAAAACTGTCATTGCCTTCCAGGAAAGCCTGTTGATGCTGAAGAATTTATAGTTGGCGGGGGAAGAAACCGCTGTTCCTGTGCTCAGAAGGCAACACAAGATGAATTCCTAAAAATCCCGATCACCTAATTGTTACTTTTATAGGTGGAATATTGGCTGAAACCGTAGACATTAAAGACCTCTTAGTAACAGGCTATTACAGACGTAAGGAGCATTTTAAATACGACTCCAACAGTTTAACAAGAAAGTATTTTAGCTAATTAGATTTTTTTTTCATTAATTATTTTCACAACAGTGACTTGGCGAAACAAGATTTCAGCATCTTTGTTTGTAGGTTGTTGAGGATTTAATTTCGGTTTTGATTTAATTCAGGCTTTTACTGTGTTTTGTTGGGGGGGGTTATCGCATATTTTGTGTCCATGTTTATTACAGTTATTAATTTTCAGAAGAAAAAAACAACAACAAAGATAAGGAGGCGATAAGGACGGCCTGACTATACTTCTTTATTAAAGACAGAACTTCTATGGACTTAGGCAGGAACAGAATGAGGCCCTACAGGAAAGTCTGCTGGGTGTCCCTTGTGCAGGAGCCAAGTTCATTTTCCATTCTGAGAGGAGAGACGGACACCGACCCGCACGCATCCAGCCCAGCTCTCCCAGGCGGTGCCTCAGTGGCGGGGCTGGAAGCCGTCCCTGTACCTTCCCAGGGACGGGCTCTCACACCGGGAGGAGCGATGATGCCCCTTTCTCTGCCCCTTTCTCTGCCCAAGAGCCGAGACCCGCTCCGGCACCTCTCCCTGCCAGCACCCAGCCTGGCGCGGCCGTGGGAGAGCACAGGGGACACGGGTGGCAGCTGCCCGCCGGCAGC
>NW_009954185.1:6903711-6906350 GCF_000747805.2 Chaetura pelagica | reverse complement strand
GTGGGAGCAGGACCTGCCGACAGCAGGACCGACGGACAGACCGACAGACAGACAGACATGTTAGCGGGCTCCCAGCCGGCGTGTTTGCCTGTTTCTCGGGAAGCGAATATTGGCCACGCAGCAAAAAAACAAGCCTGGCGCTTCACGGATGTTCCTTCCACGGCGTGAAGGGGCTTAAACCGAATTATCAAGTACCCCGCAATATTCTGCTTTCATTCACGTTTCAAATAAATTATTGTATTAACGACCCATTAACTGTTTTAATGACCCGTGTTATTTAATCACCAATGCACCGTGGAAATTACTATTTATTTCAACCTTCATTGCAGTTTCCAGTCACCCTCCCCTTACCGTGGGTCTAACATGCACTAAGGGACGAAAGCAAGAAGGCTCTAAACTAGAAAAGCACAGAGTGAGTCCCACAGATTGACAGACAAACACGACACTTAGGCTCCTAGTTCCATTTTTAATACAAATAATAGTATTTTCCCACTCCCTAAGCACTCACTATCCCCGAGATGTGCCTGGAAGGTGCCGGATACAGAAGCCAGAGAACAGGCCACCTTTCAAAAAGGCCTAACTATGGATTTAAATAGCTTCACCTGAAGCATCTATGTGAACAAACAAGAAGCCCCTACGACTTATTTTCGATCTCAGATTCACTGTACCACGCTCCAAAGATGACACAAACAGATGTGAGCACTGTAGTGACAGCGGGAGAAAGTAAAGCCATAAAAAAAAAAAAAAAAAAAAAAAATAGACAAAAATAAAAAAAAAAAAAAAAAAAAGAGGCTATCATAAACGAAAAACGATTATTTTAGGGGATGTCAGCACAGTGCCAGCCGCACTGCAGAGCACGATCTGCAAACTCTCTCACTCCCCCTGGGAACACAGCCTGTCCACCCCTACGGCCGTCCCAGTAAGGGTCTCGGCGCTGCTAAACTCATCTGCAACTCGCCGAGGCACCCGCTCGCGGAGCGGGTATGTACGGAACAAGGGTCACCAACTAATAACCCTGTAGCAAAACTGCCGGGGGACGAGAACCGAGTGATGCCCCCGACACCCCCGATATATTTTTTGTCCGGGTCCGGCCTTTGCAAGCGAGGAGAATTTTACTCCTAGACGGGGGGGGACGGGACACACACACAACCCCTTCCTCAGTCCCCTAAAACTTCACCGCGCTCTGCCTGAAACCCAGCCCCGTGCCTTAGCTTTCGGACTTCAGATACGGTGGGACAGATTCAGCCCACGGAGGAAGAGAGGAAACCACGGCACCAACAGGGTGCCAGGGACCGAAGCTGGGACCCTCTGGTCCTTGTGCCCCGGCCCATGCCGGGTTGGGCTGGGCACGGAGGGGGGTCAGCGGGGCTGCAGGATCGGGCCCAAACGCTTCGCTCCCTCAGCGGTGATTCAGCAACAGAAACAGCCAACAGAAATTGCCGCAGAACTGCAAACACTGTCGAGATGTCGGTAAAGCAAAGGAAAAACAAACAATAAAAAGCGCCAAGAGAAGCCGGAGGGGAGCGGTTAGCGGCACAGCACGACGTGCTCCTCGCCGAACTGCTGCTCGGATGTTCCTCCACGACGCGCCCACCGCGAAGGGAATGAACCTTTATTTCCCACCCCCCCCGGCAGCGTCTCTTGCCTTGCTCTGCACAAGGCAGCAACTCTGTCTCTCTGTGCTAGGCCTTCTTGTACGACGTCCCCAAACAGCTCAGCGTTAAATACAGGGTATGTTGAGACATTCTGACTGAGGTTTATTTTATATTTTAAAAAAACAACAACCCAATACCCTGCATCTGTAACTGCATCGGGGTCAAATTAGACCCGAGGTAACGCACAGTCTGTAGGAGAAGCAGCTATTTTCTAGCCAGGCATTGTCTTTATGTCTGGTTTATACAGCGCTTAGTAAAATGGATTAAGCAGAACGATCCCTCGGTGACTCTAAGCAGTATGATAAACCCCAGCGATCAGCCACGGCCGTACCATTCCCTGCGTTACACCTCCGGATTATTTGGTGATGGTTCATTCCCCCGTCACTGCCTCTGCTCATGACGAACGACCGCGGGGTCGGCTGCCGGGATTAAAATGCACCGTCTAACCCGGGGAAAGTTTGAAATCCCAGGACTGACCTTCCTTCTCACAAACGATTAAAAAAAACAAATCGCAGCGTTCGGGACGCGCGCGTTTCTCCTCCCGCAATAAACTCTTAGGAAAGCCGTGACATGGAAGCAATGCATGTGCTTTTAAATCACGGATGTGATGTTTCGGAAGGATTGGTATGATTTCAGCAACTTCGTCTTTAAAAACACCCTTCGGGGCCGCTTGAGCGGTCACTTGAGGCGGACAGGAGCTGTCTTGATGACGGCATTTTGGTTCGTGTGTTTGAATCAGGAATAAAGGCAAGACAAACCGAGGGGAGCCCCGCGGCAGGAGCGCTCACCCCACCAACACACCCTCGGCCTTTCTCAGCACAGGGACCACGGAGGCCCCGGCCCTCGCGCGTAAGAAGGGGCTGAGCGGAACGCAGCACTTACACCAAGTAGGAATAAAAACACTAACTCGGGGGCTGCGGAGGAGCCGAGGCAAGTGCTGCGGGGACGAGGGGACGTCCCGGCGCTGGCGCCCGCGCTTTCGAG
>NW_009954185.1:6883312-6901049 GCF_000747805.2 Chaetura pelagica | reverse complement strand
CCTCCCGCCCCACCGCCGGCCCCCCCGGGGGCGAGAGAGACCCCCGGTCCCGGGGGGCGACAGAGACTCCCGGGACCTCCCCTGGGGGCACCGGGCAAAGCCGGGGGAAACAGGCACGGTTAGAAACGGAGCATTTGTTCATTTAGTGGTTAAAAAACCGAACAAACCAAAACAATCATCATTCAAAGCGGGTCTGGCATCCTACCGTGTATGTTCTCTCCCCCCCCTGCCCCCTACGTATCGTTTTTGTCAGGATTTTGTCAAATGTGTTTTATTTGCAGCTGGAGCGTTTTAAGGCAAAAGTGCCGAGTTGCCACGTAACATGAGAAGTTTGAGTTAGACTCACCTGACTCGCAGAACACAGGTGTTTTGTTGTGGTTTTTTTTTTCTTCTCATTAATTTCAGAAGTAAGTGCCTGTTTAATCAGCACCTTGTGCTGGTTTACAGTTTCAGCCGACAGCTCCGAACGTCAGGTGGCCAATACCAAAAATACCCATCCAGGTTGTGTAATCCAGAGTTGAAAGTACTCCTGTGATGTCACAGAGGTGATGGCTTATAAAATATTTTCATCTAGTTAGGAAGCACTAAGAGGATTCCGGCAAGGAACAAAAAAAGGCAAGGAAGCTCAGTTTGAATTATTTATGTGCTGTGAACTGTCATGATTGCTGCTGAAAGTACAAAAATGCAGGCTTTGTTCACTTTTAATTTTTAGGCCCTAATTCTTTAATGCAAATGCTTGTGAAAGGGGCTTAATTATGCAGGTAATCAAGATTTTATTCTACGTTTACTTTTAAAAAGCAAAGATTAGCTGATATTGCGTACATTGTTGCTGGCACAGGGTTCACCCACTGAAATGCTGTTTTAAGGGATGAACGTGGTTTGGGATTTCATTAAAGGACAAAGGGGTATGGATGGATTCGGGCCTTGCATAAACTGAGGAATGCAATCCATGGCAGCATTGCTGGGGTCAGCTGGCATGGCTTGCTGTCCTGCAAGGTTGGTTTGGGTTGGAAGGGACCTTAAACATCATCTAGTACCAACCCCTCCTGCATGGACTCCTCCCACAAGATTAGATTGCTCAACGTCCCATCCAACCTGTCCTTAAAGATGGGGCATCCATAACTTCCCTGTGGTTTGGGTTGGAAGGGACCTTAAACATCATCTAGTACCAACCCCTCCTGCATGGACTCCTCCCACAAGATTAGATTGCTCAACGTCCCATCCAACCTGTCCTTAAAGATGGGGCATCCATAACTTCCCTGGGCCACCTGTTCCAGATGTCCTCCGTCAGCATCGAGTGCTCCTCTTCCCCCTCCTTTTGCATACAAAAATATGTACCCCGGCATGTGCCATGAGGAAGTGGGGAGTTTAGGGGCTGTTTTGTTTTGGGAGGAGTGAGCTTGGGAGCCAGAGGCAGGAGTAAGACCCTTAATTCCACCATTTTGGAAAGCTGGGATGGCCTCTGTCAGGGTGCTGCCTGGTGCCCTCAGGGGTCTGTCTCCTGATGGGAAGGTGCTTTATTCGTTACACAGTGTCGTGATGCTTTATTTAGCTGCTCTGTTCCCACTTGCTTCATAAATGCCTGGGCGTGGGGATGGTGTTGAGTGTCTGAGTTTGGGTGTGAAAGCACACCGAGCTAGTGGTGACGAACCACCATGTGAGGAAGCTCAACTTCTGTACCTAAATGCTACACTGTATCGTTTCATTCAATTATGCTGTCAGAAGTATCACAAAATAACACCAAGAGTGAGCACCATTTGCACATCAAAAAATGTTTAATCACACCTCATTTGATCAGGTAAAGAAATAAAGCCATGCCCTACATAATGCCTTTTTGGAGTTGGAAAAAGGGAATTGTTGGATGCCTCTGTCAAAAGATCTGAACCTGAAGAGTTAAGGAGTAATATTACTTTATTTGTGGTCCAAGGACAAGAAAATTAGGTTTATTATGCCAGGGCATTATTTTAAAATGTTAGGACAAGAGCTAGAGGTCTGTGGAATCGGCATCCCTAGTCCTTTGGAGGCGTCGTGGCTCTTTCATCTTCCTCTCCCCCAAAATTGCTCCACTCCAATTGCTCAAAGCACCCTCTAGGCAGCAGGGAGGGGTCCGCGCCAATTTAAAGAGCTGTTTTATTTCAGACTGACAAAAATGTGCTACAGAGTCTGTCTGAAGCACATAGAGCAACTAAAAGTTTTCACTTTTTCTGACCAAAGCCGTTTCCTCAGCTGTCCCTCAACAGCCACTCCTTGCCTCAGGAAAAGGAAGACCTAGGCCCTACCCACCTTTCCCCTACCAGCTGGTTTGCTGGCAGTTACCCTGAAGGAAAAACAGACCTCTTACGTTTGTGAGTGAGTGTTATGTTTTTAAATCACTGCTGAGACTGGTGGTTAAACAGCATTCACAGTGTGGCAGTTGTTAGAAGGAAAAGACGGTGGCAGGGACGGTTGGTACAGCAGGGAAAAACTCCACACGTTTTATGGCCAGTCACATTCAGTTAGATGAACACCATCATGCAACCAATTTTATAGAAAATTGTACAGAAAATACTTGTAGTAAATATACATTTACTATTTACAAAGAGTAAATAGCCTTCTCAAGTAATAGTAATAGAAATAGTAATGCTTCTCTTAATTAGCATTAGTATTAGCATAGTATTTTTCAGCCAACTTGAAGGAAGACATCCTGTTGTGAACAGAACCAGTCCAAGCACACCCTTTTTTTTTTTTTTTTTTTTAAGATAACTTCTGCAATCTAAGGAAGACTGCTTAACCCTTGTTAAAATAAGTCACGATGAGAGAACCTGCATGTTTGCATCTTCTGGTGACATTTACTTGAGACAGGAAAGGAGAAGAAGGAGAAATTAAGTTCAGAAAAAAAATATCTCATCGACCCCCTTATTTTGTGAAAACATGATGAAACATAAAGAAAAAAAAGCTCATCATAAAAATGCATGCAAACCAGATAACCAGCAGCACTTGAAAATGGAACGATAACATTCTTTTTACTTCAGTACAACAGTGAGGTATCACATAGGACAGTTTAGAGATGGTTTACAGAATGCCCACACTCAGGACTTGCAAGCCACAGGGTTGCATGCTGTGCTGTAGTTACATCAACGAAGCCATTACACTGCAAATCCCTTTGTAGATACTGTAGTATTAGTGTGACTTCCGAAGAAACTTCCTGCCTAAGGACAAAAAGGGGAAGGGGGGGGATCAGACATCTTCTTTTCTCTCTTATGTCACATTCAGTTTCTCAAAGCATTGTTTCTCCTGCCCCAGGGATGGAGGCCACTTCCAGCTTTGGGTGGCTAGAAGAAGAAAGGGCCAGGAGCTGATCTTCAATTGTATGGAGTGAACAGCAACAGATGGAGAAGTAGGAGACAAATGAATTGTTCCTTCCCTTTCTGGATCTCTCTCTGGATTTAATTATCCAGTGATTTTGTAGCTGTTAACTGATGGATGTGCAGTCTACCAGTGCCTTCTGGCTAATCCACTTTGGGGCTGTATTAGATTGGTTGAAAAATGATTGAATTAGAATATTTAGCTGTAACAAAAAACAATAGTGGGAGAATGGGGAAATCTATGGGAAAAGTATTATTGGTATCAACAGAAGAAGCTGAATTTCAGTTTCTAAGGGGTAAATCTGAGTTTCAGTTACATTAGTCCAGCACCACAGAGAGTTGCGCTCATTCCTACAAGATTGAGAATTACATCAAAGAAAAAAATGAGAGACAGAAAAAAATATAAAAAAATTAATAGGATCTATGGTCTTGTGGTTTGGTAGGAATCCAAACAGAGGATATTTAATTTGGTTTGTGTGGTCAGCAGCATCTTGTAAACCCAGATGCAGAACACAGAGAGTGCTAAAACTGTAACAACTGAAGGGAAAGAAATGGAAAGTTGTAGACCTATCAAAAGAAATATAAGTGAGCTCCTTTAAATAAGTACTCGAGGTTTACACAACTGGAGATGTATCTTATGCTGTAAGAATTCTCTCTCTCGGTGTGTGAAGTTTTTATTCAATGAATCATGCTTATATGAAAAAAAAAGCCAACAACCCCAAAACAAAAACCCACACCCAATAGGCCAAACCCCAGAATGGTGCTTAAACAAGGGTGTGTTTTGACACTGTGTATCCATTCTCATGCTCTAATCTTTCAGTACTAGTTTACTCTTAAAGCAGTGATTTGGAGTTGGGCACCGAGTAAAACAAGGGATTCTCAGTATACCTTAAGGTCCAAGGAAACTTGCTTAGTGTATATGTTTATTTAATATTTTCTGCTTAGTGCAACAAACACACTGAGTCTTTTGGCAGAAGTGTGAAAATTGTTTCTCCGTCAATGGAATGCTTTCATCATCCTGAAATATTTCCTCCATTTTCTGCAAGAAACTGGGATAGGAAGGTATTTTTTCATACAGACTGTTTGCATACTGAGAAGTAGTAAGTTTCTGGAAACTTCAGTACTCTTAGGAAAGATAGATCTATCATTATTTTAGTATCCTGTGTTTCTGAAGGGAGTAGAAATGGCCACTAAAAGCAGAGACCCTGTACCTCCACAGAATTCCCTGAACAAGCCAAGACTCAGGGAGTATCACTACATCTCACAAGGTATATATGACATCTTCCACAAAATAAGCCTGATCCCCTTACTTGTTCCTGTCCTTGAGAAGCAATGCTAATTTTTCCCTATTTTGCCCATATCAGTAGTCAGATAAGGAAAGGAAGGCCTCTTAGGTGAGAACACCACCAGCAATATTCCTTATAAGGAATAACAACTGATGTGGTGACTTGCATCTACAGATGACTAGCATTTACAGATGACTTCTTCAGTAGCACTTTTATTACCAATTTGATTACAAAGACCAGCCAATACTCTGTTCTTTATGCAAGAAAGTCTTAACAACCTTCTCAGTAATGACATCAAAACTTACCTGTTACCATTTGCAAGCCATGAAGACAAATGTCTAGCTCACAGTTACAGCACTTCCCATTCAGCAGAGCTGGCTCAAACATGTAAAGGAAGTGGTGTAGATATATCATTTGACTTTGCTTTTGCTTCTTTTGTATGAGACTACTGCAATCCATTTAGGTTTTTCATCACTAATAGTATCACCACTGTCTTTCATAGCACTCTGAGCAGATAACAAAGTACACAGAGAAGAAACTAGGATGCCCTTACCTCCTCACTGAGGCAGGAGGCACAGTGATGGAAACTACTCACACAAAGTCATTCAGTAGGCCAGTGATTCAGTGCAAACTAGCATTACCCATGTCAAATTCAGTATACTAAGATTTCCTTAATGTCATGACAAACAACATGAACAATGACTAGCTGAAGTAACATGTGACAAAGAATTAAAAGGCAGAAGGCAGCCCCTTGCCAGTGGTTTGATTTCTACAGGTAATGGTTGTATTATTTTACTATGTTACCAGCAGGATGCCTTGACAAACAGTGTAACAACAAAATAACTGCAACCGAGTTGGTTTCTCAGCATCTACAAGGAAGACCATCAGAAAAGGCACACAAGTCTGACAGAGGTAATGGATTCTGATTTCAAAAAAGGAGCTATAGCCATGGAAATCAGTAGCAGAAACAGAAAATTACTCAGTAATCCCAGAATTACTACATTTGCTATAGTATTACACTTTTGAAAACAGTATTTATTTTTATTTTCAAAATATAGTTGTTGAGTTACAAAAAAAATCAGAGAAATACCAAGAAATGCTGTACTTCCTGTATGTTTTCAGTACAATGGTTCATTTTACCAAAGTGCTTCTCTTTCGTTTGGTTCCAAAATCCTTCTTTCCTTCACTCTTACTCCAATTAACACATCTCTTCTATTTCCACTGTCTGCCGACTCTCTTCTGCACTCCATTTTTCTATTATATCACTGTTCATTCCCAATTTTTCTGAAAATTGCTACCTCACATTTTCTGTTCTCTTACAATCCTTTTTTTGTAAATGTGTAAGTATAATAGCCACCCTTAAAGCTCTTTGAAAACTTACTGTCCTATATAAATTCTTCCAAAGCACATACTTAATGCTACATATAGAAAACAGATTGCTCTGTGTTATGACACCAAGAAGGAAGATTTATTAATAGGGGAATCTTTACAGGAGCTGACACAATGCAGTTCAAAGGAATGACAGACAATTAAGATTTGGTTTTCACATTACAAAGGAAAAGTACCCACACAACAACAGCACGGTTGAAAAGAACTTTCTAGAAAATTACATGTTTGTTGGGTTTTTTTATTGCCAGAAGTAAATGGACACCTACAGCTGTCAGCCAAATGAGGGGTTTGCACCCTTACCTCTACTCTCCATTGGTTGTGAGAGACATTGTTCTTGTGCAAAGTGGGACATTGCCCAGTAACCAAGTTATGACTTTCTAAAGGAAGAAAAAAATATAATAAGGAAACATTTAGCCAAGTGGCTGTGTTTGATAAAAGCAATAAATACATTTGCAGTTCATGGTTCATGGAGACTCAGTAGGCTATGGTGTATCAATCAACTGTAGTTTGAAAGATCCCTGTTATACCAGTCAAAGAGCAAAAGAAAAGACCATGTTAGCTCTGGCATGGACACAAACAAGCCCATAATGAATCTGTGAATAAAGCTTTCTATCACTTTAAAGGGAATAAGTTACTCAGCATAACACTTCCCTGCATCCAGAGGCCCTGCAGACACAATGTGAAGTGGTGAGGAACATCCTGCAGAGGGGTACTAGATTTCAGGGCTCTACTCTGGATATGGAAGGAGTTTGGGGACTAATAATTTAAAGTTGGTAATCAGCAATTCTGTGTTGTAGTGCCAGCTCGGGGAGGAGAAAGAGTTTGTGTAATAGCTTAACACAAAAAATGACACAATCTACCAGTCAGGATTCCTAGATTCTTTACTGCTTTGTTTCTCTAGCTAGACCCGACAATAGAAAACCATATAAAAAAAGGAAGAATTATCATTGTCTTACATGCATTGCCATATATACAGAGACCTTTTCTAAACGTTTTTTTGGTGAGAAGTATGTATTTTCTTTATTTGGGGCCTTATGAGTGAACATAGCTACTTTACAGCTACTCTTTTTTTTACATTAAAAATCTCCATTGACAGATGATATTGTCCCACCATTTCCTACTAGCACAAACAGCATTCCTTATTAATGTTTGTGTCACAGCATCATGTAAAGGTCACAAAGTTAGTCGTGCTAACCCTTGTAGGAATGTGTAGAAAAATGTTAATTGCCTGCACCAAAAGAGGACTAAAATTATTTCACTTACACCCTAGTGTGAAACCTGTCTGTCCTACAGGAACTGTTTATACTTTCTCCAACGATGCCCCAGTTCTTCACTTTTCTGGAGGCACAAGTACAGATACACAGTGGCACTTCTACTTATTTCCTGCTTTCTTTTTCAAAAGCAGTAAGATAAATTTATTCCAGACAAACAGACAAACAAAGACTTGGTACTGAGGCAGGGTCTTGGAGACTTCGTTTGCTGAAGCAATGAGAGAACTGATTTCTGCTGTGTGCTCTACTTGTTTTGCCATCATGGATGGCAGGTATCACAGGAGCCCAGCACCTGCCAGCCCAGTGTCTTACAGAATTTATTTTGCATATTTCCTTAGGTCACCTGTCCTCATGCATTTCAGCTTTCAGGGAGCACACTACATGAGGGAGAGATGGGGGCTATGGTGGCCACACAATGGTTTCAGAGAATCCTAGAATGGTTTGGATTGTAAGAGACTTTTAAAGGTCATCTAGTCCAACCCTCAATGCTGGAGTGCAGGTGTCATGCCAGGAAGACATAATAAGGAAGCTACTGCCCTTTGGGGGCAGTACTGCCCTTGCTCAGTTAGCCTGTGCTTGGTTTGGAAAGAATATTTTTAACATCTTTTATAATGCATGTAAGGTATGGTAGGGCTGCATCCAAAAAAATGCTGAGAACCTTCAGCTCCAATGAAGGTGATGAAAGAGTAGAGGCAGTCAACACCACTTCAGACTTAGACCCTGGTTTCTACAGACATCTTGTACTGAGATTAATCAGACCCAGTATTTAAGAAAAGAGTTAAATCTGAAAAGTAAAGTATGTGCTTTTAAATATCTCATAAATTGCTTATAACTGCACAAAATACCGCAGGGTGCATGTGAGCACCCCCACGTGAAGCTGAACTGCAGCCAGATAAAATATCCTGCAGCTTTTGCTGATAATCCTGATGAAAGAAAGGCTTATTGTAATAGAAAGAAAATGTAGGAAAGATTTGTAGATAAGTGATCATCATAATTCAGCGACCTGGGGGAGGACATGACACAAACAACATTATTTGATGAATTGTTAAAAACTGTAAGAGGAAGAGAGAGAAACCTTTCTAGATTATTTCCAAAGTATGGTCATTTCTATATAAATAAGTGAATATAGCCAACGTAATTTTATCACAGAACTGCAGTGTGACAACAACATAGCTACATTAGTCGAAACCTGGTACACAAGGAGGCAAAGATTAAAATATCAGTGTAAAAGAGACAAATGTTTTGGAAAGCAGATGAAGGGTGAGTGAAGGGTAAATTTAGTTGGACATAGCTTTATAAATTACTCATTAGGCACCATCTTCACCTGACAACCTCTTTAATGGGCAGGTTTTTTAGATTTAAGACACTAGAAATAGATCAGACTCTTAAGAAGCAAGATAATGAATGGACTGTCATTACCGTAGATTTAAATGAAATGCAATCCCTCCTAGGTAAGAGCAGTAGATGGTCCTTGATGATGGCTGGGTGAAAGAGACAGAAAGCTAAACAAATCAATGTCCTCATGTTTGGGTTGGCAACGTTAGTATCATCAATTCTGTGTTTTCAAAACTAATGCCTGAACTCCCCCTCTCCCTACTCCCATTATTAGATTTACTTTTAAAAAAATCACAATCATTTTAAAAATAGCAAATCTAGATGTGTTTTCTTTTCTTAGAAGGCCATAGTTTGTGGAAGGAGGGGGGAAAAAATCACATTTAGGAGCTTTTCTTGGCATCTCACATGTATGGGAAAAAAATCCAGAGGTTCTCATCTGTTATTTAAAAAGGTCAAGCATTAGAAGGCATGTGATTAGCTTTTGAAATCTAGCAATGATGTACTGTCGAGTGTACATAAATATGGATCATCAGAGTAATTTAAAAAAAAAAATACACAAACTTGATAGATGTTACTTTTATTCCAAACAGGAAGGCACACATTCATACAGATTTATCTCAAAATAATAAGCAGTATACCATAAAACAAATTAGTAATTTCAATATTATTAAAGCCTATAAAGTCCTGTATTTATATGCAGAGATGGTTATCAAGTCCTTTAATGAGTTATTCTTAGGAAAAAGTTAATGTTTAAAAGCTCAATTACAAGATAAAAAATATGACCCAAACATATGGCTGAGTTTCTTATTGGTTGCTGAAGTCTGTTGAATATTTTCTAGATAAGAGAGGAAAAGAGATGCTATTTTGTGGTTTTCTGCACTTACTGTCCACCTTGTTCCCCTAACAGCAGACTGCACCAGAAAGCTGGAGCTGCTATAGCAAGAAACAGATGTGCACTTTGACTCTAGACCTGAGATTTCTGGGAAATGTAGTTTAGAAATCAGAAAGGGAAATAACCACAGGTTTTTAATATGGTTATTTGCAAGTAGTGAAACTACAAGATTTTTTATGCTTAAATGCAGTGTTGGTTCACTGGTCTAGTGGCTACCCCACAGAGATGTGTTTCTCCTGATGACAGAAACACAGTTAACAATTTGTCAGAGAGATTATGGGTAATAACTTTGAAAGCAGTAAGATGACCTGCTAAAGAAGATTCACTTCATGAAGCTGTATCACCAGGGATATACTAAGAAATGAAAAAAGTGATCAGCTCATCCACGCTGTGGTCAAGCTGATGGGAAATGAGTAATCTCCACACCTCTCAAATTAGGAATGAGTACATTCACAGAATCACAGAATCATCATGGTTGGAAAGGACCTCTGAGATCACTGAGACCAACCATCAGCATAAAAAAATTAAACAAACCTCCCCCCCCGCCCAAACCGAACAAAAACAACCACACACACTCCATCAAAAAACACTCTCAAAAAAACCCCCACACCTTCAGCCACTAGAGCATGCCCTGAAGTGCCACATTTATACATTTCTTGAATACCTCCAAGAATGGTGACTCAACCACCTCCCTGGGCAGGCTGTTCCAGTGCCTGACCACTCTTTCAGTAGAGAAATTCTTCCTAATATCCAATCTAAACCTCCCCTGCCACAACTTCAGGCCATTTCCTCTGGTCCTGTCATTACCCACCTGGGAGAAGAGGCTGAAACCCACATCCCTACAACCTCCTTCAGGCAGCTGTAGAGGGCAATGAGATCTCCTCTCAGGCTCCTCTTCTCCAAACTAAACATCCCCAGTTCCCTCAGCCACTTCTTGTATGACTTGTTCTCTAGGCCCTTCACCAGCTTGGTGGCTCTCCTGTGTGTTCAGAACTGCACACAGGACTCGAGGTGCAGCCTCACCAGTGCCCAGTACAGGGGCACAATCACTTCCCTACTCCTTCTGGCCATGCTATTCCTGCAGCCCAGGATGCTGTTGCCTTCTTGGCCACCTGGGCACACTGCTGGCTCATGCTAAGTCAGCTGTCAACCAGCACCCCCAGATCCTTCTCTACCATGGAGCTTTCCAACCAGCACCCCTGCGTCCTTTTCCTCTGGGCAGCTCTCCAGCCACTCTTCCCCAAGCCTGTGGTGCTGCCTGGGGTTGTTGTGACTGAAATGCAGGACCCAACACTTGGCCTTGTTGAACCTCATACAATTGGCCTTGGGCCATCGATTCAGCCTTTCCAGGTCCCTCTGCAGAGCCTTCCTACCCTGGAGCAGATCAACACTCCCACCCAATTTGGTGTTGTCTGCAAACTTACTGAAGGTGCACTCGATCCCCTCATCCAGAACACTGATAAAGATGTTGAACAAGAGTGGCCCCAAAATTGAGCCCTGAGGGACAAGCACTGGTGACCAGCCACTAACTAGATCTGACCCTGTTTACCACAACTCTCTGGGCCTGGACACTCAGCCAGTTTTTTACCCAGGGGAGTACACTTGTTTATGCCGTGATTCGCCATCTTCTCCAGGAGAATGCTGTGAGACAGTGTCAAAGACCTGTCAAAAGTCCAGGTAGACAGCATCCAAAGCCTTCCCCTGTTGTTTGCCTTAGCAAGATTTTAATGTTTGTTCCTGTGATGCAAACAACAATTTCTAAGTCATATTTGAAATCTAAAATCATGCCATTTCACCGGAAAAAAATCAGGCCAAATACTCAGAATAGGTACAGCTTTAGTCTTCACAGCTCATTATCAATGCCTACTGATTGCAAATCATAGAAGCCAAAAACAAATTTTGCGTCAGATGGACTAAGATTACAATAGAATAAGATCAGTTAGGAAAAAAAGACTCTTCTATAGACTGTTTAACAATATGTAGCTTCCCTTTTATTAATATAAAAATTCTAGCATACAATAGGCAAGCAAAAAATGTAATATATCACATAATATTAAGTTACTTGTTTTTGAAAATATTGTCTTGAAGTGTAATCAACCCAGCGTGGTATCTTTTGTACTCATAATTTGAAAGCACAGATCTTTAAAAGTGTTTGCCCACCTATCCATGGCAGAGAATATGATTAGAAAACAGGAGTGAATATGTAAATCACAACAAAAATTCTGAATCCTGATATTCCTTTGTTGCATTACAGGTAGTTTTTGACCTAGACACTTGTAGTGGCCCCTAGAAAAAGGGAATAGGGGTGATTCCTCTTTAAGTAACATACACACACACACAAAATCCAAAACAAAATAAAATGGTAAAAGATTGTGCTGATTACTAGACGAAATTTATTTTATCTTCATTTCAGCATAAACCTTGTTGACCTCAATATTTAGTTTGTATTCATTTGGGCTACCTTATATTAGGGTCACCTTAGGCAAACAGCAGAATTGGGTTCAGTGAGGTTGTCAGACTCTATTACCTGAAGCATGTTGTTCCCAGAGTTTCAAAACCTAAAGTCTCAAACCTTAAGTCTCTGAATTGCTGAACTAATATACAAATGTGCAGAGTCCTTTTATTAGACATTTTCTTTGTAAGGACCAGTGAGAGCACTTGTTACTGCAAGCTTTGTATTAAATGGGTTTCTTCATGAAATAGACCCTAGAGACAACTGCACTGGGTGTTTCTCTGAGCTCCTGGATACAGACTACACCTCCTTTGGTCAAGCTAGATGCTTTCTGAAACTCTTTCAGTGTAAGCTGTGAAGGTTTAATTTATATCTCATCATGCTTAATGAAGGAGAACAGAATTTTCACAGCACAGCGGCTGAAGGCAGAGTCACAGAATCTCAGGCTTTGTGTCTAAAAGGGACCTTGATGCTTGTAGCCTGCAGTAGGATCCTACTACTACTACTAAATTTCTGCAGATGTTTACTTAACTTGATCTTAAATCTTAGGAAGCTTTTCCCTAACTGTCAAACTAATTTTGCCTAAATGATGCTCAAATCCATTTATCCCTTGTGTCTGTGTACAATGATCCCTGACCTTGACATCTTTGCAATGTGTTTTTCCACATTTGAAGACTATTATCCTCTCCCTGCTCAGTCCCTGTTTCTGTAAAATGAACAAACACAGCTGACTCAACTGATCTTCGTGCATCATGTCTTCTATACACCTTCCTATTGTTCATGTCTGGATCATCTCCATCTTGAAGTACACTGCCCAGAAGACACAGTACATCCATCAGTCTAGGCTTCCTACTGCTGCAAAGAGTAAAAGGATTCACTCACATGCAACATATGAATACAACATGCCAGTTCATTCAGAGTATTTATCATTTTCTTGCAACTATATGAATCGTCTGACTCGTGTTCCATTTTAACTGCTGACCCTTCTGCAGGGAATCTTTCAGACGTACGTGGTCAATGGAGTAAGAAGCCAGTTCATAAAGAACAAAAGGAAGAATCTAAAATTATATAAAGTCGAGTGTAATAAAGCTAATAAAGATCCATTTAGCAAGGGAGGAGTTAGTGAGAAAGTCTGTTAGTTCCATTTCATGCTGGTACCCCAGACATGTGTAATATATGAAATTATATATTTCTGAGGCTTGAACAGTGCCTCTCAGCTTTGATGAAAGAAAGAGTAAACAAAAATTTCAAACCAAGATTAATCTGAATATGTGAAACATGTGAAGCAACTGAGCAACTTACTAGTCTAATTTGGTGTCCTCTAAACTGATTAAATGTTGGCAGGCATAGGAATTGCAGGAAGACAGACAGCCTGAGAAATAGAATGTATTCCAAGTAATGAGATGTAAAGGAGAGGAAAGAAAAAAAAGTAGAGAAAAAAAGGGAATGGACAGTGCTGTGCTGAACACCTTAGCAGGTGTATGTCCCGAGAGCATAATCACTAATGAGATGAGTTTCATAACCTTCTGTTGAATCAGAGCTCAAGGACCAGATGACTGAGAACAGGGCTCAGCATCAGAAACCCACTGAAACCCACTGAATCATAGAATCATTTAGGTTGGAAAAGACCTTTAACCCTACTTTACCATGTTCACCCCTAAACCATATCCCCAAGCACCACATCTATATGACATTTACACACACCCAGGGATGGTGACTCAACCACCTCCCTGGGCAGCCTGTTGCAATGCTTGACAACCCTTTCAGAGAAAAAAATAAATAAATCCTAATGTCCAGCCTAAATCTCCCCCATTGTAGCTTTAGGCCATTCCCTTGTCCTATCACTATTTGCTTGTGAGAAGAGACCAGCACCTACCTCTCTACAGTGTCCCCTCAGGTAGTTGTAGAGAGTGATGAGGTCTCCCCTCAGCCTCCTTTTCTTTAGACTAAATAGCCCCAGTTCCCTCAGCCACTCTTTGTAAGACTTGTTCTTTAGGCCTTTAGGATGAAGGACATCCCCAGCCTTAAGAAAAGCTCTAGAGGCAGAGAGCAGGTTTGGTGGTATCTCATTTTAGACCTAGGAAGCAGCTGAATAAATGTGAGAATTAATAAAACACTTCATGTGCAAAGGCCTGGTAACACACATAGAAAATGTTAAAGGCTAGTAGTAAGTGCATATACTTAGTGTATACATTTCTCAAGAACACGTAAATGGTAAGATTACCTCTCTTGGTATGCTTTCTATTTGCATTTTTCCTTTGATAGTTATTTTCCTCTTTTTCAGCCACATATACTCGGTGTCTTTTCCCTGAGGAACATTTTTCGTGCTTTTACTTTCTTAGCATTAGATGGGGGGGGCCTTCATCTGCCATTGCATGGAGCAACAGTGCCAGGCAGTGGCTGGCCTGGATAAATGCAGCTGGATTTTCCCTCTAGTTTGACTTTGGGATCCTGTGACTACTAGTTACCTATGACTGATCTGAGCAGCACAGACAGAAGAGAAAGGCATGTAAAGAAACCTGACAGAGGAATTATTCCTGTTGTCTGCATGTCCCAGAAATTTCACACACTTGTTCTGCTTTTGAACACAATGTTGGAAATAAGCTCTAGGGAAGACGATGTGAGCTGTGACCAACAGTTTAAAATCCCTTTCCCCTTCTGTGATGCTTATACTTCCATTTACAGAGCTTTACAGTGGTCTTTCACCTCCTCATACCGTGAGGATTCTCCTACTGCTGGGACAGAGTCCTCTGTCTGTCAGGTCCTACAGGCAGCAGCAGCCCAGGTGAGACTAGAGCATGAGTGCTGTGCAGTCTGGAATAAAATGAGACCCATGCCTTGGCTAGTGACTCTCATTCCTGTCATCTTCTTCTTTTGAGAGACTGACACCCAAGTTATTCTTGAGCAACTGCACACCCAGTAGTTACCTCCTGTTGACTAAGCTGTCAGATAAATTCACAGCCTCACTGGTGATTTCTGAAGGTCATGTGGATTCTCCTTCCTAGGCACAGGAAATGCCTCTCCAGCTGGAGTGGGGGTAAATAGATTATGAAAGCTGAAGTCCAAGGAGCCTTTGAAATATTTTATCACAGGAGCCACTTTATCTAGAGGGAGGCTAGAGGGAGGTATGGGGATCAGGCAGCAGTGTGGTAGAGATGACCTTTCTTTCTGTGGCTTTAAAGGAGTGCATCTTAAGCTTTGTCAGCAGAAGGTCAGTGTGTGGAAATATGTACTACTGAATTTTCTACCTACTGTATCCCCTTCCAGGCCAGTTATGTTGAATGAGAAACAAATGATTGCGCACTAGAAGAGCACTTGGTGGTTTCAACCTTCATCTGCCAATACTTCTGTATTTATGAATATTGCCTTATTTTGAGGAAGTCTTTTAGCATTACTAAGGTCGTATTTGTTTAAAGTTGTTCAATGAGCTTTACATATTTTGCCTACAACTTTAAAGCAGCTGTCAATTTCTGAGTGCTCATATGAGAATTACCTATTGTAATGGTTTGCGGGGTTTTTCCTCTTAAATTGCAGAATTAATCAGCTTAATTAAATCTCCTTATCCTCAGCCTAAGCTCTGAGCAATAGTTAAACTGCTATTTGGAGGAAGGAAAATGTTATTATTTTTCCCGAGTCCAGGCTCTTCCAATCAATTATCTGACCAGTGGAGCGTCAGGATACAAAGCGGTTTATTTCCCTGAGAACGAAGCTAGTTCGCACACAGCCTCGTTTAGTTGCTTTCGCTGAAACTCGCTGGGTTTACACGCGAATACAAACACTGACCCGTTCAACGAAGCCCAGAGCCCACGGTCACGGCAGGTACGAGGGGGCGGGAGGCACCCCGCGCTGCAGCCCTGCTGCCGTGGGTGTTCTGAGAAGGAAAACGGAACAAAAAAGGAACTCAACACGTACGGGCGAGCTTCGGAGCAGACACAGCAGCCAAGAGTCGTGTCGCTGAGCCCCTCACTCGTGTCTCCCTGGCTCCCGCACGGCCCCGGTGCGGTGCGGCCGCGTGCCGCCCCTGGGTGGCGGTGTTATCCCGCGGGAAGCACATCCCGCGGGGTGTGCGGGGCGCGGGCAGAGCCCGCACGGCCCTGCCCTGCCCTGCCCGCTGCTCCCACCCGGGCCCGAGCGGACACCGCACCTCCCGCTCCCGCGGGCGGCTCAGCCCTCCGTTCGGGACTCCGAGGGGACATGTCCCCCCTTTCCAAGGGCTTTAAAAAGTGTGTGTGTGTGGGATAAACCAAAACTAACGGGGTGAGGAGAGGGGAGGCTGCCTTTAGGCTGCCCTTTTAGGTGTTGGTCTCAGCGCTCGGGTGGCGGCTCCGGGTGAAGTCGACGAGGCTTTTTGGAGAAGCGGTTTGCGAAAGGGAAAATTGGCCTCATCCTTTAAAAAATAGTGGGGAAAAAAAAAATAAATAAATAAAAAACCCCACCAAAACAAAGCAACCAACCCCCTAAAACAAACAAACAAACAAACAATAATCTGAAAGCCCCCAAACCAAACAAAGCCTATTGCGTCAGAGGGAATTTTAAAAAATAAAGGACATTTAAATACAAAGGAAAGAGCGTGAAGGGAAGACACAGGGTTTTAAAAGGGAAAATCGTGCACAGTTTGTTAGGGCAAACGCAGCAGAAGCAGCCCGGAGAGGGCCGGCTGCCTGCGAGAGCCGGAGCGTTGATTATTAAAGAGTCAAACGTGAGGAATGCGAGGGAAGGGGCAGAGCGAAACCGATCAGCAGGGAGAGATAGCGGAGGGCTCGGTGGGGTTCGCAGGTTGGGGCTGTCTCCTTCCCTCCCTCCTTCCCTCCCTCCCTGCCGGGAGACTCGGCGTGAACCGTCCCACAGCAGGGCCGTTCTCTGTCCCGCTTCTGCTTCCCTTTCTCAGGGCTTGGCTTGGGATCTCTGCCCCGAGCTCCGAGAATACCTTCTTTTGGGGAGCTGGGTGGGTAATGCAAGCTGCGGGAAGCCTTGGCTGTGGGGGGAATCTAAAAAATGACCTGCGATTTCACACTGCGTCTCCTCAACCACAGCAGCCTGGCTGGGCTTTCAAAAATCCTCTGTTTTCTCCGTCAGGATAGATATTTTACGATGAAGTGCTGTGTTCAGCCTCCTTGGCTTGCTTGTCACTGCCTGCTTTCCTTTCAGCCTTTACTGGTGTGTGTTTAGCTGATTCTCTTTCAGAGAAGCCTAGAGCTATCTATGTTTACTGTACTACACGTATATAAATGTATGTGTATGAGTGGGCTTAGGTGCACGGGTTTATCCCTATCTACATAACTTACCACAGCCCACAAACTTGTATTTGAGTGCTATTTAAGCGTGCATATGCATGCAGATATATGCCTCCAGACAAGCACACATTGTGTAGTAGTAGACTGGAATAGAGAATTCCACAGAAGGCAGGAATAAACTGAAAAGCTCAGAAATCAGTGAGGAAGAAAGAAAAGGCAGAAAGAAAAGGAAGCCTTGCTGGATTGTTAGTGTCTGAACACGAAGTGAGTTTTTGTTTCACTGATTAATCTCCCTAGGAGCAGCAAACCTAAACTGGTGTTAAAAGCCAAGTATATATGTTTCTTAAAGTAGGAAGGACGTTTTCTTACTGTGGAAAATGAAATCAAATTTAGTAACAGGCGTTTGTGTATAGCAGGGTCTGATGACCAAAGAGAAATAGTCTGGACACATACACACGTATATTGCCTTTTAGGACACGGAGCTGTAAGCAGACGAGGGTTAATTCCTGCCTCTCTTTTATTAGAAGGGGGGGT
>NW_009954185.1:6872336-6873556 GCF_000747805.2 Chaetura pelagica | reverse complement strand
CTTTTATTAGAAGGGGGGGTAGGGGGGGAGGGGGATGAGGGGGGGGAAGAGAAAGAGAAAAAGAGTTTTAACAATCTCTTTTGCGAAGTCCATACATTGCAAATCCAGCCGCCTTACCACGCTAGAGGAAATGAAAAAATGCTTAGGTTGGAGAGGACGAGTCCTTTTTTTCCCTTATTGGGTACGTTTCATGTGTTTTCCCCAAAAGTCCTGCTTAAGGACATGCCTTCTGAAACACAAACACACGCATAACTCGCACACGCACATGCACACAGATAAGATATGTATTAGATCCTGACACATACGGGGTGGGGGGAAGAGCAGGAGAGAGAGAGAAAGAGAGAGAGAGAGTGAGAGAGGGAGAGAGAGAGAGAGAGAGAGATCCTCCTACCTGGAGCCATAGATTGCAAGATACGTAGTGTTACCTGGGGAAGTCAGAACAAGTAAAAACACATTGAACTTCAGGTCTCTATGAGGCAGTTGATCAAGATCAGTGCTTGCTCATTTTCTCCCTTAGACTGTCTGTCTTGGGTTTTTTGTTTTACCGTTTTGAGCAGCTCTTTCAATTTTTTCCTCCCTCTTTAGCTTTAGTATCGGAGCACTATGGCTCTGGGACGAGCTGCTTATCTGCTCGGTGTCGATTTTTTACAGTTTGGCCGGCTTTGCTCCTGGGTAGGTTCCGCAATGCTCTTGACTGGGATTTAATCGACAAGATCAGTTCGACTTTTTGTGCAATTTTTATGGCTCAGTCCATTCTCTAGATCATGCACAGAAACTTTCGGAAGTGGATTTTCTACGTGTTTCTATGCTTTGGAGTCATCTATGTCAAATTAGGGTAAGTCCTTGTGCGCGACAAATCTCCTTGGCTTTTGGGTCACGTTCTTGCGGAGCTGCGAACAAAACGTTGCAAAGGAGAAAAAGAAAAGAACAGGTAGCGAAGGAGAGAGGAGGTGATTGTTTCTGTCTCCCCGCCCTGCTCCCTCTGTTGTCCAAGCGGTGGCAGCCCCCAGAAGGTCCCCGAGTGCCTCCCCGCTCCCGGGACAGGGCGGAGGGGCAATCCCCAGCCACAGGGTGCCCCGGGCAGCGCCGAGCCTGCAGGAGCCGGTCGCTGGTGATGACGGGTCCTTTTATTTTGCACTGCTTAAGCGAACTTAAATATTATCTCTGGCATACAGTACCCTCAGAAAAAAAAAAAAAAAAAAAAAAAAAAAAAAACAAAA
>NW_009954185.1:6871087-6871490 GCF_000747805.2 Chaetura pelagica | reverse complement strand
GAAAGCAAAGGCTCACATTTTCAGTTGGCCCTGTAAGTAAATTGACTCTTTTTCTTCTCTCTCTCTTAAAAAAAAAAAAAAAAAAAAACAAACAACCAACAACACAAACCAACAACAAAAACCAAACGCGCAGCCTGGCAGAGTTAACTCAGCTGCTGCTGCTGGGACAATAGATCAGAGCTTAAGTATTAAAAAGGCGAAAAGGGCGGGAGGAGGGGAATCCCTGCTCTGAACCTGCACTCAGGGATTTGTTTTATGCAGGCCTAGACACAATTGGCGTTTCTATCCATCACACGGACGTGTTGAAATTAACGTGACAACTGGTCCGTCTACCTCGGCGCTGGGGCGTCCGGGGAGCCGAGCGGGACCGGCTCCCGGGCCCCCGGGCGCCGCGGCGAGGCGG
>NW_009954185.1:6870592-6871012 GCF_000747805.2 Chaetura pelagica | reverse complement strand
TCTGCCTGCCTCGCCTCCCCCCGCCCCCCCCCGTACCTGTATGCCCTTATTAATATTGCTCGTCGCAGTAGGCTGACTTGAGTTGAATTTCCACATTCCTGAGCCCCAGCCGAGTCCTTACCTGTCGAGTAACAAACTCTTTAAAGATCCTGTCTTTGCATAGCTGCGGGATTTTTTTTTTTTATTTTTTTTTTTAATTTTTTTAATGATCAAGAATGCGTAAGGTGAGTTGCAGTCCAAAAGCTCTCGCTTCTCACCTTGAAATCAATACGGAGAAGAGGAGGGGAGCCAAAGGGCAGCCCCAAAAGGTTGGAGAGCGGGGGCAATTCCCCGGACGGAGCGCAGCACCCCGTCCCGTCCCGTCCCTTCCCGTCTTGGAGCGGGAGAACAACGCGGAGCTGCCCGGCCCTGCCCCCCCCC
>NW_009954185.1:6863341-6870209 GCF_000747805.2 Chaetura pelagica | reverse complement strand
TCACGGCGTTGTCCCGCTACCCGCGGAGGATGCGCGGACGCGGAGGGGCGCGGGTGACTCCTTCCGCCTTGCCCCCCTTGAGGAGCCAACATCCACCCCCGTCCCACCCGCAGCACACGCCCGGGGCTATCCCCAAATCCGGCCTGTGGAAGACCGGAGGGTGTTTTCTGCGCTCTCACCTCGGCGGAGCTGAATACCTGCGCCTCCCTTTGTGGTAGCGGTGGTCGGCAGCGAGGGGCTCTGTCCTCCTCCAGGCTCAGAGAGGCAGGAGCTGGGATGAGAAGTGAATTTGGTGAGGATGTGTATCCGCACATGAAGCTATAACGGGGGCACCCCCGTGTGCTTCAATAGCTGGAGGACTTCGTACAACGCGTCCCTCACAGAGAGGCGCGCTCGAAGCAAATACTTTGCAAAACAGGGGTAACGATATTGCTATTCATTTTCATTGCGGTTTTATTTTTAAAGGGAACAGAAGATTGGGCACATGTTACAGCCTGGAAGGCAAATCTGTTTTCGAAATAGATTGTGGCTGTTTTAGAAGGGGATTCAGAGCAAAAATCACAAGAATGCAGTTGGACTGAGCCTGGAAGTAAAACTGAGTGAACAGCAGGAACAGTAAAAGCTCTTACAGAAACCCCATCAGATCCATCACCATGCCTGTAAGACGATGAGGATACTACACTTTCTCTTAACAATAGGAGAGAAATTTACTCTGAGGTCCAGGGCTACTTCTAGGCTAGGCATGTGGGATGTAATTATTTCCTCTTTCATCAGCCACTGGAACTACCATTTTGTTGAAACCATATCCTTTGAGTGTAATGATACCTTTTCTAGTGAGCTCTTTGCATAGAAAAGGGGATGGGGATGATGGGGGGGTGGGGGGGAGATGAAGTGAGATAAAACGTAGTTTGTCTTCCAGTGCATTAGGTTTATTTTGCAGCGTGAAGTAGAGAGTCATTGTGCCAGCGACAGCAAGAGGTTAGACTTGACACGCCTTTTTGGTTTTTTTTTTCCCCTTTGCTGAGGAGCGAACACGTGTTTCTGTCTTAATAAAACGTGCTGAAAGTTCCACTTTCGGTGGCAAACATGAGACCGAGAAAAACGGAAGAACTTCGAAGGTATTCACCCAGATGTTGGACGGGGGGGAGGCGGTGTCCCTCGGGGTGACACGGCAGGGTACAAAGAAGCTGGTGTGTCTAGTTAGGAGGAGAGAGCGACATCCCGCTTAGGCAGTCGCCCCTCTGAGGGAATCCCCGTTGTTACCGTATCTACTTCCTATCTCCGAGTTTGCCGGAGAGAGATGCGTCAGTTGAAACAGCCCTTGATACTTCTGTCGATGACGTTTCCGTTCAGGCAGCGAAGCGTAAAGTGTCTGGAGCCCTTGCTGACTCCACGGATCTCCTCGTGGAAATGGATCACACCAGATATTGACCCCGGCTAGCAGCAGGGCAGAAACAGAAATATTTCCTGCCAAGATCGCAAAGCGCTCGGCTCCACTTTAATTAATAAATACGTCGGAAGTTAAAAATCACAGCTGTCGGCTCCCTTTGTTGTAGCGGTGGTCGGCAGCGAGGGGCTCTGTCCTCCTCCAGGCTCAGAGAGGCAGGGGCTTGGATGAGAAGTGAATTTGGTGAGGATGTGTATCCGCACATGAAGCTATAACGGGGGCACCCCCGTGTGCTTCAATAGCTGGAGGACTTCGTACAACGCGTCCCTCACAGAGAGGCGCGCTCGAAGCAAATACTTTGCAAAACAGGGGTAACGATATTGCTATTCATTTTCATTGCGGTTTTATTTTTAAAGGGAACAGAAGATTGGGCACATGTTACAGCCTGGAAGGCAAATCTGTTTTCGAAATAGATTGTGGCTGTTTTAGAAGGGGATTCAGAGCAAAAATCACAAGAATGCAGTTGGACTGAGCCTGGAAGTAAAACTGAGTGAACAGCAGGAACAGTAAAAGCTCTTACAGAAACCCCATCAGATCCATCACCATGCCTGTAAGACGATGAGGATACTACACTTTCTCTTAACAATAGGAGAGAAATTTACTCTGAGGTCCAGGGCTACTTCTAGGCTAGGCATGTGGGATGTAATTATTTCCTCTTTCATCAGCCACTGGAACTACCATTTTGTTGAAACCATATCCTTTGAGTGTAATGATACCTTTTCTAGTGAGCTCTTTGCATAGAAAAGGGGATGGGGATGATGGGGGGGTGGGGGGGAGATGAAGTGAGATAAAACGTAGTTTGTCTTCCAGTGCATTAGGTTTATTTTGCAGCGTGAAGTAGAGAGTCATTGTGCCAGCGACAGCAAGAGGTTAGACTTGACACGCCTTTTTGTTTTTTTTTTCCCCTTTGCTGAGGAGCGAACACGTGTTTCTGTCTTAATAAAACGTGCTGAAAGTTCCACTTTCGGTGGCAAACATGAGACCGAGAAAAACGGAAGAACTTCGAAGGTATTCACCCAGATGTTGGACGGGGGGGAGGCGGTGTCCCTCGGGGTGACACGGCAGGGTACAAAGAAGCTGGTGTGTCTAGTTAGGAGGAGAGAGCGACATCCCGCTTAGGCAGTCGCCCCTCTGAGGGAATCCCCGTTGTTACCGTATCTACTTCCTATCTCCGAGTTTGCCGGAGAGAGATGCGTCAGTTGAAACAGCCCTTGATACTTCTGTCGATGACGTTTCCGTTCAGGCAGCGAAGCGTAAAGTGTCTGGAGCCCTTGCTGACTCCACGGATCTCCTCGTGGAAATGGATCACACCAGATATTGACCCCGGCTAGCAGCAGGGCAGAAACAGAAATATTTCCTGCCAAGATCGCAAAGCGCTCGGCTCCACTTTAATTAATAAATACGTCGGAAGTTAAAAATCACAGCTGTACCACAGATGCAAATCACAGCGGATGCTCTGGGGACGAGCGGTGTAACCTTTGAAAAGACGGAGCCGCGGGCAGTGCCCGGATCAGGGCTCCGGGGGCAAAGCCCACCCTTTTCCTCTTCATCTTTCCTAGAAGGAAAGAAGAGGGACAGCCAGGGCAGCGCCAAGGGGAGCGGAGAAGACACGCTTCCTCCTGCGGGGAGCAGGTCAAGGGATGTTCGAGGGATGCAGGCGGAGGGAGTTGGCGTTGCCCAAGGGAGCGATGCAAGGCACCTGCACCCCTTGGAAGGGCGGCGGGGCCGCTTCCTCCGTGCCCCTGCGGCAAAGTCGAGCGGAGCTGAGGGTTCACAGAGCTGCGGACGCCGGGCAGCCCTGCCCATCCTGGGGCGGCTGGAGTCCTGTCCGGACTCCCGGGAACGCTGTGGCGAAGAACGGGCCAGCTGACCTCGCTTCTCGCCCCTACAGCGAAGCTCGTCCTGGTTTTGCGGAGTCTGCAGTAAACGCCAACGAAATCCCGCTTCCCTCGCCCTCGACGACGGGCACCACGTGGCAGCGCCAGGAGACCCGGCGAGACCCCGGGTCCCAAGAGGAGACGGGTGCGATTTATGCTCGGAGCCTCGGACTGTCCCCCCGGAGGGACTACCCGGTCCCCGGCCCCTCCACGGGCACCCTCCGTTTTTCCGCCGCCACTCCTCCCCCTCCTCGCCAACCGGACATCCGCTTATTTCAAGCGACTCATCATTCCTCTCTGCTTCTTTCCCCTGCTACTAAACTAGCAGTTCTGTGAGCTACAAGATACACCGCATTCTGACCAGAAAGGAGCCTAGTGTGTTGCCTACCGGGCGTGCCTTCAGAGCTCTCACCGGCTTCCGACGTGCTATTGTGGCGGACACTTCCCGGGTTTGGGATAGGAAAGAAACCACAGCTGGGAATAAAGAGATACAAGGGGAAAAAAAATGTAAAAGTAAATAATTTATTCATGCCCGCTCTGCTTCATCTGCCCCATCTGTGGTGTCGGCAACCATTTCAGTGCCCTCCTGCCACTATTTTGTCCAAAATAAAACGTGTTGGTGGAAGAAGGAACGACAGATGCTGAAATGCCTATATTAGGTGTTACCGACAATACCCTTTCCTCCTGTGCCACATAATGTTTATCGAAGGGAATATGTTTGGCTTCAATCAACAAAACAAGTGCACTTCTCACTACCCCCGGCTGCCATGCTGCCATTTGGATGACATTTAGATTATTCTTATTAGCATCATCATAATAATGAATTTTGCAACAGAAAAACCGACCCAAGCTTTTAGAATACAATTTAGAATAAAATTTAGCTTCCAGAAAAGAAACGGCACAATTTGATTTCTTTTATACAAGTTTCTGCCGCCCCTCACTCCTCCCCGAGGCAAGCTCGGGGATAAAACCGGCTTCGATCTGAAAATTGTGAAGATCTGTAAACGTCTCCGTTTCAGCTGGACTGGTTCGAACTCTGCCAGCACCACTTTTCCGGAGCCAGCCTTTCCTTTTTATTTTTTACAATTCACTTTTTCTTGTTCTTCTTCTTTCCCCCACGCGCATCTTTAAAAGCAGAGGCACATTAAAAAATACATATATATATATATGTCTGAAGCAGAACAAATAATAGAAATAAACCATCAAAAGTCTCTCCCGGCTCTCCCAGTTCACTTCCAGCGCAGCTGCCCCAGCCCCAGCCTGAAGGTCTGAGAGGGAGAACGGGCATTACAGGAGATACACATCTGTGTGCCCATATGTATATACATACGCACACACTTACAGAAATATAAATACGACGATTTCAGTATCTGAAAGAAATAGAAACAAGATTATTTCGGGATGCAAATAATCGTTGAAATGATTAAGCTTCTGTCTCTTAGTGGTCGATATTAGTGTTTCACAAAAGGACGTCCCAGCGTCTGCACTGAACTTGTGGATGAAAGTGGCTAAATTAAACCAAACCCCGAGAAGATTTTTAATCGTATATTGGCCGGCAGACAACGTTGTCACACCACTTGTGCAATCCCGATTCCATCTGAAGGAATATTTCGTTGTGTCACGGGGAAAGCTGGACCCACGTCCTGGGTCTGGTTAACTGGAGGAGGTGCTCCCAGGGTGCCTGGAAGAGCTCTTTGCCAAGAAAACTCCTGCGGTCATTAGATAATTAACCTGAAACGAACATTTACAAACGCTACGGACCCAGGAGACTTCGGAGCCCGGTTCTAGCTCATTTCGGCTACATTTGTGATCAGTTATCTGCGGCGCACGTTTCTCTGTCGGAGTTCGTTTTCAAGCCCGAACCCCGGCATCTGCAGCGCACGTCTGTCCACCAAGCCTTCCAGCACTAAAAGTTCTTTTTTTTGCTTTCTTCCCTCCTCTCCGCCACGCAAAAAAAAGGGACAAATGTCCAACGAGGCAAAGAGGAAGAGCGACTGTCTCCTGCATGGTTATACGGGGCGGGGAAGGGTCGAGCATCCCCACGGCGCGGCGGTGCCGAGGGGGGTAAGAAGCCGCTCGGCTGGGAGAAAGGCAAGGGAGAGGCAACTAACCTGCAGGGAAACGTCTCTTCTGACTGGCATCTTCTCAGGAAGGAGAAAGGGAAGAGAGGAAACGCCAGCTCTTCCTGCGGGAGCGGCGAGGGCTGCGGGGACCCGGCAGGCGCTTGGCAGACGCTGCGAGCCCGGCGAGGCGCTGCTCGCCCCCTTACACCGGTCGTTTCACACCAGTCCTCTCCCTCCCCTTCTCACGCCAAATCCAAGCTAGCCAGGAAGCTACGAGTGTGCATATCTTTATTTCTCACTCAGGCGGGCTAGGACAACATATACTTTATTTATTTATTTTTAAAGATCCCCCTGAAACCGGAGCTTATTTTTCCACACCGGGGCCAAGGAGAGCCAAACAAACCCCTGCCGAGGATGGAGGGACGGCGGAGTCCTTCGGGGGAACTGGGGCAGCCGCCCATAATAAAGCAATTAACCGAGAGCGGAGCTGGGAGCTGCCAGCCCCTGCAGGATCTCTCCCAGGGCGAGCTGAAAGGGTGCCACGGCAGATGCAGGGAGCCAGCCTCTCGCAGCCCGCCGAGGGAGAGCTTTAAAAACGCCCCATGAAGTGAGGCGGGTGAGGAGGGTTTGGGGAGTGAGGCGTGCGGAGAGGGCTCGGCCAGGGAGCGCGGGTTTATTGCAGCCCGGGCTAGACTAGATCAGTGTCTCTCCATTGTCATCCTCCCCTCTAAAAAAAAAAAAAGAAAGAAAGAAAAAAAAAAAAAAGGGGGAGAAGAGAGAAAAAAAGTAGGCGGATTGCAGTGACTGACTGCCCAATGGCAGCCCCGAGTCTCAGGAGAGTTACAGAGAGAGGGAGAGAGAGAGAGAGAGGCACTTTCTGCCATCCAAATCCCTTAAACCATCCTCATTCCAACACGAGAACCCACTGTAACAACTTCCAACCACTGAGACATGACAGGCAGGAGCCCAGAGGCAGCAGCAGCAGCGAGAGCAGCAGCAGCAGCACATACTCTGCACAGGGAGCAGCATTAGCACCAGGGGAATACTAGACACAACAATACAAACAAACAAACAAACAAACAGACAAAGCCCCCCCAAGCCCAAGGGACTGGATTCCAACTCAGATTCAAGCCACAGCTGACACCAAAAAGGGTGGGGAATTACGACCAGGGGGGGCCAGAAAGGAATAACCAAGGAAGCGAACTCCAAGAGTGTAAACGGGATTCAGCCATGATCCTTTTTTCATCTCGCAGTGTGTTACTCTCAGTGTATTACCCTCAGATTTTCCTCATCCTTACCAGTGGGAGTTACCTGTAAGTGATCCAGATTTTTTTTTTTTATTTTTATTTATTTATTTAATTTTTTTTTTCAAAATCCTGTCTGAAATGACCCCGCTAGCAGCTACCTCAGGGGCAATGCGCAAAGCAAGCAGAGGGAGCCGGGAGAAGCCAGCACGGGCAGCAAGCAGCTCCGCGCCGTGT
>NW_009954185.1:6843243-6862531 GCF_000747805.2 Chaetura pelagica | reverse complement strand
CTCTGAAATCGGGAGCCTTCTGTCTCCCTCGAGCATCCCTCCGGCCCGGGGCGCGGCGCGTCCCTCCGTGCCGGGACTCGGGGATCGGGCCCAGGAGAGCTCCGGGAAGAGCAGCGGGAGCTTCAGGCTCACCTCGGCTCGGGTGAACCCAGTTAGTGATGGGGAAAACCCGCCTCAGTATCCCCGGCCTCGCATTCCCTTTGGCCGCGGGGTCCGGGCGGATTTCCCTTCGCATCCCTGTGCCGAGCTCCCGGCGGGTGCAAAATCTGAGCTCCTACCCCTGAACTGTATGTGGACTTCTATAACCAGAGATATTTTTTTCTGTCTATGCGTGCACGGGAGCACATAGACATGAACAAGCACGTGCGCGTGTGTTTCCTCTGGGTGTGTGTTGTGTGTTTTCCGTGGGCTGTGGAAAAAAATGCAACCCACCGCTATGGAAGGAAAGTAGGAATAAACACACCCATAAAAAGAAACTGAACGCCTATTTTTACCTTCTTAATTATTAGTGAAATGCATATGCCTTGGCTACCGATTTTTAAAGGTGCTTGATTTATGGAAGCACTTCGGGTTTAATTCGGTTGGATGCTCTTGATTAAACCAGATAGCCAGAGCTGCGTGTTTCTGTTCACAGGCGGGCTATGTCTGCTGGTAGGTGACCAAGAGCTTGTAACAAAAAAAAATGGCAGTGCCATTTTATTATTAAAAAAAAAAACAAAACAGGAGGAAGGAGTCGTAATAAATAAATAAATACACCCTTTTAATATAAGCGTAGCCATATTTTTCTCAAAACCGTAGGAAATTACTATCCTACAAAGTTTTCCTTCTATAAATAGTTCAAATCTTGAAACAAAAGTTTTCAACCGCACACCAGATGCTGGGATGCTCGCGGTTTCCCTTGCTGTGTGACATAATTATAAGGTCCGAAAGCAAAAGCTATAGAAGTATAATAATAATACTAAGGCGACTGCTGAGGGGAAATACAAGGGAAGCAATGCTTGCTTTATTTAGAGCGAACTGCTTGGGGATCTTTTGAGCGCTGCCCCGCGACAATGAGGAGTTGTTGCGGAAAAAAGAAACGCTCCCTCGCCATTCCCTGCACCATCCCCAGTTCATCCCCTCAGCGGCAGGTCACTGGGAGCTGGACCCGCGGAGCCGGAGCCCCAGCGACTATTACAGTCCAGCAGAGCAGAAGGGAAAGGGATCAGGAGGTGAAACCCAACAAAGCGCAGTCCCAAAGAGACGCGCACCTCCCTCCATCCATCACTCCGGAGGGACGGAGCCGGTTGCCTCGTCGGGCAGACAGCAGCGTGCCCGGGGCCGGAGGGAAGAGCTGCCCGGCCCCTCTTTGCCCCAAGCTCTTTGCCATCCCCTGCCTCAGCCCCCGGCCGGGCTCGCTGCGTCTCAGCTGGGCAGCCCCTTTCACCCCCGTAAGCGGGGAGCAGCAGCGGGGGGAGCTGGGCACGCTGTGATGCTTTGCCTCGCTCCCGTCTCAGAGTTGAAAGAAAGAGGAGTTATTTCAGTTCTTAATGGATAGTAGCCTAGCGAACTTGTGGTGTTTATCTTGTGGGTAAATATACTTCTCTGGCTTACTAATGGTAGCTTTTAAAGATTAAAGCATAGTAGAGCCTGTTCGAGCATTATCTTCTGGTGCCCGTTTCTGCTACCCTCACTCTCTGGAGGGGAAGATGCTTCCCAAGCTGCTATTAACTGAGCTCTCATGCACTGTCAATGGTTACATAATTTTTGCCTGTGATCTCCACCATCTTTTGACTATGGGAACAACTCCTTGGCCTCGGCGTTGCTGGTCCTTCAGGGATAAAGATGAACCCATGTTCAAGGGGCAAGACGTAGTGGATAAGCAAACCACGTGTAGGGTGTCTGTGCTCTGCCTGTCTTGGTGTGTGTGCGAGGCAGGCTGAGGTGGGGGTGACATATGATGCAGCTCATTTATTCTGCTGGAAAAGCTGTAAAGCAAAAATCCCATTGCTATGAATCGGGATTTATCAGAATGAAAAAGGCAATCATGAAATGAAATGTCATCTTCAAAACTGAAAAGGCACCAGGGCCTCCGTGTTTTGAGTGCTCCAGCTGGGAAGAAAGTTGTAATGTCCTACATTACAAATTTGTTTAAATAACCAACTTCTTTACCAAATTGATTTCTATATTGTAAGCATGCTATCTGATAAAGTAATCTTCTGTGGGCTGCTTGCATACTAACCTTGGGCCCCCTGAGACACTGCAAACATTTTTACAACCAGAAGCAATTAGTGTCTGACTTTTTGAAAAAGAAAACTGACTGCAGCTAGAATAGCTGGCAGTAGCATGATTGATGCATTTTAATGCTCTGGACATATTTTGGTAATCCAATTACATATTTAAAGTATAAAACTGACATTTAATAATACCGATGTAATTAGTATAAATGTCTAAAAAACAGGATTATGTATAATACTTTTTGGCACTGTTTCTTGCAGTGTGTGTTTGACTGCATGTGTATCTATACACTTACACATATTTAGCTTCTTGGAAAGGTGGTGGTGAGAGTCTAACTTTCCATTTGTGTACTCCTTCCACTGTTCACCTTCTTTAGGGTTGGATGCATTCACCAGCAACATGAGAGTAGGTTGTTAAGAAGCTTATTTCAGAGATTATCTGCTGGTACCTAGACAGAGATGATTCAGTTACTTGCTATAAAGCCATTGGGAATAACTCGTAAGAGAGAGTGTGTGTGTATGTGGTAACAGCAGCATAAATCTTCAAATCAGCAACAGATTTTAAGATCATAATACAGCAAATAATTTGTATTAGTGAGTAGATATTACTGGCTGGTTAGGAAATGCAGAGGCAGAAAAATCCTCTGTGTGTCTTGCATCTGTTCTGCTGATGCTCCCATGTCCTTAGAATTCCACATCCTTTACAACAGGGCTTCTCCACACTGGTGGGAAGTAGGTTAGAAGAAATGCATATTTGTCATATGCCTGCAGGAAAGTACTCATGCTTAATCCCTAAAGATTAGGATTGCTGTGGACAGGCCCTGAGATTTGTCTCTTTGCTTGTGCAGAGCCGGAGGGAGCTACACAAGCAGAGAACAGCCAGTCTGCTCTTTGGTGCAGACCCTTCCAGAGGACAGCAGGCATGGCAATCAGCATGACTGTTGCTCCCACATTACCTGAAATAGTCAGGGCTACAAAATCTGGCCCACTCTTCCCATCCTGGTTAGATTAGGACTGTATTGACCTCTGTGATAAAACTGGCTGTTATGTGAACAGGATTATCCCTGGCTCAGTCACTGGGAAATCCATCATTCCCTATCCATCATTCTGCACCTTATTTACCCTATAACTGACACTGCACACTCTTTAGGGCAAGCTTGCTCTCCCAACCTCTATTTGTGCAGTGTCCTGTGCCTGAGGAGAGCTCTGCTGAGATCCTTAGGATACTCCTGTTACATTGTACTGTAATAATAGTAATATATAAAAGTATTTGGAATAGGTCCTCGACTTTACTATGTCTACACAGACATGTGTTGGCTTAGAGACAGAAGAGGTGACCCTTCAGAAGATATCAACTAATTTCAGGATCACCTAAAGCTAATGCTTTTGCTCAGCAGAAACAAGAAAGATAAAGAATATTTGCATGCTGGGCTGCCATAATCACTATGAAGTTCGCTTACCTGCCTGACACAGGTTATTTCCATGTACTGAAGCTACACACAAAGATGGAGAGTGTGATACAACTTCTTGGCACCTCTGGAAGATAAAGTCCACCATTTTTCTGATACTAAAATTTCCTGTCCAAAACCACAGAGGTTTGGTAAAACTATGACTGGACACCCCTCTCTCAGATGTTGTCTAGGCCAGGCATCCAAGTTCTGAGTATCCTTGAATCCAATGCATTTGGAGGTGGGCACCTCTCTCAATACCTTGTGGCAAGCAGATTCTGAGAATTAGACCTCTAGCACACCTTAAAATGGAAAAAAAAAAAAAAAAAAAAAAAAAAAAAAAAAAAAAAAAAAAAAGTAATGACTTAGGTAATTACAAGGAAAAGTGGCAGCATCCAGAGTTTCTAGGATGACAGTGTGGAATTATTACATGTGCTGCATTACTAACAAAATACAACAAGTGAATATAAAGCAACGTGAAATATTCAGATGAGTAGGTAAGATTAAATGCAGATATGCTTGCATATTAAACAAAGAACAAAGCAAATCCCTCAGAAGACAATTTTCAAAGGAGGTGTTAAAGAGCAAAACAAAGTGAGCTGCAATTATACAGTTAGACTGGCAAATACATTTTATGCAACTGAAAAAATGCACCATGTGTACCTGGCAATATGGCATGCTAAAGGTAGGATGGTGCCAAGTGTTTTCTCAGTGTATGGGACTGTGTAATTTGGACAGAAATACTGTCAGAGAGATTCCTAGACCCCAAAATACATTTTAACCCTCTAGTCCTCCAGAGTTACCACAAACAACAGAAAGCTAGGACCAGCTCTAGATCAAAGGAGTTCTGCAGACATGCTGACACCACGTGTTACAGAAGTGGTTAATGTTGCAAGCCTGATTTCTTCAGCCCATAACCTTTGTATATCATTTGATCCTCAGTGGACTCTCACTGGTGTCTTTCATGCATGCTGGCAAAACACCTTTGCCTGCTAACTACCTGACAGATGGCTTTTTGCAACTCCAAGTTCAACTGTCTGCTTGATTCTTCTCATTAGTTTTGTTCTTTCCTCCCTGATGCCTCGCTGCCCTCCTGCACAGCATTACCCCAACTTGCCCCAGGTATATAATTTATGTAGTATTACAGTAGCTCTCTCCATGCAAGAGCTGTATGAGAACCAGCCAGGCCTCTGGTCATGAGAACCATGACCAAAATATCTATTAACAAAAGCAAAACTTCCAAGACTTCTGGATTCTGGGATTGTGCCACGCACATGTGAATACCCTGGCAATGAGCTGAAGAAACTTGTCACTGAAAGCTTCGGGTTTACAAGCCCAGAATTACTTGGGAGGCTAAGAAAGATCAGGAGTTCAGGTACAGGAGTGCTCTGGAAGAAAAGCCAAGGAAGGCAGGTTCCTGGAGAATGTCTTTTAGTCTTTTAACGGTTATTAGCACCCTCTCCTCATTTACTCTTGTTTAATTCTCCCCCAAAGGTAAAAGGATACAGTTTTCTTCCATTATGGAGAGCTGCATGGGACTTGCTGGCTGCTTCTTGTTAAGACAACTCCTATGTATTTGCTTTAGCTACAACACCTGCATAAGGAGCATTGCAAATACTTGAACTAGAGCAAATATGAAGAAATTCTAGATACAGAGACTTAAAGAGAGTTAAATTTTTTTCAGTAGGCTTTTCTGTCCATATGCAGTGTATTTCTATGACTTTGCTCTTTTGTTACTGCCTAAATGTTGTTAGGAGAAAGCTTCAGAAGAAGGCACGGAGTTGTCTTTTCCATGATTTCCTCTTGGACTTTCTTTCTAAAAGGCAGTTTTCTTTGTTAATGTGGTGGAGCTGAAAGCTGCTTATTCAATTCTAATAAGGTATAGGCAACTTGTCTAAAGTTAGGATAGTTAAGGTCAAATAGTTGCTCTCATAATAAAAAAAATCTTCCTTCCACTAGGATCTGACAGTAAGATGATTATCACCTATTAATTATTTTTACAGCAAATCATGCCTTCTCTGGAAAATATGAAGACAGACTAAATTAGAGAGTTATTGTATCTTTTTCTGGAAATAATTTTTATTGTGCATACAGTGTGTACCCATGTCATGGTTGCATTTTTGAACATTTATTTTCTTTTCAGCCTATACTTGTGGATCAGATTTCCCTCATGGCAGAAACCCACAAAGAATAAAATTCACATTTATGCAGAAATCCCACTTAATCATCATGGTGACATAGTCTTTGTTCCAGCTCTTTGTCCAAGGTCAAATTTCACCCTGAGTTCCTAAGGAGTAAGAAAAAAAGGACATCCAGTGGTACAGCAAGTGTGCAAAGGAAGGGAAGAGCTAGCCTCAGATGTTTAACATGTGGCAGAAGAATTTGCTCCTCTGAGGGGGCACCAAGTCCACTAGTCACTGTACTGCAACTCTCACTTTTTTTTATTTGAAGTAGAGCCACCCTGTTGCTAATCATTGGCACCACTTTCAAAACTTGCTTGAACTCCAGGGACTTCACTGGCAGATTTGTGGTGCAAAGCTAATGCTGATGAGTTGTATCTTCCACCAGCACGTACCTGGAATGCACAACAAAGGCATTCAAAAATATTTTCTCCTGGGTGGCCATCACTATAACTCTGTGCAGACTTTTGGGAAGCTCTTATATCTTGTCTTTTCATTCTTGAGGGCCAGACACTTCCTCTCCCTAGACTTTCATCCACAGCTCAGCAAGTTACTAAGGTGGGAATGACTCTGTTGAAGTCAAGGGAGTGACTCTGGTGCAAGTGAGAGGAGAACCAAACGTAAAGTCAGCACAAGCTTTGCTCTTCCATTGTCCATTTGAGTACAGCCTTGGCACAGGCTGTCATATTATGCAGTTTAAAGGGAATGTGGCCATATTTCTCAGGAACATAAAGCAAAAGCAATATTAATAGGAGCTATGTCAGACAAAACCCAAAATCAGTTCTATGGGCTATTGGAAGAACCGTTATGGCCTCTGGAGCCAGTAAGAGCTGAAGTAAAAACAAAATGCTATTTATTTTTTGAGGGGAGAAGCACTTCAAAAGCACTGTGGCATTTGCTTATTACGTGTGAGGCATTATAGGGCAGACCAGCTTTCAAAGCTGGAAGTGAGCATAAGCCATAAAGATATAAACCACTGTCTGCCTGCAAGTAGCACCTGGAAAACAATTTGAGGTGCATTTAATTTAAAATTGTTGAAGTACTGCAGTACTGGGAGTGGGTATCATATCCACCTTCCTAATCTGGCTGAACTTTATGAAATGTGACTACTATTTAATAATAGTTTCTTTCATTAAAGGATCGTAAGTGAATTAATCCTCCCTATATTCAAGTGAACTGAGCAAGGATCATTTCACTCACTGCTGGGGTGGAATGCAGCACCCAGTAGAACTGTATGGACATGCAGGACCAGCACTGGTCCTAACATCCCCAGTAGCAAGGCAAGAAAGTATCTGGAAAAGCCCAAAGGTATCTCTGATTGACCAGGTCCTTAGACAAGGCAGTGGGGTAGCCTCTTTTTTCCACCCTTCTCTATGGTGAGTTTTGCTGTGTAGTGAAGACAGGCAATGTCCAAGACTGGACCAATGCCTGAAATGCTGAATAGCAGGATGCTGACTTCTGCCTGCCTCAGTTCCCCACAGCTTTAGTAGGGCAACGCTGGCATGGCTTGGAGGTAGGGGAGGGGCAGGAGAGCGAAGCTGCCACAGCACTTTGAAAAAGGAAAATGCAGTGTAAGTGCCACGTCATTACTTTCAGTGACTCTCTTCCGACCACAAGCAGCGGAGACAGCATGATTGTGTCTCATCTGAAACATGGCACCACTATCACCTGCTTCAACACCATGTCCAATGTGGCCCTGAGGAGAGGGCAGGGGGAAAGCACCACTTGCCAAAGTCAGGAGCATCATTTCTGACGGTGCCTCCTCCTCCCATGGGAGCCAGCCAGCCACCCATGGACACAGCTGAGCAATTCTTGGCTGAGGAGAGCCGCTGGCCTTGGGGTGTGAGGTGGCTGGTGGCAGGCTGGGTAGCAGGCAGGACATGGTTAAGGGAGTGCTGAGGGGAATGGCAGCATCTCTCATGACTCCTTTGGCTGCTGGCCAGAGAGCCATGTGACTCCTTGGTTAAAAGAGTCCTCTCAAGCATGAGACACTTTTTTTCCCCCCTCTGGTTGTACCTTTTCTTTTCTGAACTTAAAAGAAAACAAAACATACCCACAAAACTTTCCACATTAAAGTTGTATTTTAGTCTGATGACTAAGGGTGAGAAATTCAAGGGGAATGATGAGGAAGGAGAACATTTCTGAATCAGACCTGTTGTGCTGAGCCTTAAAGGAGAGGAGGGTTTTGCTGGATGGAGAACAGCACTGCTGTACAGCATGGTGAGCAAGGAGCAAAGGACAGGGCTTAAATCTATTCCCTGCTGCTGTGGGCTACAGCTGAGTGTGTCAGAGAAGCTTCAAATCCATTGGACTTTGATGCTATCAAAAGGGTGGGAGTATGAATAAATATGGCTTCATCTGATTAACAGTAAATTACTTTTTCTCCACTCCCATGGCCTAAAGGGTACATCATCCAGCTTTACAGTTTTTGGTTGTTTTCTTTAATTGGTACCTCTCATCACAGTATCTGAGCACCGCCCATAACAATTAGATTGGCACATCCCTAGTGTAGACTTCTTGGAGTCTTTTGTTCTTCTCCCTTCTCTGTCTCTGGGGAGCTCTGCCTAGGGTAGGTGCTTCTGAGGGGAGGGATGGGGTCAGGTTATTGTTGTTAATGTCACTCCGGTTATGTTGTAAAGGGTATATCAAAGAGGAAGTTCTGGCACTATGACCTAAAGGTCACCAGACTCTGGATTAGTCTAATCTCTGAAAGTTTGTTCCCTAGACAGATCTTTTCGACCGAGAATAACTTACCTCTGGGCTTGGAGCTTTGTCTTGTGTTTTACGCTCTTCGTTGTTCCAGAGGAGCTCCACAGCCCTGGCAGGGGCAGAGGCTTGGTCTGTTTTCCCTTGATCCACTAATTGCTGTGTGGTGGTTAGGCTTCACACCTTGAACTGGAGATGAAAGAGTAGAGGTGGGAAGGATTTACTTGCAGAGGCAATATGCCCAGTGTAAGCTCACCTGGACACATGCAATCTCCTTTGAAGCCGGCATGCCGTTTTTATGGTCAGAGCACTTTGGAAGCCATAGAGCCTGTGTCTCACTTCAGCTTTGTCCTCTTGTGGGAGAAAAGGGCAAAACATTTTTAAAATTGTCAGCAGGGCAATTTTTTCGGGCTCCTCCATCTGTTCGAGTCTGTTGTAGGCTGCACTGAATGGCTGGAAAAGCTGTGGCTGGAGAGTGGCAAGTTCAGGGATGTCCATTAACCAGTAACACACAATGCAAGCATGCTGAGGACGTGAGGGGTGTGGGAGAGGATTTAGAAACAACACCTTGCTCCCCAAATGCAGACATGTTTCTGAGCAGTACCAAGGCATTGTCTTGGTGTAAATGCTCAATTTTAAGGAATGCACTTGAGACAAGCATGTGTGCCTGCCCCTGTGTGCTCCTCTCCCCACCCCAACTATGCAGCATGCCAAAGCCAGCTCCTCAGCAACAAGACTTGGCAGGTGGCACCTGATGAGATAATCATGCCCCTGGGACATTAGGAGGCATGAGGTGCAGCCAGGTGCTCTTAATCTGTCCATGGGTGTGATTTTCTGTGGTAACCACACCCTCAAGTGTTGTCTTATTGCAATTAGGAAATTTGTTCAGTTTAGGTCAAGTACTTCTATTAGGGTGCTCTTCACATCTAACATGTGTTGGCATGGCAGGAGCATGTGGATGTCCAGGGTCATGCAATACGCTGTGCTGAGTGGTGCTCCTGCAGCTAACAGGAAGAGGGCCTGGCTCTCACCACTTTGCTCTCAGCTCATTTCCAAACCTGGACCTTCCCTTTACAAAGACCCACTCATCTGAGCATTAATTCCGATGTAAATAAAACCCAATGGAAATGGCTCTCTGGGACAAGGCATTTTTGTGCAACAGACAAGGAACCTTGAGAGTTTGCCGCTTTTGCTTCCTGGGATTTCAATTTTGTAAGAATTGCTTTACAAAATAAAACGTATGAGGGCCATACTGCAGGAAAGATCAAATGACAGTTCCTTCTGGTAGGTAGAAAAGGCCTGGTTTTCACAGGCTGGCTTGCACTTCAGCCTTACTATAGGTACGGAAGCTAGGTGTTGAAGTACTCTGGTAGTGGAAAATACCGATCTGATAGATAAAGTCAGATAAAGACTTGATGTAACAAAGTACAACAAGCAATGAGGTGCTATGGCTATCACAGAGGTTTATAGGAAAGGGGAGCCTCTAGCTGCTGGCAGAATTCATTCCCTGTGTCTTGGGCAGAACTGACATTGTTTGCTGTGTCTGCTGCAATTCTGTAAGAGGTATAAAATGAAACAGCACAGAAGTGGCTTCAAGGGCTGCCAAGGTTTTGGGGTGACTTTGGGGAAGCCTTTCCCAGCTCTGCACTGCAGTTCCTCTTCTAGCGTTGCCAGCTTGGACTGCAAGCTGGGGAAGGTCTCTCCATGTCTTTGCACAGGGAAACACATAAAAATGTGTGCTATTTGCCCTTCACTCAGCTATCCTAGGTGCTGCCTTGTTTAAGTTAGATTTTGGCTCCATCCAACCATTGCCTGAATAGTGGCAGGGGTAGCTCACAGTATTTTACTAGGACAGTGCTGTTTCTTGGGAAAAAAGTGGCAAAATCCATCAAGTCACTGAGGAAGATCTCCTACACTGGGTAAAAATAAATCAGAAGGACTGGTGTATTTTACCTCTCTGAAAATGAAAAGCAATTTCAGTGCTAACAATAGTCCTGCTTTTCTTCATATTGCACAGATATGTTTTTTGAGGTGTACCAGATCCTTGCTTACATGATAGTTGCCATTGTATACCTAATTAGAAATCAGCTTTAGCTTTCTGACAATAGCTGGCACAGATTATATTCACCCTAGGACATCTTGTGAGATAATTAAAATGATGACTGACAACATAGCACAGCAAAAGGAATGTTTCTCAAAGTAGAGCTGCTTTACAGGTTGCTTGTAGGCATTTTGTTAAATGCAGTCCTTGGTATAACCACCCTGGCTCTGATGAATTGTCCAGAAATCTGGTGTCTTAGTTTTTGAGAGCAAATCCTGAAATTATCTCAGTTTCTGACTCCGTTCTAAATTCATGCTTAAGCACATGTATATGAATATACTGCTTATGAAGGGTGCCTGAATCACAGCCCTGGAAAATGAATTCCTCTCCTTGCCCACAAAACCAGTACAGCACAAGCAGAGGGTGTGTGAGCTTCCCCACTCCACCCCATCCTTGTGTCTCATCCATGGCCTAGAGGGGCAACCTCTAGCTAGGCATAAGCGGGTGGCTCAGTCTCTGTACTTATTTAATCCTTGGCCAACCTGCTAAGGCTGCCAGTAAGGGTGCCAATTGTGGTGGTGGTTTCTGTGATGTGGATAGTTGTCCACTGGGAACTGGATTAAGACCATCAACTGATTTCAAATACTCTAGGCCACAAAGCATCTGCCAAACGGTAACCATTTTTTTGGTCACTACTGACTTGGGTCATGTTTGGATCAGCGATGAAAGGCTCCAGATCCCCATACCAGTCCCCTGAGCCATACAGTTTCCCGGAATAATTTTTTTTGAAAGAAGGAAAACATGATTTATTGTCCTAGGTTCTACTTTGATCTGCCAATTTCATTGTGCGTTTTGGCCCCTTAAGGTGCTTAGTTTTCGTGACTTGCTTGTAGAGGGTGCAGATGCTGGGTAAGATTTTGAAGATGGCAGGTGGCAGATCCACGTGGTGTGATCCAAAATGAGCTCTCAGAGGTAGTTGATTACACACTCTGGCACCTCAGCTGGCATTGTATTCAGAACGTAAACTGATCTTACACCTTCAAACTTTTCACACAGTCCCTCAGCAGGAGAACTACCATTACATTGAAGAAGGTTACATTGCTTCCTTTTCCCTTTTGTTCTTTGGGAGATACCTAGATATCTGTGTCAGATCTGTGGCATCCACCAGCTTTGCTGGTAGCTCTTCCAGCAGCTAATTATATTATCAGTGGTCCCACCACAAACTATCCTGTATGCTCAACAGCACCTCACATTGTCAGGAGAGGACTTATTTCACAGATGCTGTGGAACTGCTGGTAGAGGTAGAGACAAAATATTTTGGCTGAAGTCCCACAGTCCAGCAGTGCAGGGAACTGGAGTAAAGTTTTCTTGATCTCAGCCTAGCCCCCAAAGCATTAGCAGTCACAGAATTACAGACTTGTTCTGGTTTGAAAAGACCTTTAAGATCATCAATTCCAACCTATAACCTAGCACTGCCAAGTCCTCCACTTAACCATGTCCATAAGCAACACATCTACAAGTATTTTATATACCTCCAGGGACAGTGACTCAACCACTTCCCCAGGCAGCCTGTTCCAGTGTTTGATAGCCCTTTCAGTGAAGAAGTTTCTCCTAATGTCTAATCTAAACCTCTCCTGGTGCAATATGAGGCCATTTCTTCCTGTCCTGTTTGTTGCTTGTTACTAGGGAGAAGAGACTGACCCCTACTTTGCTACAACCTTGTTTCAGGTAGTTGTAGAGAGTGATAAGGTCTCCCCTCAGCCTCCTTTTCTCCAGGCTAAACAACCTCAGCTCCCTCAGCCACTCCTGATAAGACTTGTTCTCCAGATCCTTCACCAGCTTGGTTGCTGTTCTCTGGACTCGTTCCAGGACCAAAATGTGATTCTTGTAGTGAGGGGCCCAGAACTGCACACAGGATTTGAGATGTGGCCTCATCAGTGCCCAGCACATGGGGACAATCACTTCCCTCCTCCTGCTGGCCACACTATTTCTGATGCAGGCCGGGATGCTGTTGGCTTTCTTGGCCTCCTGGGCACACTGCTGGCTCATACTCAGCTGGCTGTCGATCTACACCCCCAGGTCCTTTTCCTCTGATCAGCTTTCCAGCCACTCTTCCCCAAGCCTGTAGCGTTGCATGGGGGTTGCTGTGACTGAAGTGCAGGACCCAACACTTGTCTTTGTTGAACCTCATATAATTGTCCCTTGCCCATCGACTCAGCCTGTCCAGATCCTTCTGCAGAACCTTCCTATCCTCAAGCAGATCAACACTCCCACCCAGCTTAATATCTGCAAATTTACTGAGGGTGCACTTGATCCCCTCAGCCCAATAATTGATACAGATATTAAACAGAATTGTCTCCAGTCCTTTTTTCCAGCACACCTGAGAGGGGAGCAGTTGAAATTCTGAGATTAGCTGTCAATGAAGAATATTGTTTCCTATGACCATGTCTCTCACCCAGAGAAGCTCAGTCTCAGAGAATGACTAGGATGAGAAGCAGATTATCAACATGATAAAGAAATGTCTTCACGGCCTTTCTTGGATAAAGTAAAGCTGCACAATATTTGCCATGAGTTCTTCCTTGAGCTGAAACAAATCTTAGGAGGAGACTGGATTTTTATTTCCTGGGGGTAATTTACATTTACACTAGCATGAAGGCACATCTTTACTTGGATTAGTTCCTCAGAACAGTGAGTCAGCTACCACTTTCTTCTCTATTACATGTGAAAGTGAGGCATGCTATGATATCAAAGGAGTGACTGTTAAAATTACAGATAATTCTGAGCATATCCTTTACACCTATGGGTGCTCAGAAGCAACAGATAGAGGAAAAAACAGTGGTATTGAGTTGATGATATTGTAAGATCGTGGTAGAATCTGCTTTCTAACACAGAAGAAAAGTGTCAGGAGCATCTTGTCAGTAAATATCTCACTGTTTTGTTGGTATTAGATTGTGAAGCATAAATTTTTGGATTTCCTTTAATTTTGTTTAAAATAATTAAAAAACTATTTAATTCAACATATCCTTCCACTGGAAAAATTGTTTCTCTTAAGAGAAATAGAAGAAGATGGAAAAAGAGGAAAATTGGTGTCTGGGAGATTATATACAGTCATATAGATATTTATAGAAATCATAAATCTTTAATTCTTAAAAAATAAATACATCACTATCAAGCTTTTTTTTTAAAAAAATATTTTTTTTAATTATTATTATTTGGAGCCCTTTTGTGCATATTTTCTCTTTCCAGAATAGCAGCTTCCCTTTCAATAGCAGCTGAGGCTTAAATTCCAGAAAACACATGGATAAATGTAAGCATCCTGGTTTAAGAGAGCTTGTAGTTACATGCATTTAAGCAAACTGTGTTGAAAACGTAGAAGACACAGGACATGTACAGTGTGTAGCACCCTCATATATTCCTCAAGTACAAAAGGATTCCAATAAATGCTCAACCCTTTCCTAAACCAAGTTCTACATTTGGGTGATAAGTCTCAATTTTACTTTTTCTCTAGCAAACTCATGAAAAGTGAGCTGAAAACAGAGTGTCAGAGTGTCAGTGAAATCTCAGCTTGGAACATGTAAGTTCATATGATTAAGTCAGATTTTTCCTTGCAGCCTCTTGGCAGTGTGTGAGGACCAAACTTACTATCTCAGGAGTTCTGAGATGAAAGGTGATGTGGAGTGATGGGCAGTGAGGCAGCGACAGTAGAGTCAGGGCCTGTGTGTTTCCCAGGGAGAAAGGAGTGGAGAACATTATGGGATGGAAATCCCAACAGGAGAAGAGTGAGTGATCAAGGAAGAGAAGAAAAGAAGGAGCCCAGCAGCTGGAAGGAATAAAGTGAGAAGTCAAGGAAGCATGAAAAACAGAAAAGATGGAGTTGGAGAATAAAACAAGCTTTAGGATGGTTGCCAGAGAGAGAGGAAGTTCTTGGGAGGCTCAGCATTTAGCTGAATCATTGCTCAACCTGTCTTGTTGATCTAATTCATGGGCCTAACAGCTGGTCAGAAATTTAATCACCAAGAAGAGATTTTTTGCAACTCAGCATGAGGACCACAGCCTGGAGAGGAGTGTAGCCTGCAACCAGGAGGCAAGTGTGGAGTTAGGAGGTATGAGTGAAAAGTGTGAACAGAACAGCCCAGGAAACAGACCTCAACCCACAGGCATCCTCTGTGCTGCTGAGGCTCATTTGCCCCAAAAAGGGTGTGACTGACCATCACTGGTCAGGAAGAGAGACAACAAAGGAAAGAACACAACTCATAACTTCAGCTAGTAGAGGATGATCCCCCTTGTGAGGAGGGAGCAGGGGGAGTGGTGCAGGAGAGGGAATGTAAAAAAATGGTAAGAGACAAAGAACAGTTTACATCAATAAGAGAATTTGGCTTTGGAAGAAGATTTTCTGCATGGTTGCTCCACATAAATTGTGCTTAGCTCTACAGCTGCAGGATTTTGGGGTCTCCGATGAGGTTTTTCAGGGCATGTAAGGACAGTTTTGGAACTCCCAAGGAAAATTTTACTATTTAGCATCCCAATATGTTACCATCCAGAAAACCTTTAGCCTTATGAGAGTGCACTTTTAAGTGTAGAGATTCAGAAGTGCTTTAATACTAATGGATAACAGGACAAGGATTAATAAAAGGTCATGGATTAAAGGCTCACTTTACAGCATTTAATTTGTGAGCATTGGGGTAAATGTACTCTTTGACCTGAGTTTCCACATCTGGTGTGTGTAATAGCAACACATAATACTGCAATTCTTCAATTGCAGCAAATGCTGTGCAATACTGGTGTGCAAAGCTGAACTGGAATAGTCACTACAGAGGGGATGCTCAGCTTTTCCTTCCTCTAGACCATGTATTCATTTCAAAAGCCAAACTTTCAGAGGGTATAGTATTGTTTGGGTGCAGCCAAACCATGAAGGATTTTCTTCTCAGATTAAATGTAGCTTTTCTTCCCATCCCTAGAGCTAACCCTTTTCAATATTTCTGCTGACTGGGATCCAGTTTTTAAAATACATATAGGAGATATTGCTTGGCACAGAATAGAGACCTTGGCTTTCATAGCATCTGTACACTCTCAGGGTCTAGTTTATTACTTTGCAAAGTATTTTTGGGATATATCTGTGTTTATATAAAACTAAGTCCAGTGCCATGCATATTGCACATCTCTCTCTTCGTTTCTGTTGTTTTTTCTTTTTTTTTTTCAAGGACACAAAGACATATAAAGGGTTTATAGGATACAGAAAGACTCCAGAGAAGATCTTTTATGACTGGCTATGAGTGGTTTTGAGATCTTCTTTTTAGTTTTGTTTAGAGTTCTCTTCCCAAAGCTGCACACACTTTAGCTGAAATTGCTGCCTCGTAAACATATACATGATTTCAATCTATGTCTCACAATCCTGATTCTCAAAGTTTCACTCAGCAATTTTTACTAAGGACATATATGTGTAGACCTAGGATGAAGCAAATGTTAATGTAAGCTGGCTATTCTATGTCAACCTTCTGAGGAGCCAGGTGCTTCCTGGCAAATACCTGCAGAGAGACTTGCTCACGTGTTCAGCAACAAATGCTGGCACACACGTGCAGTCACCCAGGCAGAAGAGTAAATGCTAACTCCAGTGCTTCCAAGCTGAGAACACATATCTGGGCAAACATAGGTTATTATAACTCTGGACAGCAAACCACAAAGGCATTCAAAGAATCACCACCACAACATTTTACAGAATATTATTACAACTGTCACCAGCAGTTCTGTCAGAAATCTGAAAATTGCAAAAGACAAAATTTAACTACTGAGGAGCAGGAAATTCTCAAAAATTGTCTGGCACTATGCTGGCACATTTCAGATGGGATAGAAAAATGCTGGGCTTTGCTGCTAACAATCCTGCAGAGCTCAGGGGGAAGACTAATAACAGAATGATACCTGCACCTCTTCCTTTAAAATCCTGCATGGAATCTCATTAGTATTTTTATGCCTTCTTGCTCACCTCTCTATTGCACCAGCTCTGGAGCTGGATGAGCTCCAAGGTCTGACTTGAACACTGTACTCCATCAAAATCTCCAATCTCATTAGAGCTGTGTCTTTGGAAACAAGTTTGAATTTTATAAGAGGGAATATAAACAGAGCTGTGCTTATTTGGCCTATACCTGCAAGAACAAAATGTGTCACAGTAACATTGCAGTTACATTATACCTCTGAAGTCACATAACACATATGGTTGGGAATGACCTCTTGTGCTATCAAAGGACTTACTTTGTGCATTTATATATTCTGACACAAAATACATGGTGCTTTGTGTTGGTCCAGATTTTAATTGTGCAATATTAAAGCTTCCCATGGTATCTCACTTATACAAGAGGTTTTCAGAGGAGAAGTAGAGATTTGGACACAAGTATCTGGGAGTTGGCACTTGGGAAGCTTCCACAGAAAGGGGTTTTGGTGGCTTAAATCCCCTGGGATATCTTCTAGAAGGGAGGTGGAGCAGGGCTGTTATGCAAAGGTGCAGAATTTGAATTAGTTCTTTAAGTCCCCCAGCAAACAATGTCTCAGAGGAACCTTCTCCTTGCTGCATCCCTTTTTGCTGCTACTTTAACCACCAGTGATCCATGAGCTCATTGCCTAAAAGCTTTTGGTTGCATTGTTAGGAGTGAAGTTTTTAAGTACACTCATTACCATTTTCACCAGACTTTAGGAAGAGCAGATTTGTAGCATGGACTGTGCAGCTCACATTTCTCTCAGAGATACTGTTTCAGACTCCTTGCAGGCTGAGGGGAACAGCAAGGTGAAAGCAGTTTGTGTGTTGAAGGGCTAATGAACTAGTTAAGAAGGTACTCAGAAAGGTGCTGCAGCTTCTAAACAGTGTGCAAAGACATGTTGATGTGGTTCGCCCCAATTACTGTCTGCATGAGAGCCTGCCAGTATATGTGCAAAATGTTGCTGGGTGTGTGTAAACTTCTGCCAGCAAAGACTTTTTGCCTCTGTCATCAGGTGTTCCAGCGATGGCTTTCCTGGAGCCCCACACATGGGTACGAGCAGACCCTGTAGGCACTCCTGGATGCTGGGATGTGATTGCAGCCAGACAACACCCATCATGATGACTGGCGGTGCCTGCTTTCTGTGTTCTTGCTTGATGCTGTGTGCAGACAAAAAGATTTAACCTAGAAATACCTGAGAGAGTTATAAACCGTATTATTTTTACTACTGGTCCTGCCCACCTCCTTCTAAAGCTGGATGTTTTTCATACAAAGAGTTCAGGGACTTGTCCATGATGTGGCACTAGCATTGTGGAGTTGTGAAAGTGCCCAGTTGTGCAAGTGTCCAGCTGTGAAAAATCCCTTCAGCTGACACTGCCCTAATGACCTGGCAGTTGCTGTAGATCTGGGAACTGAAGTTCAGCAACACATCATATCACTTTGATCCCAATACTCTATGGGATATTTTGTTTATCTACTGTAGTTATTTGCCATCAGGAGAACAAATGCAACTGTACTTTTGTAAGTGTAGGAAGCCTCCTGGTTTACAGGCCACGGGGCAAATGGGAACATGTTGAAACAGGAGTGCTTTTCAGGCAACCTGGGGCCACTATCTATGTGAAGGTGTGGATTGTCCCAGTGTCAGTATGATAATATAAGGCCCAGAAATGGGTGGAAGACAGTGCCTAGCTCTTCGGTGGTACAACACTCTCCTTTCCAGCAGTAATGATTTGTAAGATATTACACATGAAGCTTGTAAATCATGCAAAGCTGATTGTTGCATCTCTGACATAGGAAATACTAATTATGAGGGGGGGGGAATATGTTTATTTGTGCGCTAGTGGTTTTATTACTGCTGCTTAGGCCTGGAACTTTGGAAGTGGCTGCAGCAAGTTAAGCAGAGTGCAAGAAGTGCAGGATAAGTAACATAGGAGGCATTTCCACAGTTAACCAGCTGATATCACCATAATGTAAGTGATATCAACGTATGTGCTGAACAAACCAATTTGTTGTATTGGGTTCCTGCCTAGCTCAGTTCAGCAAGAGACTGACATTTTGTGGCCTAATTTCACCAAAGTACTTAAGCCTGGGAGTATCCTTACTGGCTCTGGTTTGTGCTCAGTGGGAACACGTGTCTTAAAAAATTTCCACACGTTCTTCAGAGCATTTCTGAAGCCCATGCCTGGTGTGCTCCGTGGGATGAGCACTGAAAGGCTGTGTCATCAGCAGCCACTGGTGACGTGTGTGCTTCAGTCACAGCACGCTCCCTCGGGGGAGCCATTGCTTCACCCCTCTGTTTTCAGTCACATTTTTTTCCTGACCAAGGTTGTTTAGTTTGTTCCTTTTCTCTTGGACCTTTGCTTGGACAGTTTGTGTTGGTTTTTAAGAGCTGTCTTTAACGCAGGAGCTCAGACCCTCTCTGGGAAATCTGCCTGCAATCATCAAAACTGAAAGGGACAAATCTGCATCTGCAACGTGCTGAGTGTGTAACGTCATGCAGATGCCTAAAGGAGATATGAGCTCTTTAGGAAATCAGACTGCTCCTGCACTGGAAATCTGGTTTTCAACTATTTGGAACATCTGAGTGCTGGACAGATTTCCTTTTAATTATCACCCCTAGCACTGTTAAAACTTACTGAAGGTAATCACCTTCTCTGAAAGCCCGGAAAACAGTAATTCTCACACATATGTGTGCAATTGTCCATATATACAGCTGAAGATTCAGGCATTC
>NW_009954185.1:6788096-6842640 GCF_000747805.2 Chaetura pelagica | reverse complement strand
CCTGGCTATGCATACAGCACTGGCTCCTGTGCCTCTTCTCCCAGAGCTGCACCCCCAGTTGCCTCACCGCCCCATATGCAGAGACAGGGCATGAACCTTTATTTTTGGTCTTCTCCAGCTCTGCTCTAGGGATGATAACTCCTCCCCTAGCATTGCCATTTCCCATTCATTGCCATTCTAATATTTGCTATTTATTTTTAAGCTGGGCGTTTGCTCTACAGCTGCCCATACAAAGTAGCTTCTAGCAGGGCCAGCCACCAGCACTAATGGAGTAGGTGGTCTAGCAGGGAAGGAAAGGGAAAAGTGTGTGCACAGGCAAGTTCCTGGGCAGGACAGGAACAGTCAACAGTAATGAGCACTGATACTGTCCCTAGTTTCCTATATTCATATTGCAGGCAAGACAGTAATTTATTTGGAGTCCCTAGAGACTCTTTAGATGTAAGTGGACTTTGGCTCAGGCCACCTTTGTTTCATACAATCGTTTGCTTCAATGGGGTGAGGCAAATTATCCCAGTTCCCTCCCAGTTTGAGATGCAGCTGATTGAAGGGGAAGGTGTGGAGGTTGCAGTGGGAGGGAGTAAGAGGGAATAGTCTCCTTTGAAAGCGAATACATGCTACCACTTCTGCTAATTGCATAAAAATCAAAAGCTAAGCCATAAATGGTAGTGCAAGTCTGAGATTACTGTATAGCCCTGTTATTCAAATGCAGAATGCTGTATGAAGCAGATATAGAAGAGCTTAGTGTTAGAAAAGGCTCTTATCTTCACTTGTTAAACCACTCATGTGTTATGACAAGTTATCCCCAGCCTAGCAAATGAAGATTAGTGCACCACCAGCATTGTTAAAAAGTATAAATACTAGAAACTCTTAACAGTGGACCCAAATGGCCACTGATCTTTGGAGAAGTGACACCTCAACCTAGTCCTAGCTCAGATCCCTTTCTCATGAAACATCTGAAACCTACCTGTCTGTCATGTACAGATGAACATACAAAGTACTCCTTTTGATATGAGAACTGACTTTCCAGTCCAATTAACCTAGTGAAAAGACTCCTGCTGTTTTCAATAGGCTTTGGATCAAACCCAGGAGTGGCTGATAATGCACACCAAGCATTAACATGTAGCCCAGAATGATATTGCACCTTCTGCTCTTGTTTCGTAGCTGCTGTTAAAGCCAAGGCATGCCATAGTGGCTCCTCAGAGACGACTTGCTGTGGAGAGGCAGAAAATTGGCCTCATTGTTAATATCCAGAGTTGTTTTCAAAGTCAACTGGAATACATATTTGTGTGTAGGATTTTTCCTTTGAAAAATTCAATACGTGGAAACCACAATTGCTCCATGATAAGAGGTAAACAAAGAGAAGAACAAAAGGAGCTGTGAAAGGCAGTGGCGTGTTGCAATCCATTTGACTGTTTATCTGCAGTAACATGCAGAGGAGGTGGATTCATACAATCAAATTTAGGTAATGAGGAGAGGCTCTCAAGTTAGGAGCCCGGTCTCCCTGGGTGCCTCCTTTAGCTAATGGAGAAACAGGCAGGTCTGTGGGGTAATTCAATCCACCTCTGTTCTGAATCATCCGGGGAGGTGGAGGTGGCTGGCTCTTTCCTTGATGGTAGAGGGAACCTGGAACATTTGGTTGCCTAAGTCAGCACTCTGAACACCACAGAATACGAGGCCCGGTAAAGAAGGCTACCAAGCATCTTTGTTCGGTTCCCATTAAAATGAATTAGACTTAGCCTGGCTGCCTGAATGCTGAGATACAAGTGAGTTAGAAGGGAGCAAATGGGATGAATGCTAAAGAGGCAGAGGGCCAAACTCTGTTCTTCTTTGTCCATGACCCCATGATACATGTGGGTCACAAGCAGTGTAAGGAAAAAATGCATCACTGGCAGTCTTTGTGCTGCTTGATTTTTGGATTGATGAATGGGAGCTGTTAAAGCCCTTCCTAAATTAAAATAGTCTTGAGAGGTTGCAGCAGTCACATCCTTCTTTAGGCTGTTGGACTGAGTAGGGTGATGGCAGTGATAGATAGCAACATTTCTTTGAAGTTGGGGTAGTGAAGACCCACTTACAGCAAAACACTGCTGTTTCTGAATAAAAACAACTTCTCAGCCTTTGTCATAGATTATCAGTGCCATGGTCAGTGTACAGTTGATGAGGAGGCAGAGCAAACCAGTGTTTTAATTCAGGTAAGGGGTTTAGCCTGGCTGCCTGAATGCTGAGATACAAGTGAGTTAGAAGGGAGCAAATGGGATGAATGCTAAAGAGGCAGAGGGCCAAACTCTGTTCTTCTTTGTCCATGACCCCATGATACATGTGGGTCACAAGCAGTGTAAGGAAAAAATGCATCACTGGCAGTCTTTGTGCTGCTTGATTTTTGGATTGATGAATGGGAGCTGTTAAAGCCCTTCCTAAATTAAAATAGTCTTGAGAGGTTGCAGCAGTCACATCCTTCTTTAGGCTGTTGGACTGAGTAGGGTGATGGCAGTGATAGATAGCAACATTTCTTTGAAGTTGGGGTAGTGAAGACCCACTTACAGCAAAACACTGCTGTTTCTGAATAAAAACAACTTCTCAGCCTTTGTCATAGATTATCAGTGCCATGGTCAGTGTACAGTTGATGAGGAGGCAGAGCAAACCAGTGTTTTAATTCAGGTAAGGGGTTCAGCAGCAGTTCAATGAGAGGTAACACAATCTCTAGAGCTACCAAAATGTGCTTGGGACTTCCAGGCAGCAAGAGTGAGTCACAGGGAGGGACAAAGAGAGAGAAAGAGAGGCAAGCTCAAATCTGGGAAGGTAGAGAATGTGGGTGGAAGGCAAATACCCTGAAAGAGCAGAGGGCTGCTTTGTGAGTCAATTGACTACCCTATAGATACTAGTATTTATCATAAATGTTGAAGAGATTTTAGCAACCACAAACTCTTTGAAACTAGTAAATGAGAACTGTTTTCTGTGGTTAGAAGGACCAGAGAAGAAGACGTGAGTGGATGAAAACAAGATAGTAGGACTGCAAATGCAAAGGAGGGGGTATTGCGGAGTATGACATAATGGAATATGGATTAGGAGCAATTATGTGGCATGGAAAACAAGATCAGATTATTAGCTTTTCCAGAAACATGTTGTGTTGTTTTTCCCAGTAATACCTTATTAAAAGGGTGCTAGAATGCATGAACAATACAAAAAAACCCCTTCTTATTCTAGTGGCTTTCTTTCCGTAACTCCATAAACTTTGATTAAAAAAAAAAAAAAAAAAGGCAAGTTTTTTTTTTTCTTGAAGTGCTGCTTCATTTGAGTTTTATGTCTTGCTTGCTTTGGTTTTCAGATGGCACTGAAGTGTGAGGCTTACTATCTATGCAGAAATATTTTTTAACTCTGAAAGTTGCATTTGGGGACCTCTGTCAATGCAGAGAACACTGGTTCCTACTTTTACTTCACGACATCATCACAAGGGCCTGCCCTGTGGCATGCAAAAGCCTGTCAATGATTCTGTTTTCTTCTCTCTTCAGAAAATGCACTGGAGGGTGAAGGAAATGATAAGCATTATATCAATCTTCTCACATAGCATCTTGATTTCAATAACAAAAAAGACATTGTGAAAAAAATAAAGATAGAAATGTGTCTTTGAAGGTAAGGCAGTAGTAGAATACCTAGGAAAGTACAGTTTTCTTTTACTCTTTTCAAATGTTATAAAATAAAGCCTAAACATCTGGACATCTCCCCAATGTGCAGATGTGATTTTTTTCCCCATTTCTGGAGGACAGACTGTAGTGAAATTCAAATATAATTGTCAAGGCTGGATGCATCACCTTCTCAGGTGGTTTCATCTACAGGTTAATAGAGTACTATTCAGATGGATTAAGGGTGAGAGACTAGGCCACAGCTGATATAAGTTAGGACTAGACATATAAGCCAAGGCAGGAGGGTGGATTTTTATCTGAAATTGTAGGAGGTATTGTTAAGCATTCAATTTTGTGTAAAGTTCTGCGACTGCCTTTGCATTTTCAGATGAGACAGTTCAGAAGAGTCTTAGAAAGAGGCTACAGAGAAGAATACTGCCCTGACCTCCATGACTATTTCATAATCTCTAGAGTGCTCTTGAACAGTAATTTTAAATTGGTATTGGAGTTGTGTATAAATTTGACTTTCAAAAGCTCCAAGTTTGGGTTAAAATTTCAGTTTAGTAGTTATTTCTTTTTTCCTGAGAACTGCCAATGGGTCCTGAGTGTGGCTCCTGCCTAAGTGTGTGTTAGTATGTGGTCTTCCATTCAAGGTCACATTTTTCCACAGGATCCCTGCTTCAGGCATGCACTTAGAGAGACTTTGGGTCAGTAGGCTTTCCTCCAGGGGCTGTGATTGAGCACAGGCTGTGCTGGGGGGAGTGGGAGGGTCCTGTGTGTCAACTATTTGAGTGTTGCTGTCAAGAACCATGTTCTCTTCTTTCCACTGCTTATGCATTGCTAGCTGAGTAGTTTAAATGTTGTTGTTTGTTTGATTTTCTCTTTCTTTTATTATTTTATTTTTAAGTTGGTAGTAGCTGTTCCCTGTATTTGATTGCTTGATTTCATTCCCAGGATGTGACTTGCTGAAGTGGGGAGCAACCCCAGCTAAAGCAGAAGGACCAGTACTTCACACAAAAAGACCCAACTATTTTAAAGGCTGGTGTCCTATGAGTTGTCAAAAAAAAAAAGCAAGCAAGACACAGCAATTCCACAAGACCCCTTTGTATCATCAACTCAGTATACAGTACTCAGTATACAAAGATCTATTTGGATGCCTTCATAGGCCCAAAGAAACAGAAGCATTCCCAGGGCAAATGAAAACTTTGCCACATAGCTGAAGGAAAATCGCCAAGGGATATATTCATATGCCAGTTTGCTGAAGACTGCACCCTACTTATAAGCTCTTGGTTAAATCCATCCTTACTCTTAAACTGTAGGTCTTATTAAGACAAGGTATATTTTTAGATAAAGACTTTAGAACACACTGTAATTTCTACAGCTGATTTCACTTTTCCAGAGAAGGAAATAAAGGTGAATGGGTAGGTGTGTGTGAGCATAGGTATGTGTGTACGTGTCTGTGTGTGTGCAGGTATCTCTAACAAAGGTGGAGTTAACTATTATTTGAAAGAGAAATCAACCCCAGCAATTTCTGGTTTTGCTTTCTTTAAAATAATAAATAAAACCCCTAACTTGTAAAAGGTGCAGGCTGAAAACTAGCCTGGCTACATTAGGCCAGGGTAAAGGGTGGTAGCAGAAGCTGGTTATTGTAGATTACATCTGAACAGATAAGTGATGGCCTGAGGTTGACCAAAGCTCATGGAACAGAGTACTCCCAGCTTCATCAGCCCAAATTCTATATAGAGCAGCATTAGTTGGAAGACATCATCACACCATGCCTTCTGGTTGGTTGAGGGGAAAATGGATGTTATGGCTTGACAGCATCTCCCCCATGGGTCCCAACAAGCCACTTCTGTAACTAGCAGCAATTAACATCCCTATTGACAGCCCTTTGCTGTTCTGTGACAAAATTTAGTGTCTGAATCAATGAGTAGAATCTGAAAACAGAATAATTCAGATTTTTATTACAGAAGGGTTTTGGTTGGAAAAGACCTTTAAGCTCCTGAACTCCCACCTTTAGCCAAATACTGCCAAGTCCTCCACTTAACCGTGTCCATAAGTACCACGTCTATACATCTCTTAAACACCTCCAGGGACAGTGACTCAACCACCTCCCTGAGCAGCCTGTTCCAGCGTTTGATAGCCCTTTCAGTGAAGAAGTTTCTCCTAATATCTAATCTAAACCTCTCCTGGTGCAATATGAGGCCATTTCTTCCTGTCCTGTTTGTTGCTTGTTACTAGGGAGAAGAGACTGACCCCTACTTTCCTACAACCTTGTTTCAGGTAGTTGTAGAGAGTGATAAGGTCTCCCCTCAGCCTCCTTTTCTCCAGGCTAAACAACCTCAGCTCCCTCAGCCACTCCTGATAAGACTTGTTCTCCAGATCCTTCACCAGCTTGGTTGCTGTTCTCTGGACTCGTTCCAGGACCAAAATGTGATTCTTGTAGTGAGGGGCCCAGAACTGCACACAGGATTTGAGATGTGGCCTCATCAGTGCCCAGCACATGGGGACAATCACTTCCCTCCTCCTGCTGGCCACACTATTCCTGATGCAGGCCGGGATGCTGTTGGCTTTCTTGGCCTCCTGGGCACACTGCTGGCTCATACACAGCTGGCTGTTGATCTACACCCCCAGGTCCTTTTCCTCTGATCAGCTTTCCAGCCACTCTTCCCCAGGCCTGTAGCGTTGCATGGGGTAGTAATGACAGCAAGCATTCCACAGGAGTCACTAGAGCACACTGCTAAGGGAAGTTACGTGCTGATCACTCTGGCACTCTGGTAAGCCCTCATGTCAACTCTCAATCCTTTCCTGCATGTGCTTTATTTCTAGGTTTCTCAAAAGAGTAATTTTTGACCTCTAAAAGGGTCAAAAGAGGACTTGGTTGTTGTTACAAAGCTTTAGATGGCCGCATGCAGCCACTTAGTTCCTCTGAGTGGCAAAGTGAGAGGTAGCACAGGCATGGGTGTTCCAAGATTGCACTGGCCAAGGCACAGCAAAGTAGCTTAGCTTCTTGGTAGGAGCTCAGCTCCTCCAGACCAAGGGGGATGTGCAGTAACCAAGGAGAGAAAGAAGAGCAAAGCAGAGAAGTGTGTTATGGCAAAGTGGGGAATAAACATAATTAGCATTTATAAATTCACAAAACGTCTGCTGTATTTATAATTGGGCTGCATCTATGACAAAAAAATTGAGATATAATATATTCAGGATGTCCTTTTTGTCTTTAGTAGAAGGTAATTGTTACAGAAACTAACATTATCATATTAGGCACCCAACTGAAACATTACTTAATATGTTAGTCTGTTTAACATAGCTGGATTTGAAAAAAGTATTTAAAATGGTACTGTTGAGCTACCAGAAGGAGACATTTAGGAGCTGTTATACCTACACTCATGTACCTTCTCTGGAGCTGGAAAACACTGGCATATGTTTGTTGAAAGTAAAGACCATGGTTTGTTTTAGAACTACTACTTTGGCACTGACATCAGCTCAGCTAGGAAAAAATACCCATGGGCAGCTAGAAAGACAAAACAAATTCCCAACCCAACATCTTTCTTCCATGCAAATGTGTAACAGCAAAACCAGCAACTACAGCAAAAACAATCAGGATCTTTTAAATGAGTTTGAAAAGGATAATGTGGATGGCTGAGGCAAGCACTAAAAATGATGGTACTCTAATTTTTTAGTGCCTCCCGTTTTTGCTGCCAACTTGTTTGTTATTTGTGCTACCTATCTGGCAGTCAGTTGGTATGTGCTTTCTAATTAATTTTTCAACTCAATTAATGTCTAACACTGAGTTTATACTGTGGAAGAGATTACAAGAACAGGCAAGTCACCATCATGGCCCACATACTATCTAGGAATGTGAAACAAACGTAGGGAACAAGAAAGATGCACAAGGCAATGTAGTGACTTGGCCAGATACACAGCAAACCAGAGCCAAGATTAGGACCAGATCTTGTTATTTTGATCCAGTGTCTGAGCCACTGAAGAAGTGGCTGTCTACCTCCTGTCTGTGGAACTCCTGGAAGAATAGGTAAGCAAGGAGAGCAAGTGTAGGCTGCTCTGCAGGACCAGGAGACTCTATATCATGCACCTACTGATTCATCGCTCACAGAACCTGATTCTAGCTGTGAACATGGGAAGTGAGTTGGTACCCTGGATGTGAAAGAGCAGCGTGAGACCTGAGTCAGGTTGCCTGATTTTCCAGGAGTCTCTGACTCCAGATGTCAACCTCTAAGATTTCAGTTTCAAATCCTAAACATATGGGATGATCTGGCCTATCATCTCCCTGGTTTGACAATGGAGTGCCAAGCTCTCTTACTCATAAAGCCAATAGGAAGGTAAATGTGGTAAAACACTGCACTAAGTATATGTCATGGAGGCTTCACATGCAGTTTAGAATTTGTAAGCCTCTAAAATGTGGAGGATATAGAGGTAGAAAACTAAAACCAGCAAAATTTAATCTTGTGTTCAGCAGCTGCTTGGTTCTGATCCTGTCTAAAATTGTACATTTATCAGAAATTATAGCTTATTATTATAGCAATTATAACAATTGATTACAAACTCCTGTGTGGGATTTTGATCCCTTCCTTTTACACTATGTTAGAATGGTTGGAATCACACAGCCCCAAAAGGGAACGAGTAATTCTGCAAGTTTAAATAAGCACTGAGGAGTGATGTAAGAGTTTGCTCAGCAAAGATACCACATGTGAAAACTTCCACTAAGTTAAGATTGTAGGGAGGCATTGAAAATATCCTTCTCCAGCTTTTCTATGAAAGCTCATGAAAAGCTTTATGAAGCAGATGTTTTGGATTAATTGCCACATTAAGATTCAAAACTAACAGCTTTTTTTGCATGCTTCTATGCCTCAGTATTCACATTTCTAATAGTACCACTTCTGATCTATTGCTACCACCAGGAATGTCCAATCCCTGATTCTTTAAGACCCTATGCTTTATTTCACATGACAGGTTTGAAAAGCATTTGGTTTGACTGTAGAGTGTCTCACCTTGCTCAGAGGAAAGTTCAGAACATATTGGATCCCAGTGGCAGGTAATGCCAATTACAAAAATATAATGGAAAGTTGCACATTGTAGCAAGGATAAGCACTGAGTTGCTGCAGCAACACTTAATTCCTTGATGAAGTTGCTGCACAGAAATCACAGAAGGCCAGCTTTGATTCCTAGCTGCAGTAACTCACAAGATCTTCACAGGGACCTGCTTATTCATGTTTTCTTTTTAGTCCTCAATACCAGTGTCACTTTACAATTTGGCTGCTTTCTACACAACTTTCCTCAGGACTTAACACAGGCCAGGACAGCTGTAAGCTTGCAAGTCAACAGCTTGCAATCAAACCTAAGGATCTCAGTCAGTAGGAGGACAGTCTGTCAATAAGACAAAAATAAAGCCACCCAACAGTTTAACATGCTTCAGAATAAGGGGTATTTAATTCCAGCCCCTCTGGCTTGAAGTAACAACAGTTTGAAAATATTATCTTACTCCTGTGGGAGTTCACAGAGTTGAGTGTGACATTGGTGAAATCTGCACTATTTGGTGCAGAATTTAAAATCCATGAAGACACAAAGGCATTGTAAAGACTCATTGACCAAGTAAACAAGTTGCTGTAGTCAAATGTAATACAGATTTTTATTTTCACGCCATTGATTTGGAGTGTGATGAAACTAGTAATTTTGAATGCTGCGAGCTTGACCAGCCTTGGGATAATTTCCAGCAGCCAAGAACACCACAGCCACCGTTACTTGCCATTGTCTCGGAGACAGTCTCTATACAGAAGTCAAGGACTGAATGGATATAGAAAAGGAATTACCTTTTCACCCTCAGGGAAGATGTTTCCAGTTCAGCACTGAATACTGCAGGCACTGGGTGTGGAAAGGGAAGTAAGGAAGGGAGAGCATCAGTTTCTAGAAACTTAACAGAAGAAATGAGCCAGATGGGGTTTTTTTTGTCCTCTCATTCTCAAAAAATACATAGACTATATTTTGGAAGAGCTAGAGGAGAATTTCTTCTACAACTGGAAAAAAGCCATCAAGCAAACAGCCCCAATTGAATTGTAACCGTATCTTGGCTGTGTAGAGTTTAATTTTCTTCTGCAATTCCTGTATTTGTCATGCTGAGTCATCTAAGGCGATGCAGCCCCATCATCTCTGCCACAGTGCACATCTTTTCTGGGATCACTACTGCCATGTTTGCATATTGCAGCTGTTGCCCTGCTTAGCCTGGGCACCAGTAGCTGTGCAGCATGGTGCTTGGTGCAGAGCAGCAGTCCTATCAAGCACAGCTGCTTCACACCTGACCTTGTTCCCTTCTTCCTTCTTTACATTGCTCGGTCTCTTGCATCCATCTTCTCATGCTGCTGTCACAGTTGTGACCACAGCATGGATATAGGTGACACTAATGATTGAGGGCAGCAGGTTTGGTCTGTGAAGTCTCTTCCAAGATTTCCTGTTTCCCCTGTTCTTTCTTATCTCATTTCTGGAAGTTATTAGCATTTCAGCCAGGTCTTGCTGTAGACTTCATTCAGTAACAGTGACTTTAGTGGGCTGCACTGTGTTAGGACCTCATACCACAAACTATTTTATTTTTCTTTTGGGTTTATGCTTCCTTCTGAGTCACTGATTTTTCTGTTAAGGGAAAGACATTCCTGATTAACTTTTCTCTGTGTTAGAATTTTATGTAGTGATGTTGTGTAGAGTTGGAGGATACACTGTGCTGAACATTTGGCAGAACAGAGAATAATCCCCTCACCAAGAAACCGACTATTGGTGTTTATGTCTTTCACTCAAATAGCACAAGGGCAGTTTTGAGCTATGTAACCAAACTGTCTAGAGGACTGATAATGACATTTATGGTTCAAAAAGTCTGTGGCATAAAAATGACTGAAATATCCAGCTTTATGAATCACATTTTCATCTACTAGCAAAAAAGGAAGGTTGATCATCCTCTTCTGTGCAGTATGGATTCATTAACTGCCATTTCTAGAAAGCCCTGAGATCCTCAAAGGACATGATTTAAGTTCAAAAGCAGTAAGCCTGTTTCATAAGTCTGGCCATAGTGTCAGCCAGCTCTTCTGCCATCAACAATTCCTCCTTGGTAGGTCATGGCGAAAATCTATCCTGGCATCACTTCATTTCCCTAGTCAGAGAACATCCTAACAAACACAAAATCACACAGATATTCCTTCTGTGTCAGAGATACCCAACTACACTTTGCATGCACTGTAAATAAATTAATCTTGAATATATTATATTTCTATCCCTTCTCAAGGAACCTCAGAACAGTTCCAGGCCTCTGACACGTGTGACATTCTACATTCAAAGATTTGTCCCACTGGGCCATAGAGTTAATTACCAAACCATGTCTAAATTCTTAGGTAGAATCATTCAGCTGAGAGCTGGAAAATACCAGCCATTCAGCAGAAAATGGTATCTCATTTACTCTGGTAATTAGGAGGTTTCTTGCACTCAGCTTTACCAGAAGATAAGCTAGGACAGTCATTGTGCAAACCAAATGCAGAAAAAAACTGTATAAACAGAAAGAGGAGAATACAATATATAGTAATACTTACAGGAATTTTACACAGGCAAGTATAATTATCTGATTTTCCATCAGTTGTCTAACTCCAAAAAATGCCAAAGGATTTTTAACACCACAAGAGATCAAGAGCTCTGTTTCATCTCTGGGAGGCAACATCAAACTGCAGGACATGCGTCATCATCTATCACCATCTATTTTCACTGTGAATTAGGTATTTGGTATCTCCAGAGGAACTGGATTTTGGGTTAGTATGAGATTGCATTGTTTTGTTTTACAACAAAGACGCTGATTCTTGTTAGCTTTTGGGAGTTGGTTTGTGATGTTTGGATTGTATTATCAGGATCATGCACCATATGGGTTAGTTATCAGATCCTTCATGAAGCTATAGTTTTCCAAACACTAAACAAAAAAACCCCAAAGGGATGATATTCTTACTCTTGTACTTCTGTAAGACAGAAAGAATGTTGTGGGGTGTTTTGTTTGTTTTTTTTTTTCTGGGTGACAGGAAGTCTTGAAGCATAACAAACAAGATGCTTAAGAGACATCTAAAGTATTCTTTAAGACATGGCACTAAGATATTATTTTATAATATCTTTTTTTGTGACAACATTCAAAACTTTCTCTTTATGAAAGTTACTGACCAAATACTTATGTTCACCCATTGCAACTAGTTTTTCCTTTAAAATAAAGATTATTAAAGCATTCTGTAAGTGTTTTTTAGAACAGAGCAGACATCAGAATGAAAGCACTCAGCTTGGAAAGCACTACCCACCACAGGAAGAGCCTTGTGAAGATGGATTTTGGACAGTCTGAATTGTGCTTTTTCTTTTTCTTTTTCTTTTTTTTTTTTTTTCTGGATGTCTGTGGGGTGGGCTTCCCCACATAGAAAGGCAGTTTGTGTCTCATGGTCAGATTTTCAAAATAAGCAAGATTTCAGTTGACCCTGCAAATGGGTGGCCAACTCATCACAAAGAATTGTCTGTCAACTGAGTAGATTTGTGACAGGGGTGAGTGGTCCTACTTGCGGACTGAACCCATGACCTCCTAATCCTATCTCATGTGTAGTGCCTGCTAGACTGTTCAATGGTCATTAGACCTGGGTGAACAATTTGGACAAAAAAAATTGAGCCATTCTGGGGATTAAAGATCCAAAGAAATCAAAATGCAACTCTTGAAGTTACTTTGGGCTTTCAGCTTCCACATAATTTTGTATTACAGTCCTCTCTTTCCTGTGCTATATGCTTTTTTTTTGTCTTGGCAGTAAACTTTCATCCTGGATCCTATAGGCTAAGCTAGGAAAACTTGAGGATACTGTCCTTTGTGTGCGAGCTAGAGAAACAGCAGTTAAAGGATTCATTTTGACAGAATAACACAATGGTAATCCAATAAAAGAAGGCACTTTAGTTTTTACTAGGATCAAATTGCCTGAAGTTGAATTAAAAAATGTAAATGCAGGCTTAATTCTAGAGTTGTTTATTTAAACTGGTATTGGATAGAAAGTTTTATACCACATTCTATATCAAATCCATGAAATATAGCAAATTCAGAAGCATCTAATGGTTTGCACTCAATCTTAAATCTTAGGGCCCCTTGAGCATAAAGACTGGCCTAGAATTAAAATACAAGAGGCTACGTTTCAGCCTGAAACTGAAAAACACTTTTTCACCAACACATGTATTTCCAACTGAAAAACACTTTTTCACCAACACATGTAAGGATTACAACAAAACTTCTTTGACTTTGTTTTGAGATGAGAGAGAAGGACAAAAGTAAGTCTGGAATTGATGCCACTTCATTTATCTTGACCAGTTCACAGGTGTCTGATTAGAGAACTTATCCTGGTCAGTTGTTCTCATTCTCAGAAGTACAATAGAACCAAAATGTGTCAAGCCGACTGTGGCCATCACTTACTGAGAAATTAGTTTCATAAGCTGGAATTCTCCCCAATACTGCCACCAAAACTTGGTTGAGATTTATTCAGACTGTGTATCAGTGGGAGCCAACATATGCAGTACTTCTAAGACTCTCAAAATAGATGTTCTAAAACATGACCTTCTTGTATTTTAAGTATTTAGTAAGGATGCTTTTACTTGGAGAGTTTACCATCTCAGACACTAAATGCTTAAATGTAAATATCAAACAAAATCCATGCAAATTGTGTTTCTACACCTTTTGCCCTACTTGCCCTCCATCTGCCCCACATTTTCAAAGTCAGATGCTGCAATTCCACTTATTTGCAAATCAAAGGAGTGCTGATAACTGGACGCTAATTGCACAACTGCTACTGTTCCACTAATGAGAGGGTGAGACACAAGTTCAAGGAGTCAAAATATTTTTGCAGGCCTCATTTGACACAGCTGCAAGCCCCATGCAGGAACTGAAGAAGTCAGCAACAATGGAAAATGAGAACTGATAGTCACTTTATTTCAGGTCTTGACTCTGTTTCTCTCCTCCTTCCACCTGTACCAACTTTCAGTTTTGTCAGTGTTTTGCTTCATTTTCCTCCTATACTGCTACAAAGGATATAAAGGAAGTTCTCAGTGTTGAGACAGTATTGTTTTTTGAGATATTCAGTATGTGAAGTTTCACTCTCAATATGATGCCAAGGGTTTCTCAAATCAGCTCATTCCCCCTCACCTACAGCTATCCCAGAGTGTGGTGGCTCATCTAACAAAGGCAGTCAGGGATTGCAGATGGTCTGAGGTGTCTGGTCCTTAATTAAGCCAGAGGAGTTAGTCATCCCACTCATACAGGGCAGCTACCCCCTGGACCAAACCCAAGAGAAGCAGCACTCCTGCCTTTTCAGCTACACGACTTTTCAGACTGTAATATGAAGGAAGGAGGGACACTGTGGAGTTTGGTTTGGGATATAATATTGGTGAGCAAGGAAGGGTAAGAACATGATATAGAAGATAACCGCTGATCACAGCTGCATTGGGGTGTTGCCTGAATGAGAGCTAAGCCTGGGATTAGTGGGTAGCCAGCAGCATCCAGAACAACTGTAAATGTGTGGGGTGGCAAAACCAGTTATTTTTGTATCCTTGTGAGGAGAGGGGACAGTATTTCCTTCAGTGCCAGTCATATTCTGTTTAGCAGCTTCTGTGCAGAAAATCATGGACAAGTGGGAGAGAATATTGAAGAGGGTGACAGAAATTATTGGAGGTCTCATGCCTGACAGAAAAAGTTGAATAAGGACTGTTTTGCTCTGCAGAAGTTGTATAAAAATGTAAAAGATGGTGCAAGGCTTCTGTGGACAAAATATTCTCTATTTCCTTGGAGCATCATTGTTGAAATTTAGGGGAAATTAAGTTAGAATGTTCTTATAAATAGTACCAAGTATCTGTTTGGATGAGAAGGGTGTAGCTGATCCAGCCTCAGGGAAGGTGGATCAACTGCTGTCTCCTTAATGTAATTTTCTGTCCTATTCACTCCCTTCCATTGTTAATACTGTGCCTTCCCCTTACCATTCATACAGAAGTGATTACCACATTGCTTTCTCGCAAGACTGTCTCCAGGGAAGGCAGCTCATTCAGTCTCCAGAATTTGTGGTCTCGTAATACCCTAACAGGAGCCTTTCAATGTCAGTGTGCACTGGCCAGCTCTGCACATCTGACAGTCCATCAGACTTCTTTGCCATGTTCTTATAGATTCTTATAGATCCTTTGATACACGTGTTCTGCTGGTAAGCTTAAAGATTAGTGTGCACTTTTTTCTTTTTTTAATTTATTTTCTTCTTGCCAGGGTTGGCTTAATACAATGTGCAAAGGCCTATCAACATCATCTGGGTATCCACTGGGGGAAACTAAGAATCCCAGTTGCAGATTTTACATCTTAAAGCATTTCTGTGACTATGTGTGGGTATAATCACAACTCTTTGTAACTACCCTCACCCTCTGAGTAGTACATAAGTACCATAGGGCTTAATGATATTTCATTTCTAGGTATTGAGGAAAGTTTAGTAGTTTCAAGACTTAATTAGAGTTATGATGTTATTGTTAGTTTAACTTTTTTCTTCTCTAGAATGGTAGAATGTAATTCAGACAGAAAGGTTACACTTCTCTATCAATTTCTATTGCACTTAAGTGTAAAAAGTTTAAAAATATCAGTGGCAAAACTGTGCCAGAATCGAGAAAACAAGAGAGTAAGTATTTCTTAGCAGTCAAGGGTTTATCTAAGAGTGTGAGGCTGTCAGAAGCTGAAGAGTAGAGTGTGACTCAGGTGTAGCTGCTAAGCCATGCTGAGCCTTCTCTGGGTGCTTGCTGGTGCTGTGTGGGCAACACCATCTGTCTATATACCCCAGACATTTCATATGCTTCATTTTTTATGAAGCTGTTTAGTACCATCTCTGCTGGCTCAGCTGTGAATCCCAGACATTTCTTATCACTTACCTCTTTAAACATGTTAACTCTTTGGGTAACATGGTCATAAAGGGACTTCTTTGAATTATTTTTTGAGCTACTTGGTCTAGTTTTGAGCTACCTGGTCTTGCCTGGGGAAGCTGTGGATGCCCCATCCCTAGAAGTGTTCAAGGACAGGTTGAATGGGGCTTTGTGCAACCCGGTCTTGTAGAAGGTGTCTCTACCTCTGCCTATGCAGGGGCTTGGAATTAGATGGTCTTTAAGGTCCCTTCCAACCCAAACCATTCTCTGATACTCTTTTATTAGATTTAGAAAGATATTCTGGAGACAGAAGGCATGCAAGATGCCCATAGCCAACAGCATCTTCAGTTTGAAGGCAGGAAAAAACCTTTATTTGGATCAGTATAAACCGTAACAAAAATGCAGGCAAATGTTTGCATATGTATGATTGTCAGTGTGTGTGTGATCTTTGAGAGGTTTGAAGAAGAAGTGTTTCATCCAGATGCTTTCACAAGCTTATAGTGATTTGCAAAAAGCCAGGGACACACCCAACGCGGGCCACTGGGATAATAACACAGATGCATGATTTTTATGGCTGCCTACCAAATTTAGAAACTCCCTCTGGAAAAACAACTCAAAATGGCTTTTGCTAATCCTTCTGAACACCTGGAATAAGCTCAACAAGCCAGGGAACTAGAAAAGTTACTGTGTAGTTTACCATGGCTATTACATCACTCAAAATTAAAATTTTGAAATAAGCAGCTGAAAGAAGCCTGAGAAATTCATGGATAGCCCTGTTGGGTGTTACATTGTTTTGTGCCAGTGTTGACAGTTCAGATTATAAAACACAGTGTTTCTGTTAGCAGAAAGCCCACATGCTGATTCCAATAACATTTTGAATGTTTGGAGAACTGCATAGGAAATACATTTTTTTATATTCTACAGTTTCTGGGGGCTTGCCCCCATTTTTTTACTCTCAAAACTTACTCACACTGCAGCTATTTTATAGGGATGTCCAACTTCTGGGAGCAGATCTGAAGATCTAATGAGTCTCAAACTGTACTCACAACCAAACCCTCTTTCACTCTCTTACTAACGTGAATAACCTCACGTACACAAACTGTCTCGCAACTTCAATGGGATAATTCGTGGAAGGAAATTAAGCACAAATTATCTATCCAATGGATCAGAATTTCTCTTTGCATTATTATCAAGAGCCAGTGGGAGTTTCACTGGGTGCAAGGAATGCAGCCCTGCTCCATAAAAAAGGCAAGCAGTTTCACTTGGCAGTCAGTTACGGTGGTGCAGAAAGACTGCAAATAATTTTGTCACTGAGAAAGAAAGGTCACTAAACAGAATCTGTAGAGAAAAGGCAAGAGTAGTTCATGCATTAATAGGCTTTTAAAATCTTTTCACAAGGCCAATTCAGTTTGGTTTTGTTCAAAAATTTGCTGCATTTTTTCTCCATTTGTTTTAGACAAATCTTTATTGAAAGTATAAAAAAGCCCTACAAAACGCAGTGTTCTGCACTCTGTATTTCTTGGGTGTCCACCTTAGTGCAAAGCTTCTACCTGTTCAATTAATTTGGGGATTTTGTGTTTGCCATGAAGTCTTTATGCAGGAATATGTTCTGATGCACTTACTTGGCCTGACTTGCAGCTTAGTAGCAAATGTGCTGCTGAAGCAAATAGGAATGACCAGGAAAGCATGAAAGGTGTCAACTATGCATCTAGTACATTGAAGTCTGTGATAGAGATCTTGGAGTTAATATGCTGGTCCTAACTGCATTTTCCCTCTTTAAATCAAGGCTTTGCAAGATCTTATCTGAGCTGTGCAGGCTGAAGGGGACTTTTGGAGCATCTCTGTTTGAGGAGCATGCTCATGGCATAGCCAGCCTAATAAGCTCATTTAAAGCGACCTGTTTGGCCACAGCACAGCCTCCTGGTTGCCAAACCTGTCCCAGGAACAGGACAAGTACCCAGGCAATCAGGCCCTGCTGATCTCAGGTCTGTGGTGGTTACACTGCAATTTCTGACAGGTCACCTAAAGCTAGCCTGGAGATGTCTGCATGAGGCTGAGCTCACGGCAGGGTGATGGTCCAGAAGTCTGGGGAGAGGTTGGCTGTGCAGCTATTCTGCATCTGCAACACCAAGGGCAGAAGGAAGGCTGTATCTGTCATGTCACGTAGAATTGAAGAGATGCCAATCTGCTGCTTCCATTAGCTTGTGCCCATATAATTTTCCATGGACTCTTTCTGGTTATGCCAACCTGCCGCTGAGTAATGTTACATGGCATTTTGCTTACTGGTAGTGACATGACAGTACTAATCACAGAATGGAAGTGAGGCCTCTAAATCAATAGAAAAATAATAGAAGAGAAAAAAAATCTTGATTACAAACGCAGATAACCTGGGAGAAGCTGTAACATAGTTAGTTGCTCTGAAAAAGGGCAAAGAACATCTGCCTTCCTGTCAAGCTTCTGGGATTTTCTGTTTCTTTTCCAGTTTTTCCTACATCTGGGCAACAACATAAGTGTGTTCAGTATAAATGGGTATACAGCAATTAGTGTACTTTGAGGGAAAGGTAAAAGTGGATCACCAAGGAGCAGAAAGTCTAGGGCTCAAGGCTCTGAAATCAAATTGGAAGTATGTTAAGGGGCCAACTACTTGTCTGGTACACTTGTGCACTGTCAAGGATGTGCCCAGTTCTCACACTCACTTCTGCACCTCCAGCACACCAGTGCAGAAAAGGAGGTGTGTCATCCCAAAGCTTCATCAGTTGTAGAGAAAACGCATCAGAAGACCTTCTGGTCTTCATCCTCTGTGTTGGCAGAAAATGTGCTTTAACTGGGACATCAGAGCAGATGGGGACAACAAACACTGCCAGTGGTGTGAGCACTGCACACATTCCAGCTCTAGCAACAGGCCAATAAGTAAACCTGACAGCACCAAGCCTATGTGGTTTTGGTTTTAGTTTTGTTTGTGGATGTTATCTAGTTTCATAAACTGATATCTCATGGCCTTAGCAAAGATTTATCACCATGAAAACAGTAATGAGGAAAGGAAAAGAAGCAAAAAATAAAAACTCAGAGTATATTGGTGTATTCAGTGTATAAAAATTTAATACCACCAACAAAGTGAATTACTTTTTTCTCATCTGCTGCTAATTCAAGACACATTATAAAGTTTGATTTGTGTTCATATATCTGTGCACAAATAGCAACCTCCAGTGGTCATTTAGTCCAAATTGCACATCATGTGTGGGGTCAATATGTCCTCTCCACATTCCTCACTTAAAAGGACCTTTGTATGGCTGCTCAAGTGTTGCTTCAAGCCACATATGTATTCTCATCCTCATTAACAGCAGCTGCCTCAAAATTAAAACAAAATACTACATTTTCCAACGTACTGGCTCATTGGTAGACTTTCAGAATTTATTGACTACTCAGATCTTGGGTAACAAAAATGAGTTCCTACCTGAACTACTATACTAGTAAAGCAAGATGATTTCTTTTTGGGAAGCAGGTATCTTCCTTTCCTGCAGACCCATTATTACATGCTTTCATCTTCCAATTTTTGTATCATACCCATGGAAGCCCTGTGCATGCAGAGCCAAAAAGTTAAGATATATCATATACTTTAAAATTACATGGAAAATATAAAGCATGTATTTTAAAATAGATTCCACCGAGACTCCATCTTTAAGATTTTAAACGTGCAATTAATACCTGCTAATAACTAAAGGACACCTCAGAGCAAACTAACCAAGGAATATATGTTTCTGTGCATGAGAACCATTCTACCACAGTTTCAAAACCACACCATGACTGTGACACACTTTCATGAGATCTCACAAATCAAGCAGGCATGGTCTTGCCAAGTCTTTGACTGCCTGAAGGACTGCATCTTTCCCTTCCCCTTTTCACCTTTCCACAGGAGAGAGTTGACTGCTAAACTTTGTACAAACCCAAATTATGCTAACCCAAATTCCAGCTACTGAGGCTTGGAATTGTTAAAGTTCAGAAAATGCACATATCAATTCATACATCATGTGTGATGGAGAGAGTTTATTAATTCTTATTTGCTGTATAAAAAACATGTCAAAAGCATGGATTTTAAATCTTGAAGTGTGAAAGTTTTATTTCTCTGTAATATTGAATGGGTTTTGTGTAGATGCAGAAAATCTGCAGCTAATCTCTTCCAGCCCTTTTGGTATTTCAAAGTAGTATTCCTCCAGAAGGAGAACTGCAATATCAGTTATTATGCAAGATAATTTTGCTTTCCACTGTGGTGGATCACTATTCTGAAAACAACATGGTAATGTGCTGTTAGATATCAGCACGAACTTCTTCTAGGGCTAAAAGAAAACAGAAATGGGATGGAAGGCAAATAACAGTGCTAGACATCAATGCCAACTGCAAGTTCTCAGCAGGCATCTTGTTGTTCAGGAATGGACATTTTTGTTACTGAAGGTGGAAGTTGTTTGGTACTTTGCAGGGTGTAACACAGGAACGTGGATGAGATCGCAGGTCCCAGTAACTGTTTATACAGCCATAAGAAAAAAACAATGTATGAAACAGAAGCTTTTCAGTTTGATTTCTAAATCTGGTAATTTCCAGCATTTTTTTATGGAATAAAAAAAAAATAAATCAACATTTTTCATTAAGCTTACCTGGATAAGTTCAATTATGCCATGTGTGTCACCATCCTCATCTCTGGCAAGACCACAGTAGGAATATTCCAGCCTTTCATAAATTTCTCATGTATGCCAGGAGACCTGTTGCCTTCCTGCAATTTCCAAAACAGGCCAATATGTTTACTCTGATTTAGCAATCCAAACACTTGTTAAAACCCAAATTGCTTCAGAATCAATGTTTCCCACACTTTTTAACATCGCTTTTTGCTTTTGTTGAATTTTATATACACATGATGAGACTGTTTTCCACTACAGAAAAAGATGCTCCTAGAATAATGTGACTAGAGATAAGAAAGAAAGACCTTGATAAATAATTTGCCATGCAAATTCAGAATGCTTGCTGTAAGACAATAAATATTCAATGTAAATGTAGGTGTCCAATTTGCCAGTATGATCTACAAGGGCTTGTAGTGAGAGGACAAGGGGTAACAGTTTTAAACTGAAAGAAGATTTAGGTTAGAGCTCAGGAGGAAATTCTTTAGTGCAAGGGTGGTGAGACACTGGCACAGGCTGCCCAGGGAAGTTGTGGAAGCTCCATCCCTGGAAGTGTTCAAGAGCAGGTTGGATGGGGCTCTGAGCAACCTGGGAGGTGTCCCTGCCCATGCAGGGGGGCTGGAATTAGAGGATCTTTAAGGTTCCTTCCAACTCTAACCATTCTGTTACTCTATGATCTATATAATAGGAAAAATGAGGCATATGGGGCATTCATGTTTTCCATGAGTCTTCCCTCGATGGAAAAAAGACTGAATACAAGTGTACTAGAGATGAAACAGGTCTTCAAGATATCCTGTCATGTATCAAGTGTTGCCCACTGACTGATGGATAAAAAATATTACAGTGAACCAGTCATGCACCAAATAAGCTATGGGTCAACTTACAATCAGATTAGATTGTTACTTTGGGTATAATTCTCAGGAGACATCATGCCAGAAACACTCCTGAATCTTGGATGCTTTGCTGCCTCTTGCTCTGACATGACTAATAAGAATTAGTGAAAAGCTGGTACCAAGCACTGATAGGATCTGTGAGATGGAGTGTAACATTTTGTCTCTAACCACTCCCAGCTCTCCTACCCTGCCCATAATGCTATTTAGAGGATCCTGGGCCTTCAGTAGGAGCTTCTTGTGTTGGGAAACTGAAGTGAGTATCACTTCTCAGCTGTCTTTCAATTCAGGCTCAGGACTGCTGGTAATCCTCTGGTTTTGCACAGAAGCTAAAGACACAGTGAAAGCTACAAACCTGTCCTGTAGAGAAATGTGCTCTCTTGAGTAAAGGGGCCTTTACAGTCTCCATTTTGTCTCCTCATGCTCACACCTGCATTGCTACTTCTGGTACTTGGTGTAAGCTTTTCTTTGGTAACCCACTAGAAAGCTATTGGGGTAAATGCCACATCATCAGTGTCCCCTCCAAGGAGTCAGAAAACTGTGGGCCCTGAGGACATATCTTGTCAGACCAGCCTTGCTGCTGTGCTGCAGCCTGTGAGCATGGGTTCCCCAGGGCAGCATGCAGGCCACTGCCACACCAGTACTCTCACCTGGGGACATCTCCCTTCCTTCCTCCTGAAGCCTAATCATTTGCTGCTGGCTTCACAGCAGCCATCCTGGGCCTCCCACCTGGCAGGGAGCGGAGGGTGTGAATCCAAGGCTTTGCTGATATTCCCCCCATTGCTCTTCCATGTGGGGATGGGGTCCTTGTTCTCACTCCTCTCCAAAGCAGGTGTTTAGCCCGAGGCATACTCTGCACTTGTGTGAGACACCCCTCAAGCCTACCTATTCCACCACTTTCATTCTTGACCATGCCAGCAATCACATTATCTAATCTAGCTGGCTCTTTTTTGGGGGGCAACCTCCTCAGAGAAATCTCTGCCTTTCATTTAGTGGAGGGGAACACACTGCTGTCCATGGCCCCCAGGTCCAAAGGCTCTGCTTGGAGCTCCAGCAGAGACAAGTGCTCTGCAGGACAGTGCCATGTAGCTCTATTTTATTTCCATTTCAGTAAGCCATGCACCAAACAATGATTTCCTAAAGCCAGTGGTGGAGAACAAAATTGAAAGCCTAAACATATGCAGATGGCATTCAGAGCCTGGGACACTTCTGGCAATTTCTGCAACTGATGCATGCTCAAAATATTTACTTAGGAATTCTTAATTAAGTAAACCATTCAGTAGTGGTGTAATGTTTCAGATGAGCTGCAGTGTCACCACAAAATATCTTGGTGGTTCCTTCTAACAAAGAATCCATTATGGGGATTTTTATCAGAGATGGTGGGATAAGTTTTCAGTACAGTGCTCTGTGGCTTAAGCTGTCCTGCTCCTCTGCTGTTCACGGGATTCGTGCAGCTAAATCCTTTAATTTCTTGATGAAAATAAATGCTCTGCCCAACAGCAGCTTCAGGTGAATATCGAGTAGCAGGATTAGGAGTGAGATCACAGTGACCCTATGGGTGCTTATTCCAAAGACTTGCAGTAAGGCTGGCTTGGCAGCTTGGGGGGATATGTGCACTGTGCAGTCAGGAATACAACGGAGTGAGAGTGCTGGAAGAGAAGGTGAGCTCCTGAAGCCACCCTTGACCTGCAATAAAATGTTATTTGCCTATGGAGCAAGGATTGCTAGAGAATAATTTTAAGGGCAATTTTTATTTATTTTTTAATCAAAAGTTTAAAATCAACCTTGTTCTTTGCTTCATCTGTATGAAATGTATTGTTAGTTTCATCTTTCTATTTTACATCTTCTTTCGTTATATATTTGTCGGAACTGAATTTTAAGCTCCTTGGAGAAATTTCAGTGCCTGCACAAGACTTTTGGGACATCTCTGAAGACTGGTTAGTTACTGCTGTTTATCTATATGTACAGAACTCTATTTCACAATTTTGTCAAAATTAGAATTTTCCTCATGTAGCGAGTGTCATTGCAGAACTGTCCACTGTAAGGATTTACTTTATGTATTATCCACTTGTGCAAAGACTCTAATACCTGCTATGAACTACAGTTTAAGTGGCAGACTTCCTATTGGGGAAATCAATCTGAAGTTGCAAGAAAATAACAACATTTCAAACCAATGAAATGACTAACATGCTCAAGTTAAGCAAATGCCTCCATTTGCAAACTATCAATGAAGAGTACATTTCTCTTCTGGCAAGAAAAACTGCATTATATTTTTTGTTCTTAAAACTTACATGATTTTAGGCCTTAGCGTTTAATTCCTGAAGTGTTTTCAAAGACTTTTACTTTTATGAATTGCTTGGTATATATAATAATTTTAATGGTTGTGATCTTTCAGTTTTTCCACATAACTTTGTGAAAAGGAAAGCTGTAGTTGTTTAGGTCCTGAAGAGAAGACACAACCATAGTAGGAAATATATTTTGAGGGAGAATTTTTATTTTTTTGCAAAGGTAATCATCTGTCTTTGCATAATCAAGCATAATTTCAGAAAATAAACTGAAACTTTCTCCCACTGCCATGAACTTTTGCTCGCTATGACTGCAGTCACAGTTATTTTTTCAAAGAAGAAAAACTGGATGTTTTGGGGTTCTGATACAGAAACCAGGCTTTCTAAAACATCACTCCTCAGGTTTAGTTTGTTGGAAGTTTAAACTGTAGGATCCTATCCAAGCCAAGATCACTGGGGTTTTTTTGTTTATTTGTTGTTTTGTTTGGTTGGGTTTTTTTTGTTGTTGTTTGGTTTGTTTTTTTATTTTATTTTATTTTATTTTATTTGGATATAACTCTATTTATAACTATTGCTGGTTTCCAGTACTGGTGTTTCCCTTGGATTAATGACTAAGTGGTGAAGAAAAGTGGACTCCATATGCCAGCAACTGCCGTTAATTGCTTAGGAAATGTGACGTTATTCCACTAACACTGTTTAGCTGGATGATCCCTGTGGATGATCCAGCACAAAACTTTGGGGTGTGCATGGGCTGTTGTGGTTCAAGATGGTTAGAAGTGCCATAAACTACACCAGAAATCTTAAAAAAATCTCTGCGCTCAGGATTTCCTTCTGATAAGAATCAAGGAAGTTTGCACCGCAATGAAGGATTAGATGGGAGAAGATACCAAAATGTAGTGTGGGCATCTTCCTTTGGCAATTACAAAGTGAAATGTTCTTCATCAAGGAAAAAGAGAAAATACAACCTTCAACCTGCCAAGGGGCAGGAGCATGGCACAATCCTCCTGAATGTGTGACAGATGAACAAACTGAGGGACACCACAAGAAATAGTGGAGAGGAAGCTTGAAATGCTGTTGGGTGCATTTCTTTAATATAAATAAAGTTTTCCAAAACCACAGTTTCATGATTCAGCATTTCTTTTGGCACTGAAATTACAGTAACAATTTAAAAGTAGGCTAAACAAGTCTGAGGGAATATGCTGGTAAATTCAGGCCAGAGAAGGGGAAGTCCTTGGAAGTAATAATAAAAAAAACTAAGACCCCCTAAGACCCAAGTAATTGTAGTTTAATTACTTTAATGAGGAATTTCTTGAAGCATTTGACAAAACATAATAATCATGATATCCTCACAATACCTTCTGAGGCAGATATGATCATGCTTATTTTCTGGATGAATAAACTGACCCACTGTATTAAAATACTTCAACCAAGGCCTGCTCCAAAAACAATGGGAGACCAAAGAATACTCTTTAACTTAATTATGAGACAGTAACCATGTGTATGGAGGAAGCAACTAAACTCAAAATTATACGTGGTGTAAACACTGTAGCCAACTCTTTCTTGCTTTCCTTTGTTTTGACAGTTGTCTTTTTTCTGTTCAACTTGAGATAATAGTTAGTGGAAACTGGGGGCTCATCTCTTGAAAAAATTATGTCAGAAAGGTATCTCATTGCTTTTATTAGTATTTTTTATTATTATAATAAAATATCTGTATCATATACAAATACTATGTGTATATATATATTATCAGTAAGTTGGCCATGTGGCCTCAGCTTAAATTTTGAATGCTTATGCACATCTGTTTCTTAGGACCCAACCCCAGATTCTTTCAGGATTAGGTTTTCCTAGAAGCGTCAGTGTCTGAAGCAGCTTCTGATACAATGGAAATGGGTTACTGGACATGGAGGTCTTGCAGGTCGACCTTGCAGGTCTTGGGCACCTGCTCTGTCCCAGAGAACGAGGGGAAAAAGCCAGGTAGAGGGGATGAGGTAATGATGGGGCACAACCCAAGAGGCATCTGGAGAACCCCAGCACGTGCTGAGCTGGGAGATGGTGCTGCCAGGGAGCCCTGGCTGTTGCTCTGCTTTGAAGAATGGCTGGAGAAATTCTCCCTTTCCTCAGCTGACCTGCTGTCTGTGCATGCTGGCAGAGAGCAAGGAGCTGACCTGGGTTCCCTTCAGCCTCCCTTGGAGAGAAGAGCCATGGACTAAGCTGTAATGGCAGAGTCCCCCATCCCCTCAGCATCTTCCAGTTATTTACTCCTTACAAGAGACCTTTCCCATGTCATACCTTTAAAACCATGAAAGGGCCAGACCTGGATCCTGACAGGATTCGGGAAAGGTTCCTGGCATTTTAGAGTCATCAAAGAGTGCATCTTGCTGAATAAAATACCTTAGCTATAAAGGAAAAATACTTGTATTTATTTTTCAATTATTGCAATATTTTCAGAATACATATTCTACTTGATGTGAAAAGTCAGAGAGATAGAAGCACTGTGAGCTATGAAAGAAAACATGACTTTTACTCTTCAGTATTGAGAAGTGCCTGACTTTTAAAAATTTAAATCTTGATTCTTTTCCTGGTGATTTTAATTAACTTTTGAAGCCTTAAGTTTATATATAAAGTGTAACTGTAAAGGTCAGACCATGTATCAGTGTATCAATGTATCAACCTCATAATTTTCTTTTTTTTTTTTTTTTAAGATTATCATATCTCTTGGAAAGTCCTGATTTATGGACATCATAATTTAAATGTTATGCAGTTGTTTAAGCAGAGGTGGGTCAGAAGAAAAACAGCTCAAAACCTGCAGTACCCAGAAGAATATGAATCAAAGCTGCAGATCTGATCACTCCTGCTCTAAACACTGCGAGTGGTCAGAGCTGCAACTACATTTTGTTCTTATTTTTGTTTAATAGGTAGTACCACATGGCATGCATGCTCTGTGTTTGCAATACCTTGTCTCTGTATCTATAAACCCCTACCCCAAGCCATAAATAAAAATACACAATTGGTGAGTTTCTTGTGGATTGTTAACTTTGGAAAAGATGCACAAATACCTATTAAAGGCAGAGTGAATCATCATGGAATTTCCATTCCACAGTAAAAGCAATATTTTATTTTGGCCAGGGAAGAGTTCTCCATTTCACCCTTTTTGCTCTGGCTTTACTGTAGCTTATTGAAATGGCATAATGAAACACTCTGATTTCATTGAAATACAACATTTCTGTAATTTTGCAGTAACCTTTGTGATGAAGCAGATAAATTCCTATAAAATTATTCAATTTTGTTTAGCCAGCATTTTCCAAAAGACACATATCCAGCGGGAAGTTTTTAACATCCAGAAAACTTAAGTCAGTGTCATGGTTTGGGCCCAACAAAGGAACAGCCCCATGGCCACTCACTCAATTCCCCCCCCCCACACACACTCTGGGATGAGGAGGACAAAGCTCCTGGGTTGAGACAAAGGCCAAGGAGGGATCTTCACTGATTAAGGTCCCAGACAAAACAGACTCAACTTGGGGAAAAAAAAATAATTAATTTCACACTAACCAAACACACAGGACACAGACAGACACAGAGCAGGGCTTGCAGATGTTACCCCACCCCTCCCTTCTTCCCGGGCCCCAATCCCTTTGTTCCCGGTTTCTCTCCCTCCTTCCCCCCAGCGGCACAGGGGGACAGGGGATGGGGTTTGGAGTCACTTCACAGGCTGGGGGTTCCTGCTGCTCCTGCCTCCTCAGGAAGAAGGATTCCTTACAGTCCTGCCCTGCTTCCCCACGGGGTCCCTCCCATGGCACAGAGGCCTCCACCAACCTCTCCTTCCTGAGTCCTTCCCACCAGGTCCGGAGCTGCTCCAGCCTGGGCTTCCCACAGAGTCATGGGGGCTTCGGGAACAGACACCTCCCCTCGCCCGGGGGCTTCCACAGCTGAGCAATCAGAGCCCACTGGCAGCAAATCCTCTGGCCACCACATCCAAGTCCCCTGGCCAAGTTCCCCTCTCCTGGTGCCTTCATGGAATGTCCCACCACATTCCTTCATGAGTGCAGGGGCACAGCTGCCATCTCCCCATGGGCTGCAGGGAAGCATCTGCTTGGGCACCTTCTTCCCCTTCTTCCTCACCAACCACCAGCACCACTCTCCCTCTCCAGCACAGCTTTTTCTCCTTTTAAGTGCTCCTCTGTTCAGGTGTCATGTCTTTCATATGTTAATGGCAGAGGCTCATCTGTTGTCTCTCTAAAGGCTCCTTGGCTGGGTTTGGAAGCAGGTGAAGCTTCTCAGCTTACCTAAGCCACCCTTGGGGCCCTTCCCCTGCTACGAAATAAACCCACCAAACGAGGTCAGTGTTCAAGATGGAGAGGAAGGTAATGGGGAAGTTAGTCTGTATCCTGTTAGTAACCTATTTATATATGGTGATTTCTACCACTATGAAACTCCACTTATACCCACGGTGCTGCAGCATGATATGGGCAAGGATCTTTACATTACAGAGGCAGTAAACAACAGCATTTGGTGGGAAAATGAAATCACCTGTATGATCCAATACCAGGCTGGGACAAGCTAAGGAGGGAAGAGGGTTTGTGGAAATGATACTGCCTTGCAGGCTGCTTCCCCTGGTTTGCCAGTTGAGGAGTGAGACAGACAGCAGGGTAGCGTGGCAGGGGCTTTTCGAGGCTTTGGTTGCATATCTGTCTCAGGGTCCATTACACCATGCTGAGAAAGGCCCGTTTTGCTAATGCAACTGTAGTGCTTCCTTTGCTCCTTCTGACTTGTCCAGAACTATCTGAAGCATCCTGACGTGGGCCTGGCTCATAACTGAGTAGATGCAACCTGTGGCATCACACTGAATGTCTACCCCTGTTGTCTTATTTTTCAAAATATTGCCACTGAAAGTATAGCCTGTAAAAATGTTGAAAAATGAGCATGTAAAGATGTTGAAAAGTGAGCTGAAAAATGAAAAATAAATGCACTAAAGTGAAAACATATGGCAGGTGCAAGCTGTATGCAAACTTTATAATATATTCTGAATACATTATTGAAGAATGAGAACTACAAATGTTTCTAGTCTGAATGGCACATATTAAGGATCACTCATATGTGCTCCATGATATTTGCCAGGTCTGAAAGCACAGTTACACTGGTGAACTTCCATTAATCACTGAATACTCTGAGTGTAATAACAGGCAAGAGGGTTGGTAGCATGAAGTCTTTCTCTAAATTGTGCTCGACAGTTTCAAAAGAGGGATGGATGAAATGGCTGCAGTAACTAAAACACTGAGCCTGAATCTGTGAAGGTCATTCAAAGCAGACATGGACTCCAAAGACTCTTGGACAATCAGTTATTTAAATTTTTTGCTTTTAAATATGTCTTTCTTTTTACCACTCATCAGCTGATGGCTGCTTGTAGGACTGGAAGCAAAAGTGCAAAAAATTCTGATAGTTTGTTGTTTCTGGCACGAATCAGATCAGGAATTACTGCAAGATTTCCAACCTAATTTGCCAGACCAGAGAGGCTGGGATAAGTCTGCATAACACAGCTTCCAAGCCTTCCCCTTTTGCCCCACACCTAGCCTGTCACATGGCAGCACACAGCAAAAGGAATCGCACCGCCTGGATTTGGTTATAATGTGTCTTTCTGCTTTTTTTTTTTCTTTTTTTCTTTCTTTTTTTTTTTTTTTTTTTTTTCCTTCAGAGCTTTGTCATCCGTGGTGGCTTTAGGAGCTAATATAATCTGCAACAAAATCCCAGGCCTGGCCCCTCGGCAGCGAGCGATCTGCCAGAGCCGCCCTGATGCCATCATTGTGATTGGGGAAGGGGCGCAAATGGGAATCAATGAGTGCCAGTACCAGTTTCGGTACGGGAGGTGGAACTGCTCTGCACTGGGAGAGAAAACAGTCTTTGGACAAGAGCTTCGAGTAGGTAAGGGTGTCTCTAATATGGTGCTGAAAGTGACATGTTGGGGCTGTTTCACTTGGAGCTTTCTCACTGCCGTCCTGCAAACGGTTATATCCGTCTGGTGTTTGTCTGCTGGAGTTGAAGAGCAATGCTCCCAAAACTGTGGTCTGTATGTTTGTGCTCACTCAAAAGTAACTGGCAAGAGACAGGAGATCTCTAGTGATCTCTAGAGGAAGTCATTCCTATCTGTGCAACTTCATACCCAGGAATAATGGAGATGCCTGCATCTGAGGATGCAGTCATCACACCCTGTGGAAAAATATTTCAAATTGTCATCTTTTTAGAACGTGCCGTGATAACCACGGTGCATATTATGACCAATCAAAAAGGAATTAAAATCAGCTCCAAAAAAATCTCAGAAGACTTCCCAAAAACTTAAGTAATGGGAGAGTCCCAGCTAACTGATGGAAGTACAGTGCGTACAACATTGGCCTTCCAATATATGGCAGTGACACATACCCATTTAAGTGTTGCTATCATATTGTAAAGAAAATACTGCAAGTGATTTGAGGCAGGAAGCCTATTCAAAGAAAATAAAACAGGATCTTGGCCTGAGAAATTGCTACCTGGCAGAAGTTAAATTAATCACTTTCCACTTACCTTATGTCTGATATTATTTCATAGGGCAGATTATGCAAATTTTTTCCAGTACTGAGATCATTATTTTCCTCATCCCCCAGCTGAATATCCTTAGCCTATTCCTGACCTTTCCTCTTTCTTCCAAGGGCTGCCCTCTTACCATCCTTCATCTGTCTGCTGCTCAGTGTTGATACAATACTTTGTGGTGCGTGGCTCTCACAGAGGCCATTCAGCTACTCAGGGGGCTGTAGCCTGTCCTTGTGTCTGATTCTTCTTCACATGACATGTCTTTCTTGAGTTCAATGGTTTGGATGAGTGTTGTGCCTCCCACACAGCTCAATGTAACTAAATATAAGATCTCATCAAAACTGTGTGAAAAAAAGGCATAACATTTAATCCCATCTGTGCAAAACAGAAATTACTGGTACTTTGGTTGTTCCTCAAGAACAAAGTTTTGGGTTTTTTTCCCAACACCTTTGTGAAAAGGATGCCAAAAGCTGAGGTGTGCTTAAATCAGTGATGGAACTGAGTATTTTTTCAAAGAATATGCAAGTCTGAGAGACTGGCTGAGGTCTGGGCTTTTGAAGGGCACACTGGCTTAGTGGTAAAGTGTTGTAATTGAATAAATCCATTGCCATCAGGGAAACTGTCTTACACCCACAGAGACTCTGTCATATCCTGTGAGCATCACTCCACACACAGAAGTGGAGAGAGCTAAAATTAAAGTCACAGCAAACAAAATTAATGACAAAAGTCTCAACTTTTTGAGTTTTAGAAAAATAAATACATTGGTAGAACTTTATTTTGATGCAGAAATCTTGTGGTGAGGAATTTGCTTATCGGTGTCTCTTCCTACATTTGTGCTAAGATATTTCTGTTTAGATAATACTTCTTGCCTAACTTTTGTTTCTTAAAAAGAATGTAAGTGGAAGGTATTAAAAATCCTCAAGACACCATATACAGGAAATATCCTAACATTTGACTTTTACCTTCAACTTTACATGAACCAGAAATGTATATAGTCACTTGTCTTGACTATGAGAAGCCCAAGTCTAGTCCTCCTTAGTTGATCTCCCTTTGGCTTTTCTCTAAATTGATGTCCAAAATGATATTTCTGCCAGAAAATACACAGCTGCAAAACATGCTATTGTTTCACTTCTTCATGCTGTCATGATCTGCCAAAGCTTGCAGGCATGCTCTGACCCTTACGCAAATAAGTCCTCTTAATTTCTGAGAGATCACTTATGTCCTTGAAGAGGCACACTCTGGAGAGTTGTACCAAAGTTGGAGTCATCACTAAGCTTCCTCACAAAAAGGCTTTTCTGCTTTCTTCTTCAAGCTAGGAATTTTCTAACACCTCATCAGCTCCGTCCTTGTACTCATGAGTATTAATCCTCTTCACCACTGAGACACATCTTTTCATCCTCAGAAACCTTGCAAGTGAGCACAGTCCAAATGCCTAAAGAGGAGTAAAAGTCATGCCTGTGCTTTCATTCTCAATGTTTCTGTACAAAATAAGAGCTACAGAGAACAAAAATTTGCATCAGGATGGACCAGCTATCAGGTTGGTCAGACAATACAAAGTTTGAAAAATCCAGGGTTTTTTTTAGCCACTGTTCAGGTAATATTTGCCAAAACGTTCATCAGATTTTTTACCTCCTCTCTGAACCTGGGTGGCTTCTTTCAACTCTAAAATGACTGATGTGGAATTCGGTGGGTTCTTTTATGGCTTAACCCAAACACAGAAGAAACTTGGCAGTTGCACTGAGTTCTGCTTTGACATTTGTTGGGTGTGAAACCACACAAACTGTAACGGATGGAGAAGGTTTACGTGACCCCTACCAGCTGAGCCAGATGAGTTCCATGCAGGTCTATAAAGGATCCTATAATCCACGTCTTTATTTCTTTTATTAGTGGAGTAGCACCCAGAGATGATGTGGTCAGTATCTAGGAAAAGAATATGGTTTAGGAAGTGGTGTTATTACACTAGTGAGGGGAAAAAGCTAAAAAAAAAAAAGTAAAAAAAAAGTACTTAAAGGAACAAAATTCTTGTAAGCTTAAATATTCACATGTGTAACAAAACATCCATGTTGGGCACATACAGAAACACTAAACCAGACATTTGGTTCTGCCAAAGCAGACTGAAGAAAGGATTAAGACTAAAAAGTTTTAAGTATTTCATCCCAAATGAAAGCTCATCTAGCTTTTTCCCAGAATCACTTAGGGACATGAACAATCAAGGCACATTTTTCAGGTCATATGGAGGTGAGGGAGAGTAAGTTATAATGGTGTGATATTAATTGCTCTCTAGCTGTACAGGAAAGAGAGGACCTACTCTTTATTCACTGGACCAAAGCTCTACCACAAACACTGACAAGTGAAGATTTAGTGTTATTCTAATGAATAACCTGATGCAACATTCCTTCCCTTCAAACTCAAAGAAAAACCCCAGACTCACCCAGCATTAGTTTTCCCCAACATTAGGTTTCCCCAACATCAGGTTTCCCCAACATCAGTGCATCTGTTGCCAGCACCACCCCTTGGGCACCACTGTGTTCCAGCTGTGCCTGTCTTCCCATTGCAACCAAGCAGCAGCCAAAAGGCATGGAGCAGGAGCAAATGTCCACCCTCATGACATCTGGGAATCCTACTATGCCAGGTGGATCCCCAGTGAGTTAGCTAAGCTGGATTGGTGCTGAGTTATATTTTTAAAGAGGTACTTCAGTGAATGTGGGCTGTACCACCTATATAGTACATTGGAATCTGTATTAAAGTCAGAGGACAGAAAAACAACTGTAGAAATCACAGAAACACAGAATCACCAAGGCTGGAAAAGACCTTTAAGAGCATCAAGTCCAGCCTATGACCAACACCACCACACTGGCTAGACCATTGCACTAAGTGCCACATCCAGCCTTTCCTTGAACACATCCAGGGATGGTGCCTCCATCACTTCCCTGGGAAGTCCATTCCAATGTCTAATCACCCTCTCTGTGAGGAAGTGCTTCCTAATATCCAATCTAAAGCTCCCCTGGAGCAGCTTCAGGCCATGCCCCCTTGTCCTGTTGCTAGTTGCCTAGAAAAGAGCCCAGCCCCCACCTGACTACAACCTCACTTCAGGCAGTTGAAGAGAGTGATAAGGTCCCCCCTGAGTCTCCTCTTCTCCAGGCTAAACAACCCCAGGTCCCCCAGCCTCTCCTCATAAGACTTTCCCTCTAGTCCTTTCACCAGCCTCGTTGGTCTCCTCTGGACCCACTCCAGCACCTCAATATCCCCTCCTCATCTTATAAGGAATGAAGATTTTCCCTGACCCTCCTTCTGTTATTGATGTATTTATAAAAGCATTTTTTATTATCTTTACAGTGATGGCCAGATTAAGTTCTAGCTGAGCTTTTGCATCTCTAATCTCTTTCCACATGCCCTTACAATATCCTTAAATACTTCCTGATTCGCCTGCCCCTTTTTCCGAAGTTGATATACTCTTTTTATTTTTGAGTTCTTGTAATAGTTCCCTGCTCAACCAGGCTGGTTTTCTTCCCTGTTGGCTCCTTTTTCAGCACACAGGGAAGCCTGCCCCTGCGCCTTCATCATTTCATTCTTAAACTATGCCCAGCCTTCCTGAGTTCCTTTGCTTTTGAGTGCAGCTTCCCAAAGGACGCTCCCAACCAGCGTCCTGAAGAGACCAAAGTCAGCCCTCTGGAAGTCCAAGGTAGAGGATTTGCTGACAACCCTTCTAACTTCACCACAGATTGAAAATTCTATCATATCATGGTTGCTGTGCCCAAGTTGACCTCCAACCACTTCATCTTTCACCAGCCCTTCCCTGCTCATGAACAGTCGGTCCAGCATGGCACTACCCCTGGCAAGTTCACTTACCAGCTGTCGCAGGAAGTTATCTTCCATACATTCCAGGAACCTCTTGGATTGCCCCCTTTCTGCTGTGTTGTACTTCCAGCAGACATCTGGTATGATGGAGCATTCCTGTGATGGAACATTCCTGTTGGTATTAAAAATTCACGGCAGCCAGAGATAAAAAGTGATGGAGAGATCCAAATTAGTAGCATGGACAAAGAAGGTAGCATGGGATGAATTAGCCAAACATTGTGTGTAGCTTTTTGGGGTATATTTATAGCTGGGATCTTCTCCACAGTCACGCATTCCCACAGAAAAGTCATTTTCCTCACCCTGTCCCTGTGCATGTATTTGTTACCTTCCTACACTCATTTCCAGCTTTCATGCCAGCTTCTCACATAAAATAATCTTTTGAACTCTCCACTAATTCCTCTGCTATAAGCACCTTTAACAAGTTATGTCGTTAAAGATTACCTATTTAACAAATGGATTAAAAATTAATTGGTTAGTGATATGTCAACTGTTATTACTGATAACCATTGTTGAAAGTGTTTTGAAGGCAAGGACCCTGATCCGTAAGAGTAAAGCTCTGGTCCCATCAGGTTATTGATACAAATTCCCCCACGTGATGGTTGAAGCAATCTATTATGCAGGTACCTCTAAAAGCTACAGATCATTAATAGTTGGAACCAAATAACTCAATGCAAAAAAGTAAGCAGTGCAGCCTCTGAAATACAGTGTCAAAGGCCACAGTGGAAGTGAATCTTCCTTTTGCTCTTTGACAGTGGAATATTCTGGGTAATTATTTGTGCATTGACCATTTCCACCAGAACTCTCCAAATTGAAGTGCTTATAAACAGACTGCTCTTCCCAGTGCTAAATCCAGGGTGAAAATGAGGTGTCTGGAAAAATATATCTGTTAAGATATCAAAAGTAATCCGTAGATGTCTCCATTTTCAGGCTCATGATGTGGAAAATGATAATGATTTAGTAGTATTCATTTGTCTGTGTCACTGATATGGCAATTTGGCAAATCATTGGAGTGGGGATCTGACAGGGAAGAATCAATAAATAGACAAAACCAAGGGAGTTCTGAAGTAAAAAAAACTCAAAAAATCTCTGTAGTTTTCTGGCATGTTGAAAAGATGCATCTGAAGAAAGGTTCAAGCCCTGCTTTCTGTGTGAGGTTTAGTAGAACAACATCTTAAGAAGGTTCCTGTCACCACACATCTGCTCAACTTTTGATCCACTCTCCAGGCAGAAAGGGAGAGGGATGGGAGAAAAAAACCCACGGTTTTAATACTAGCACAATTTGTGCATGGATTTTATTAACTTGTAGGTGAAGAAGACCGCAAGGTTTTTTTGAGAAACCCAATCAGAAAATAAAGTTGGATGTCATGGTGATAGACAAGCACACACCCATACACATGCACACATAAACCTCTAAGAAGACAGTATAATTTCAAACAAAGGACTCAGAAAGGGAGTGGAACATTTTCTGAAGGAAAGATACTAATAAAAAAAGTGATTCTTTCTATATTTGTCCTGGAAGCAGGTAACTAAGTCCACAATGGATCCCAATGTTATAGCTGCAGGCCTGAGAGAACATGGAAATCGAGCATGAAAGATATGTAAGTGATGGTGTCACAGACCATTGGTTGGCATCTTATCATACATGCTGAGGGGGTGTCAGTCAATAAATTATTCTTGGTTCAGGCCATATATAGGCTTAATTAAATTTGGATTCAGACTCACATATGAATCCAGTCATTTTTATTCTGGGCTATGATGGTGGTTTAACCGAGATGCCAAAAGTACAGAAAAACTTCCTACCAAAAATGGGAGGAGTAGGGAGGCTCATTATTCTCCAAAAATGGAAATTCACGTCCGAGCAGAGACATTAATCTAGCACAGTAGTGTCTAGTACGGTATGAGTTGGCCAACTTGGAAAGCTTGACTTTTCAGTATGAGCAGAAAACTTCCAATACGCGAAGACAGGCAGCCTTCTTAGGAATGCTTTACAACCATACTTGTGCTTAAATGCTATCAGCAAATCAATACGGAGAACCATAAATGAATCCAGATAGTTTGCCTAAAGTAAGTACATTTCCATCTCATTTTTTGCCCTTCTTTCCTTCTGCCATTTCTTGCTGTGCTACTTTATGTTATCATTTTCCACTTTTTAAACTTATTTGCGTTGTTAGTTATGTATTTATTAATGCTTAGAAATATTAATGTATCAGGTTGACTGGATGTTTATTATTCCAACATCTGTGTATTTATTATGGGAAAATCTATCTTTACGGACTTGTGTTGTATCCAATAAAAATAATATGGGGGAAAGAAAGGAATCATACAGCTGGAAACAATTTGGAGGGAGAAAATGAGTTGGAATTAGATTATTTAAAATATGATACAGAGCAGGGTGCACACTTCATCGACAGACAGGCAGTAATTATCTTTGTCATAGCAGTAGGTGCTATGATTGGTTTAGGCATTTGTCAATTATCATGAACCTCAATTGCACAGTGGCTTTTGGACGTAAAATGGAAAAAAATCTGTTTGGTTTTTTTTGTTGTTGTTTTCATATAGCATGGTCCCAGAAAACAATGTCCTTTGAGCATTCAAACAACTGGTCAGAAATAAAGTTCTTTTCAGTAACTTAAACTGGATGTCTACATTGGTGCTAAGATATGGTAAAAAACATCTCAGTGTGAGAGGTGGCTTCTGAGGGGACCAGCATCAGCTTTCAACTCCTAGTGCAGCAGGCTGCCTGGGATGCAAGAGAGGGGTGCACAGGATACATTAAATCAGCTGAAATCTGTACTGAGACTGTCTGTGAGTTCCAGAAGACTGTGCAGGACCAATACAAACCAGGTCTTTATTACTTACATGGTTACCCTAGAGTGACTGCTGATGTCCACTTCATGAAATGCCATGTGGAGCCATTGCATTTGCAAGTATGACTCAGTTAAACTAGTAGATGCTATAAATGCCATGGCAAATTTAGTGAGCTGTGGCTTATGCAAGGATAGTTTTTAATAGAAGCACAGTGGTACATAAAAAGATGTATAATTCTTGTCTATTTAAAGAGTTTTCTCAACGTTAAGCTGAATTAAATAAAAAATTACAAGCAAGACACACATAGTGAATGACACTCCCCTTCCCCAATCCATGCCAGCTGGGTAAATGACAGGCAGGCAGAGGCACTTAGTAATGAGGAAAAAACACACCCAAATCTGAGGATGTGTGCTTGTTTTGCAGGAAAGATTTATCTGACTGCAAACGTTCATTGCAAAGACTTGTCTTAAAATGTCTCAAACAGTTCATTTCTTTCGCATCTGACGTGTTGTTGCTGGAAGTAGAAACACAAATACCCTTAACCTTAAGGACATCCAGTGAATTTGTTCTAGCTTATTAGGTATATATTATTGCAGAAGGATTTCAGCTGTGTCAGTGGCTGTCCCACAAAGGCAGAAAGGCCGTGCAGGAACAGAGCTGGGCTATTCCACCTAAACACCCACATACTTCTGCTAGTTACACTACAGGCAGTAAGGTAAGTGCCACAGGATGTGGAAGCTGCTACGTGAAGGCAGTTTTTCCAGTGCAATTCTTTTTGATAGAAAGCTAAACAGTGGGGGGGAGAAGCTGTGAAAATCTAGTAGTTACAAGGCAAAGCAAGTGAGAGAGCTATTTTAGTTTGCATTGTCAACTTTGGAGGAAATTAAGGAGCTGATTCAAACAGTTAATATTTTCTGACTGTAGAAGGGTGGATAAGCTTTCTCCTTTCACAAGTAGCCAAGCAAGACAGTAACCCAAACCAGAATAAGAAAATAAACCTCCCAGCTGGCAGCAGCTGAGGTTGGGAAGGATTGCTAAAAAAGTTATGAAACAACTACTGTGCTAAGAATTTATGTTATTTTAACTGAGGAGACAGCCTATTGTGAGAGTTGTAGGTTCATACTCTTCTTCATTTTAGTAGGTTTGTGTCACTTGGAGGTTTATAGAAAAATAAAAATGTCTTTCTATTCTAAGGAAGTACAGTCATATTAAAGAAACATCCTATTTTGAGAGCATGGAGAATTTCCAGCTTAGTGAATCAATTTGAAAATTTGTGGGTGATTATTTCTCTGTGCTTGAAAAATTTCTTTAGATGCCAGAGCCTCATAATGATCCAGTGAGGTTAAATTAGTATTTTCAAAACAAGTTACAAATTATAGACAAAAAGATGAATGTGAACGGACAGTAAAAATAGTAAATTATGAGTTGACAGTTTTGTTGGACTTTACTAGAAAAATGTTGCTTTGCCACCTTAATTTTATCATCTCTATTTTCTTTGTCTCCCTATACAAGAAATGGCTAGCTTATATAACCTGTAGCATATAATAATTTCCAACCATGAGTAGAAAAAATTTGTATTTCCCAATTTATATTCTCTACTCCCCAGTCTTTTTATAAGGTACTACTGCCTAGCTCAGTGATATTTTCTTCTACCTCAAAGGTCATGACTTTTAAGAAAAAAGCAAGTAATCTTAAATTAGAACATTATTGTTGCCATTTAAATATTTACCTTTTTTGGCAGCAGGCTTGCTTTAAAAGGTAGACATCCTTATTCTAAACATAGTATTAATATGTTAATACAATTACTTCATGAACTCTGTGTGCCTGGATGTGAAATGATCGATGTTGACCTGAGTGAAATCTGGAATTTCTATTCTGAGGGAAGTGTTAACTCTTTTGATTTTTGTTTCATTCTGTCTTTAAGTACAAAAATCAGTGTTTTCTTGGAACAGATGTTTTTCTGTAGGCATTTTCAAACTAAAATACACTGATCTTACTGACTTTGACCAACGCCATTTTGGTTTGTCAGTGCACTTAATTTTAAGTTAATTAAGTGCATTGATGTAAATTGATGCAGGAAATGGTAACTGGGGTGACTCAAATCTCTCTATCTCGTGAGCTCTGCTCTCACATGCTCCCATGTGTATTCCAAGCTATATGGTTCCACAGCTTGATATGAGACATCACATCACACTGCCTTTGTGTGACCTCAAACCTCAGGTTAACAAAAGCCCATTTTGCTCTGAAAAAAACAATGACCTGACGTGGGGATGCAGTTCAATACTTTGCTTCAGTGGTTCAAAACTAAATTGAACTGTTTTTTATTAAACGGAATAGCTTCACTTACATGTTGATGTGGAAAAGAAACATTTTTTTGGAGAGGGGTGAGTACTTATGGTTTTGGCACTCTGCAATCATCCTAATAAATATGTCATTAGCTGTAATGGGAAAGGGTACTGTTACGTATAATGTGGCCTTACAGGCAGAGCATGTCATGACCTGTATCTCTGACCATCTCCTGCTCAGCATTGGCCAGAACAAAAATGCTCCTTTTGTCTTGCTTTTAGCTTTGTCCTTAGCTACTCAGGAGAAAATTTTCCATGTTACTTTTCTGGTCTGTCTTGGGATGAGTCAGAGGTCCTGTGGAAAAGATAGGATGCAAATTCTAGGCTATTATTTAATTGAATACTGTACCAAAATTTTGACTCAACAGGCCTGACTTCGCATAGCAACATGAAGTTTGGTATTTCCTTACTTCCAAGTGCCTCACTTGAAATGGTAATGTTCCTGTAACATGACTTTTTTTATATATATCACTTTCTAATAAAATTGCTGGCTACAAATGATCCATAGTATGCTGACTCAATTAGTTACTTTCAGTGTCCCAGTCCTGTTGGTCAATGATTTACAATGTAATGCACACTTGAAACAGGAAGGCAAATAACATTTCAAGTTGACTAAAGTGGTGCTGGGCTTAATCCAAAATGACAGGGGCCAAATTCTGGTCCTATTGCAGTAAGTGCAAATTTTGCCACTGCTTTCACCACAGCCAGGATTTTACACCCTCTGAGAAGGCTCCTGGCTTTTGAGTACAAGCAGAAGTTCAAACTGGAGCTGAATTTCATAGCATGGACTCAGCTAAAACCTAATCAGTTAAATGGAAATCAACTATAAAATATTGGATTTTTAAAGTACAGAACAACTTTCCAAACAGGCAGGTGCTGCCAAATCTTGCCACTGCCAGGAAAGTTCTTCTGTATGGTAACAGGTAGCCTGGGACAGCAGCTGACCTGTCGGAACGTGATCCCGTAATAACTTGGGGTTCTAATGACTTTGGAGATTCCTTGAGCTTTACTACTGCGGTTAGCTATGTTGTCAAAATCTCTTCCCTAGAATTACAGATGATAGGTTTGGTCATCTAGTTCAACCTCTACATCAAGCAGGACAGGCTAAACATAACATTAGACTTGAGAGTGACATGTGTAGCAGCATCCCTCCCTTTCCTCCTCTGTTCTTTGGGATACGTTCTGTTTGGTAAACCATACATTTCTAAATTGAAAAGCTTGAAATGCACAGAGAGGCATTTACAGGCACTACCAAAAACTCAGCTTCTTTTTTTTTTTTTTTTTTTTTTTTTTTAATCTGTACATTTTGGTTTGCAAACAACTGTTTTAGCCTTTGGCTTAGATCACTGATCCATGCAGTTTGCTGTCTTGCTTCTAGTCACGAGCAATTTCTTTTTCTAATGAAGTTGCTGGCATATTCCAAAATATTACTTCTGACAAATATCTTATTTTCTAATTGATAAAATTTCCTTCCTGAGTATCGTGCCTGGCTTTTTGCATTGGGTTAAATTACCCGTGACTGTAGTTTATTTCTTGCCGAATATCGTATGTCTGTAACTTGTTACTGATATGAGTCAAAAAGAAAGAAATAAAGCAAGCAAGGAAGAGGACCATATCATCTACTATTTGGAGGCCTGAAAAAAATGTCTAGCATGGGAGTGCTGAGGTAGCTGTTCTCTCAGGATTCAAAGTGGCTGACAACTTTAGTCGTGCTCTTTTGACTCAGTATGTGCTTCAGTTTAAACCCTCAGTTTGAAGTTGTATTACAGTAAAAGAGGATTTGGAAGTGTTTCACTTTAAATGCATGCCCAAGTATTTTGCTGAGTACTGAAGTCATAGGGAAAGTCAGCATGGAAGATTGAGCTGACAATGGGTTCTTCAGCTAGTAAAAACTTTCACTGATCCAGTTTTGATAAAAAATTATAAAAAAATTATAAAAATGGGGCCTATGGGAAATCTGGAGAGACTTTTTACAACAGCATGTAGTGATAGGACAAGGGGTAATGGTTTTAAGCTGAAAGAGGGTAGATTTAGCTTAGACATTAAGAAGATATTCTTCACTGTGAGGGTGGTGAGACACTGGAACAGGTTGTCCAGGGAAGTTGTGGATGCTACCTCCCTTTAAGTGTTCAAGGCCAGGTTGAGCAACCTGGTCTAGTGGGAGGTGTCCCTGCCCACACAGGGGGGTTGGAACTACATGATCTTTAAGGTCCCTTCCAACACAAACCATTCTATGATTATATTATTAGGTTTTAAGTGGATCTAGGACACAACTTCTAGCCACAAGTGCAATTTGTTGCAATCTGTAATGCTGTCTCCACTGCAAAGGGTCAACATTTGACTTCTGAGACCGTGACAAAAGGATAATTTCTAAGACTTAACCAGTGTCAGTGTAAAATGTGGGCTTGGGTGGCTGAGGATTCCTTAAGTAGTCTGCTAGATCAGCAGACTTTGACTGAGTTACTGTAGACTGGAAAGCTCTATTCAAGTTGATAAACCAACAAAGTTTACTCATGGATCATGATTTGTTTATACATGTCCACTCATTTCTTCATGACAACACGGAAATTAATTTTCTCTCTGACTAAGTTTCCACCCATCCTGTTCAGAATAGGTCTCCACTGAATGTCCCATCTGACAGGGTTGATGCAACATTCTGAGGGGTATGGCACAAGAGGTAGCAGTGGTTTCTGCCTCTGCTGAACTAAAGGATTTCAGACAACAGAGGCAGAAAAATGGGAAGCCCCTTCCTCAGTTCTTCGCTTTGGCCCAGGTCTATATCAGACAGCTCTAGTCATTTGCATGAGATGTCTAAAATAGTAACCTCGTCAGTCTGTGTTCCTTGTATGGAACACTTTCAGAGAAACACTTTCAGAGGGTGATTTGGACCTAAATTTAATTGCATGATTGTCTGGAGGTCTCCTGTTGATGATCCTGGGAGCTTAGACTCCCTGATTAGGTAACAAGCATGTTAATATCTAATTTTGGTTTGTCTGTGAATTTTTTCCTCCTCTGCATGTATATGTCTCAGGGGAGCATCTGGTCCTCCCATAAAGTCATACCTGCCTACCCCACATAACAGACATTGCAATTTGATCTTCATTTAAAGTCCTACTTATTCCTCTACTCACTCACTAGTAGTACCTGCATAATTTATCTTAGTTGATGACTTTCAGACAGATACTGGGAAAACAAACAAACAAAATAATAGAGTTGTTTCTGTTGGAAAAGACCTTTAAGATCATCAAGTACAACCACTAACCTAGCACTGCCAAGTCCACCACTAAATCATGTCCCTAAGCACCACATCTACATGCCTTTTATATACCTTCAGGGATGATGACTCAGCTGCTTCCCTGGGCAGCCTGTTCCAGTGCCTGACAACCCTGAAGATACTTTTTCTAATATCCAATCTAAACCTCCCCTGGCACAACTTGAGGCCATTTCCTCTTGTCTGTGACTTGTTACTAGGGAGAAGAGACTGACCCCCACTTTGCTACAACCTTGTTTCAGGTAGTTGTAGAGAGTAATAAGATCTGCTCTCAGTCTTCTTTTCTCCAGGCTAAACAACCCCAGGTCCCTCAGCCAATCCTTGTAAGACTTGTTCTCCAAGCTTCACCAGCTTGGTTGCCCTTCTCTTCACATGCATCAGCCCCTCAATCTCCTTGCAGCGAGGGGTCCAAAGCTGAACACAGGATTTGAGGTCCAGCCTCACCAGTGCCAACTACATGGGGACAAGATCACTTCCCTACTCCTGCTGGCCACACTATTCCTGATACAGACCGGGATGCTGTTGGCCTTCTTGGCCACCTGGGCACACTGCTGGCTCATGTTCAGCTGGCTGTTGACCAACACCTGCAGGTCTTCCTCTGCTGGGCAGCTCTCCAGCCACTCTTCCCCAAGCCTGTAGCGTCGCATGGAGAGGTTGTGACCCAACTGCAAGACCCAGCTCTTGGCCTTGTTGAATATAATAAAATTGGCCTCGGCCCATTTCTCCAGCCTGTTCAGATCCCTCTGTAGAGCCTTCCTACCCTCAAGCAGATATGCTGCAACCACAGGCATAACTCCACCACTGCTATTTGGAAATTTAAGAACAAGTGGGAGTCCAAAATTACCACCAGATGGTGCACCTTTTTAGCAAGTGACAGAGAAATGTTCCACAAGAAAGGGTAGCCACAGCCTCCAGTAACCCACCAAGTTGCTTCCCCTGCTGTTTATTCTCAGCTGTGATATAAATTGAATGTGCTTGAAACATGGACCTGCCAGTTATACTATTCTGTTACATTTAATATGGAGCATGTTTTCAGTCTCCACGATGGAAGCCTGTCAACTGCCTGGCGAGAGACATGAGGAAGTGGGAAAGAGCACAGCAAATCTACAAAGGAATGTAAAGGGAGAAGGAAAAAAAAAAAGAGATGGGATGGGAGCAGGAAAAATCAGTAATGGCAGATGGGAAGGAGCACGCTCCAAAAGCAGAAGTGGTTAGCACAGAGTATCTGTGTGTTGTTGTTTCATTACCTTGGGCTGGTTCTGGTTATTAAAGATAGCTGGAAGAAGGTTGAGGTCAAGCCATTTCTGAAGGATAATCTTGATGCTTAAGTCCATATTTTGGAAAACTGCCAGTGCTGGTATCCCAGGCAAAGTGCAGGGAATATTTTATTAACTTCATAGCAAAGGTGGTGAACTTTCCTAAAGAGTGAAGTGGTTTTTATTCTCTAACTGTTTCTCATTCCTAAGCACTTGTGGTATTCCACACTCCAAGAAAGATTAGTGCAAGTTGATAAGCCTATATTTTCTGCCATGCTTCTCAAATGTCCCTAGACCAAGTGATTCTTCCAGCTAGACTTGCTGTAAATCAATACATTATCCAGTGCAGGAGACAAGTAGGTCTCTTTTCCCATTCTACTTCCTTTAAAGAAAAATCTAAAGTACTATGTAGGTTCCTGGCAAGCTGCTTTCCTGAACATTACAAAATTGAGGCAGAAGAAAATATTGTGAGTCCCTCAGACCTCTGCATAGGTGTGTGTTTTACTGCTTTCTATTGTTTGGGCTTTGGTTTTCTATTGTTTCTACTGCTTTCTATTGTATTTTAAAGGATGCGGTCAATAGAATTTAATATATTGCTAGTAAATTATTAATTAGAAAGGTTGTTATTTTCATTACAACTTGACCAGTAAAGAAATACCTGAACTGAAATGTCCTGTGATCAAAGAGTGAAAATGTTTGCATATACTTTAACCCAAGAAGTGTTCATTCTGAATGGATAAAATAATTTTTCCTTGTCCAAGCTGAGAGGAAAGGGACACTTGAGAAGCTCACACAATTTCCTTCCTATCATTTTTTACATACCCTGTGACTCCTACTTCAACATCAGAATGATCATTTTATGGTTTAAGTATGGATCAGGAGATAAGGGGCTTGGACCCTGTTGTGGCCTTGGGCAAGTCACTTCATACCTTGCTGCCTGGAGACTAAAGATTACTAATTTCAGTGGGGTATTGAAAGGCTTAATTAATGTGGACTAACCTCCACGTAAACATTTGTGAAGTACTCTGGGATCCTCAGACAAAAATGGTTGCTGTTAAGGTCTTCTTATCCAAACAGGAAACAAAGGACAGAAATGTCATGGAGGGGTTTGTTCTTCTAGGAAGTAAGTCCAGGCCTAAGAAAAGACAGTACTGAAAAATCTCCACAGAATAGGCCAGGTAAGATTATTAGCTTAGTTTGCATAAGAAGGAAGTTTAGAAACTTTAGGCAGTTGTCCACAAAGACCCTAAGGTCAAATTTCACAAGGAGAAAATATGTACACGGTCAGTACTTATGGGTACTATTAAAGAGGAAGAATAAAGCCCACAGGAAGATTATCTGCTGGTTACTTACTGTGCACTCACTGTATGTGTGCTGTGATTCTTTGCATAAATCTTCCTGTCCAAGGCACTGTTTTTCCAGCTACTGCTGCACAGTGACATCCTGACACCAGCCATGGGGCTTGAACACATTCTCCTGCCTTCCCTTTCTTTTTCTCCTTGCTGTCTCCCATTTTCTTTTACTTTGACAGTTTGGTAATGCTGAAAACAAATTCCCTTCCCTTTTGTTTGCTTTTCCCTCGTCCATTGATCAACCATGTTGCTTTATTACAGCCACTCTAGTTATTAACTATAGTATAAACAGAAGCTCTTAGCAGGAGAGTTAGCTTGGATTTCCCTGCCCTTTTACACAACCAACATTTCTGCAGTGCCACTTTCTTGTTTGTTTTCAGGGATTAGTGGCAATATTCCACACACTGCTGACACAGTGAGTCATAAGCTTTGCTCAAAGGCGGCAAGACACAGATTTTTAAAAGACCCTGGACTCCTGTGCTACTAGGGATGGGCATGGAGAGTTTGAAAGGCAGCAGACTGCCCCCAGATCTGAGTGGCAGTAAGACTGCTGATGGGTTTTACACCCCGTGAAGTATTTCTGTGGATATTGTGTCTTGCTCAAAGTTTAAATCTAAGTGCCTGCAAGGAATATCTCATAGCAGCATGTGCGTGCTGTCAGTTTGTGTTAGCCAGAGGAACATTACATCATGTGATAGTCAAAAACATTGCTTGGTCCCATATAGCCTAATCTGAGACTTTTCACGTGAAACTTTTGTTTTGTTATGGTTTTAAGACATTTGCCTTTCTAACTGGTCTGTTTTAATTAGAGCTCAACCTGAACCACAAACGATAGATTTGAACTTTCCCAGAGTTCAGTGGTGTTCAGATCTGGCTTTTGGTTTGGCCCATTGCAAAGATAGGGGTCAGCTTCAAAGTTCAGATCTGGAAACAAGCTGCTACAAAGGAGGGGGCTGAAAAGATTATTTAATGAGACCCACACCTCATTTTAGTGGTGGATTTGCAGTAGAGACACTTGCTAGTGTTTTCTAGACGCACTTTTATATAAGCAGAGTCTCAAAGACTGGTGTTAATACCAGTCTATCCATTTAAATACTCTTGTATTTGTACTGCAGGAAGGGAATTGTCCTTGCTTTTCTGGTGATAAAGCCTGGATCCTGGTCTGAAGCTTGAGTACCTTAAAAATCTATGGGTTTTCCTTCTGATCTTTCTTTGAAATTCATCCTTTGGCTTTAGGGTACTGCACTTAAAAACAGTGGAAGCTCTTTGTGAGCTAGAAATTTGATCTTTTCATCCTCCTAACATTTAGTTTTTTCAGCTGAACTCACTGAGCCAACATCCACCCCTTTGTCAAGCTCTTGCAGGTGTGAATCAGCATCTTAGGGTGAGCTTGCTAACTACCTGGAAAAACTTTAGCTTAGCACAACACAAATAAATAGCAACCACTGGTCTACCAGAGAAGATAACCTGACTGGTAGGTTTAGCTGGACAGGTTCAGATTAAACACTGATTCAGTATCATTAATGAGTCCTGAGAAGATTCATATAATTATTCTTCATGTCTGTGAATCCTGTCACTTCCCAGCTCCTGTCAGGACCAGAAGTTTCAGAGCTGAAAAAAAAAAAAGACAAAAAAAAAAAAGACTTTGCTCTTGTGATGCTTCCAGACTCATTTTGCAAACCAGAGAGGTTTGGACCAGAATCTAAACTTTGTGTATTTATCCAAAACCGTCTGAGATCTTTACTCTTTTAAATTTCTTTCATATGTGTGCTTTGTGCCGTGTCTTGCTCACTGAGGTTACAAGCTTGACTACCAGGCAAAGACCCTTTAAACACCAAGAAGTGCAGACATCATTACTTCAGCCTAGCTCTCCACCCAGAAATTTTGTCAGGCAAGTCAAACGTATCAGAAATCTGAATGCAGCCACACAAACAGTGTGAGCATTTGGAAAATATTTAAGAAAATTAGAAAGCAGCTTTCAACCAGCCTTTCCACCAGAACTTTCTCATTTGCTTTCCACAAAATCTGAGCTCTGACAAGGGCTACCAGTGACTTTATGGAGTTACTGCCCAGCTGTATGCCCTGGAAGATGTGATCTCTGTATTGAAATTAGCAGAGTGGAACACAGGCTCATACTGATGATCTGCAAAACCAGCTGCTCCATGGCAACCACCAAGGAAGGGCTGATTTGGGCTGGACTGTAAGCTAAAGCCAATGATGCATGGTCCTTCTGCTACCATTGGAGATACCAAGGGAGTGGTAACATCCTAAACAGCCACATCAAAACTCACCATGGCTCACCTGCCTAGCCCCACCTTTCCAAGTAACACATTAAAGCCTCACACCTGAAGGACCAGCAGTGAATCACCAGTGATAGCACTTACATTGTAAGTTTGCTTGTGAAATTTGACACAACAAGTTGGTCCTCTGAGGTGTCCTGCCAGGCACCAGAAGCCATGCCAGGAATTTATGTGATCCATTGGACAACCTCAATGAACAATATGAAGAGCTACCCTCCAGGAGACAGACAAACTGCAATTCCCAGCATATGCAATGGAAACCTCTCTGCTATGTCCCTGTGCAGAATTTTACAAAAATAAGGCAACGTTCTGATGCACTATTTGATACAAATTCTTTTTCCTTTTTTTGCCAAGTGTGGGAAATAGTCTTTTGTCTATGTCTAAACAGTTTTGAAGAATATCTTGAGGCTGCCTTGAAGAGCAGTCACTGGACAAGATGAAAGCATACCAAATTCTGTGCCTGGAAAGTGCCGTCCCACTGTCCTAGGCACACATAAGCTGTTTTTCTGTGACTGTTTTCTTTGTCTGAAATGCTTTTCAGAGCCTCCAGCCTGGCTTTCAGTGTTTCTGAGGTTGGGTGGTACTTCCTCCATATTCATTGCTGTTACCACAAAAGGGTGTGTAGATCGAGGTATTTCTAGATTTCATTATTTCATAGTTATTTGACATAATACTCTTCTTGGATAGCTGTCATAATGCAAGCTACAGTGTGATGGATGGCTAAGCTATTTTATTTCTCTGGATTTAGATTGGAAATCTGACACATAATTTAAATAAATACTTATTTATTACATCCTGTCCAGACCAAGCATATGCTTAATATATGTGATTCATAATAAAAGATACCACTGCTCTTGATAAACCTCATTTTAGAAATGCCACAACATAAGTACAATTAGTACTTTATTTTATATAAAATAATGAGAATTCTGTTCTTGATAGAATCAAGTTAAATGATACTCTGTAAAAAACCTGGAAATATACACCAGGAGAAGTTATATTCTGTTCAGTAGAATATCTTTATCCTAATCAGTGAAACCAACAGTCATCTTCTGGATTTTAATGTAATTAAATCTTTTTTTCCCCAGTCAGAATATAAAACAGGATAATGGACTGATAGTTGAATATTTTAAGGGTGGGATCTCCTTTTCTAAAACCACCATATACCCTCAGCAATTACACTCAGATGACTGCTGCCAGCATAATTGGAAAGGCTCACTGTGCAGGGAAATCTGGCTTAACTCTCTGATGGGATAAGTTTAGATTCTCTCCTTTTCTTTGCATTTTCTTCTCCCACTTTTGGGACTTCCCCATGCATCTCAATGGCTTCTGGAAGGCTTGATTTTTTTTGGTGTCTAACTCTCTCAGTGCTTGGTAAGGCTGGATTTCCACACTGGCCACATGGAAAACACTGAGTGGATCTGAAAGACAGACTTTAGATTCACCATCCCTTAGCAGATTAAGCTCTAGGTGCCTTGCCCTAGCTCTTGCCCTTTAGATGTAGTTCATTTTGTATACCATAAGCATTGACATTCAATCTGAAAACAGAACCTCATGCAGGCAAAATGTCTTGGGCTAGGCTTGCTTGCTACTGCTCTTGCTTTGTGTGTTTTCAAAAGGAGGTCTCTAGATTAATACATACATATATATTTATATATATATATATAACAATTTTGTTTGTTAACATAAGAAGTATGAGAAAAAGCCTAGGCTGACAAATAGGAAACCCCACATTTTAAGATCCTGCTTAAAGCTGTGCATGTCAAGAAATGTCATCAACTCCAAATGGGGACATGAAAACATTTAGCATCTCTCTGAAACAGAAGCACAAGCAACCTCAGCAAAGCTTCTGGCAAGGCACTTAAATCAGTTTAAGGTAGTTTGTGGATCTAATTCTGTGTAGGTATGACATGATGAGAGGTTAATGCAGAGTGTTAGGAGAGGGCTCTAAGTGCTGTGTACTTCTCTGGCAGGCATGATGATGTTGAGCACTGCTGTGTCCAAATCCCTTTATGGCTCTGGTAGTAGAAGACCAGTTCAATACTGTGCTAGAAAAGTATGTGGAAGAACAGAGCAGAGAATTCCCAGGCCCACAACCTGCTGCTACTTTCTTGAAGCACTCCTATTCCACCATTGAACTGCATGGGCCTCCTCCCTGAAAACAGGGTTGAATTTGTGTTTCAGTTGTTGAATAAGAAATCTACAGCTATATTCCTCTGTGGCTTTCTGGCAAAGGGAATCCAACAAGAGGACAACAAACAATCTTACAGATCCTTCTGCTGTAGGGATAAATGCCTGAATCTCCTTATGCCCCTGTGAAAGAGAGGTGATAGTATATCTCTTCTGTTGCCCTCTCCAGCTGAAAGACACATTTTCTTAAGGCAAGGACTACCTGTTGCATGAACAGATTTGTGCCTAACACCAATTTCACTTAGTATTATCTGTAATTCAGTAATTATGATAAAGTGGTCCACTAATAGTCTCTGCACAATATATTGAGGTAAGATTCGTGGTTTAACTAAACTGCCTCAAGAAATTCTGAAGCAAAAGCTGAAATTTCATCTGCAATGTACACAGACACTGGCACTGACAGACACCCACCCTCAGACGCTCTGGTATGTCCAGGTACAGGACTTACTGCTTGCAACCACTTATAATTCTGTCAACCCTTTAAAAGGTGTTATTATTTAACATGTTCTTACAGCAAAGCACAGGTATGCACAGTGATTTACAAAAGAATACGACATGACCACTGCCCTCAGGGACTTGATATCTAGATTAGAAGTGACATAAGATAATACAGGAAAAAATGACTTCATGCAAATGGCAGTGCAGATTTCTTTTTAAAGAGATGATCTTCAACACAGTGCAGTTATGTCAGGCCACTGAATGATTGAAATGAGTTAATTAAATATTGACCCAGCAGAGAGTTCACTGAGAAGGTCTGATTCAGCAAGGTGATAACTTCTTAATATTCATGAGCATTGTAGTAAGGATGACAGAATATTTGTGAAATTGGATCCATAGCAAAGTCAAATATAATGACAGAATCATACAATAATTTAGGTTGGAAAGATTCTCTATGGACAGCCAAGGAGAATACATATTCTGAACTGATTGACTCACTAAAGGCTTGAGTTTATTAAAATCTACACACAGGAAAATATCAGTGACTAAAATGGTTTGGAAGAAACCTACCCCATTGATGTATTCCACTTCACTGTTTGTGAAGTTGACTTGAAAACAAATGTACTTTAAAAATGTTGTGGTATTAGCCTCCATTTTCCTGACAGGTTCAGAATGGATATTTGTTTTCTGCTAGCTTGGGGGGTTTGTGGATTTTTATTTTCTTGTTGTTGTTGGGTTGGTTGGTTGGTTGGTTGGTTTTGTTTTCATTTGGTTTGGTTTTTTGGTTGTTTTTGTTTGTTTGTTTTGGGTTTTTTTTAGATGATGTGGCAAGCTTATTTTCTATTTTTAAATCAGAGTGAACAACATTTCCCTTGCTGAACGCTACACAGGTATCTAAGAAACCTTTAACAGGCTATACCATACTGCAAGAACACAGTCAAGTGGAAATCTAAAAAAAGTGCCCACATAGCTATAGATTCCCTTCCCTTTTTCTTTAATGTTTTGGAGTTTGTTTGGTTTGGTTGTTTGTTTGTTTTGGTGTGTTTGTTGTTGTTTCGTGTATTGTTGTTTTTTTTAAATTCTCCTTTTGAAATGCCCTTTAAAAAAAGAGACCATCATGCATTGGCAAATCCTGCACATAAGAACTGTTATCATGAACACACACGGAGGTGACTGAACAATTTAAAACATCTGTTTCCTTATAGCCCCATTTAATCTAACGACATTAGCATCATTTAGGACCCGTTTTCTCTCAGCTGCCTTCAGGAGTTGATGCTTTCCAACAAAGGGTGCAGAGAACGTTTTAAAACCACAGTACACTTCAAGATGTCTCCAGCTGAGCTTTCACATATTACGATCTATCAAACCACGAGTCATCACTGAAAAGGAAAAGCACCAAACATTCAGCGGGGTATCATTAAGTCCCACAATGGGACATCAGTAGGTCCAGAGGAGAACACAGGCAGGAGACAATCTCTCTTCTCCAGCTATTGCTTCCCACATACTACTTTGACAGTATCAGCAGTAGCATTGTGAAAACACAGCCAGCTGTGACACTGCACAGGCTTTTCTCAATCGTACAGTGTATCTGGGAACTACCCCCTCATGCTTTGTGAACTGTGTATTTCTCAAGCTATGCTCTTATGCATTCTCTAAATGAGTCCTTAGCACCATGTTCTGATTAAATCTTGACAAAAACAAGCAGTGGGGCTTGGGGAGCAAAACTTAGTTTCCCCGTTTTCTGTAAGAATGAGATGCAGATTGCTTGTTAAGGCTGAGTTAGGAAGAAATATCTGCTACGACAAATAAAGTTTTATAGGGGAGACCCCAAAAATTTCATAGTTCTCAGGGCACTTCTAAACATCCTTTCAAAGATCACAACTAATTTACTAACAGGAGCTGTCCCAGAAAACTCCACCAAAGGACATAGTGCCAAAAGGCAGTCAAAAACACAACAGAATTATGCTCACTTTGGAACAGAAATGCTGACTATTGTTTGTGGTTGCCAGGAGTTAACTGAATATGTTTAGGGGGTAAATTAAGTAAAAAAACCCAACCCTATAAATTGTCGGAAGCACCATTACAGAAACCACTGAGGAAAGTAACACCAAGCCTTTAGAAAATAACCATGAAACTGGAAAAATGCTTGAAAAAATGCGAAAAGCAGAGGCATAGTAATTTTTTTTTTTAAATAGAGATGCTTCCAAATGTATATAAATAGTGACAGCAAGGAGCTGCAAAAAGGCAAGTGTGAAATAAATCTGGCTCGTGTACAGCCCATTCTAAAAGAAAATTTGACAAACCCACACAAACAACATAAAACAATCCAGTTGACAGATTGATTCTAGACTGATGGCCAAAATTCTGGCACCTCCAACTATAAAAACTTGGTGGGAGTCTAGAGATGAAAAATGCTGTATAAGAGAAGAATCTGTAAGTGTACCATTATGTCATAGCACTACACATTCTCAGTTTTGAAATCTGCAATATTCTGTCCCAACCAAGTGTAGTCAGAAACAGATATCTTGAGCAGTCCAGGCAGAAGGCTTGGAAATAATGTGCAACTCCTGCTCTAACTGTATCTGGATGAAGCAAAACTAAACAAGACTATTTCAATTAGACCATAGTAGAGGGGGAAAAAAAAATAAATAAATTAGGGATGAGATGGAAAATCAATAAATATTCTAAAAAGAGCATTACCCAGCATGACCATCAGAAGACTCCAGGAAATTTGACCAGAAAGTCATGCCAGAGTAAGAGAATCACAGAATCGTCATGGTTGGAAAGGACCTCTGAGATCACCAAGTCAAACCATCAACACAAAAAACCCCAAACAAACACAAATGACCACACACAATCCACCAAAAAACACCCACAAAAAATCCCACCACCTTGGCCATTAGAGCATGCCCTGAAGTGCCACATCTATACGTTTATTAAATACCTCCAAGGGTGGTGATATTCAGACTGCACCAGGTTCATCATCTTGTAGCACAGGTGCTACAAGAGGAACCTCATGGCCACAGTTTGTTTTGCAATAGCCTACACATTAATCATTCAGTTGGTACTTTGCCAGTGAGTGGAAGATGAAGAAAAAAGCTGGTCCACTACTTGGTGGAGTGGACCCCTGAGGGGAGAGTAAACCAAGGATGATGTCAAGAAGGCCACGCGCTTCTTGCATCAGCCTTCACTAAAAAGGTCAGTGGTGAGCAGATGGTTATAGAACCAATGTAATCAACAGATAAATACCATCAATATTAGATAGAAGAAACTGTCAGCTGTCCCTCATCTCAGAACATTTAATGAAATTATTTTAGAGTCCTGGCAGCCATTAGCTCTGAAAACTTGGGGAGGACCTTAACTAACAAGAGTTGAAAAGACAAATGTATTGCCTTTGTCTAAGAGCAAAAAAGAAAGGAATTATAGGACCAATCAGTTTAAATTCAGTAAATGAAAAAAATATGGAAACAAAACCATTTGTAAGCTCGTAACTGAGAGCAAGGAGATGAGCAACAGCTAATAGGGATCTGACAAGAACAAATCATGTTAAACCAATCTCATTTCCTTCTTTTGGCACCCAGGGCCTCAGAGGCTGAGAAGAAGCAGTTTATACCATATATCTTGGACTTAAATTAATCTTTTTCATTGCTTTATATTACTTTCTCATAAGGAAGCTAAGGAAAAGCTAACCAAATGGGTGCATGCTATCTGCAAATCATACTCAGAGGACAGTTATCAAAATGGAAGTGTGTGCTAAAATGGGTTTCCTTTGTGCTGGATCTGGTACCAATCGGTATTATACCTTGACCAAGAGAACAAGCTGTGCACATTGAATTTACAAATTATGTCAGGCTGGGGTAGACTGCAAGGGAGCTAGAGGAAGTCTGAGCCAAAATTAAAAATGTTGATGGAGAAATGGTCTGAAAAAGAAGGAAAAGGAAAAAAGAAAAGAAAGAGGAGGCAAATCAGAAAGATAAATACACTGGGATCTATACGTGGGAATAATCAGATGCACAAATGCACAAAAGATGGGAAACATCTGGTGTGATAGCAGCTGCACAGAAGACGGCTGCTGAGTAAGAGTCAAAAATGTCCTGCTGCTGTGAAAACACCATGCTGGCATGAATAAACAGAAGTGTAGCATGAGAGATGTATGAAGTGCTCTTTCTGCTCTAGCCTCAAAGAGGGAAGGCTGGAGCACCCTGTCGTATCTCTGGCACTGCACCACAAGGCACAGGCCAGCCCACTGGGAGAGCAGGGGAGTGATTCTGAAACTACTCTGCAAGGACTGACAATGGAACACATCTAGAAAGCGGTGGAAGTCTTTCAATATTTAAAGGCTGCTGCTAAGAAGTGAGTAATCGGTTCCTTAGCATCTGTAGAGTAAGAAGCAGTGGTTTGCATTCAGAAAGACAGTTTCAGGTTAATATTAGTAAAAGTTGTGCCAGTGGTGGCTCCAAGGCACTGGAATAGACTGTAGAATGCCCACCACTGAAGGTCTTTAAAAACAGGATAAATAAAAAGCTGTTGTGAAGGACACCTGTGTTAATAGCCAACGTTAGGGTTGAGGGATGAACTAGACACCCTCTTGAGGTTCCTGCTAGCTCTGCCTTTCTACAGTGTTTTTTCTGCTTGTACAATGTGGTTTCTATAGTTCTGACATGCAGCAATGACTAGAGTAAATTAGAGGGACAGAGAAATGAATCCAATCCCTGCTTTTAGATTATAAATCAAGGAACCCCAAATTAATTACACTGAAAAGGCAAATAGGGAAA